>NC_091474.1:95228788-95596536 GCF_036971445.1 Narcine bancroftii
CGAGTAGGTTTCTATCCAGTAGGTCATCACAACATCATTAACCTTTTAAGTTTAAATTTAAACATAGAGCAACAGGCCCTTTTGGCCCACGACCTCCTGCTTCCCAATTACACCCTATTAAGTTACAACCCCGGTACGTTTTTTGAACGGTGGGAGGCAACTGAAGCCCCCGGGAGGAAACCCACACGGAGAAGACACAAACACCTTACAGAGAGCACTGGATTTGAACCCTGGTTGCTGGCATTGTAACAACTTTGCTCTAACCCCTACTATAACCGTGCTGTCTCCTATGCTAACTGTACAACCCCCTCTGCTAATCGTGCCGCCCCTGCACTAGTTGTGCTGCCTCTTCCACTAACCGTGCCACCCCCCAATTTAATGGTGCCACCCCCCTATGTTAACCGTGCCGCTCCCTGTGCTAACTGTGCAACCATATCTCTCTTCACCACTGATTATTCACTGGCACATCAAACAAGCATCTCCAATAGATCACTCCTGCTCCCAGAGGGAAATCAAATGCAGCACAAATAATGGAGAGAGAAGAGATGGGAGATGCTAAATTTGGAGCAAAAAATCAAACTGCTGAAGAAAAGAGGCAGCAAGAATTTTGATAAATGCAATGACCGACAGCAAGAATCCCCTCTCACTTCCATATCAGGATGGGCCAAATCCATTTGTGGCCTCTGAGAACCCAGTTCAGGGTAACAGTGTTCACTTCTCTAATTTTGTTGTTTAAGGATGGAAGGGAAATATATTGAAAGTTGAGGAGTGCTTGACGTCTGCTACCATTGTCTGTCTTTCGAGAGGAGGGTTAGGGTTAGGGTTAACCCTCATCCTGCAGTGCAATTATTTAGGGATGTATTCCTTGGAGCTCAAGAGGGTGAGGAGTGATTTCATGAGCGGAGTAGATTGGGTGAACGCAGAGAGTCCTTAGCCCAGAGCAAAAGCATCGAGATCCAGAGGACATAGGTTTCAGGCGAGATGGAAAAGATATAACAGAGGGTGGTGGTAGCAGTAGTTTATTTATTTAGTGTGCTTACCACAATGCATGTTGATCCAAGGCACTGAACATACAATTAGGAATAAATTGGTAACAATCTAAATGACCCAGCCAAAGATGTTATCCCTCAAGATACTCTTAACCCTTTGCCCTCTCACCTTAAACTAAAGTCCTCTAATTTTAGAATCCTCCACCCAAAGGAAAAGGACGTGCATACCTCTCCCTGGTGAATCTCTACTGCATCCCTTGCAACTTTTTTTTAAATTTTTTATTTTTCACACTATGAACCATATTAATCAAAATACACACAAACATTTCCCTCTTGAATATACACAGTTATTTTCTCCCCTTTTCCCCCCTCCCTTCCCTCCCTCCTTCCCACCCCCCTCCAAACCCACTAAACATTCAACATATATGATACATTAAACCCATAATGTCATCACACAATGAAAATAAACAAGAAAATTGTGTCATCTATTTTTACACACTGGGTCAGTTCATTTTGTTTTCTTCTCATTCTATCATTTTAGAGGTGGAGGTCCGCGGTAGGCCCTCTCTGTTGTGTTCCATGTACGGTTCCCAAATTTGTTCAAATAATTTGACTTTATTTTTTAAATTATATGTTATTTTTTCCAATGGAATATATTTATTCATTTCCATGTACAATTGTTGTATTCTCAGACTCTCTTCTGATTTCCAAGTTGACATTATACATTTTTTTGCTACAGCTAAGGCTGTCATAATAAATCTTTTTTGTGCTTCATCCAGTTTGAGGCCTAATTCTTTGCTTCTTATATTACTTAGAAGAAAGATCTCTGGATTTTTTGGTATGTTGCTTTTTGTGATTTTATTTAATACCTGATTTAGATCTTCTCAAAACTTTTTCACTTTCTCGTCCTTTCAATATATGGACGGCCAGAGCTATCCATGGTACCCAAAGTGTCGTCTTACCAAACTCCACTGAATCCCTCCAGCGGGTCATTTATCACTTTGTGGCAGCTCACCACAAGGCAGGCGAACCGGCCCCACTTGTAGGCCACGCGGCGGGACAGCCGGCCAAAATGGCGGCGTCGGACTCAGAAACCCACACTTGGGGACCACATGATGCCCGGATGACGTCAGCACCCTCCAGGGTGGTTTTCAGCCAGGTCTGGGTTAGGAGTATAAGTGCAGCCCAGCAGCCTTCAATAAACTAGTCTGCTCACTGAGCTCAACCCATCTGGTTGCGTGTGTTATTGCAGGATCAGTGTAGCCGCCGCTACAATTGGTGACCCTGACGTGATATCCGCGCACCATGTCAACATTGGAGAAGACCCTCGCGCCTTGCAGGTTGGCCGTAAAGTCCTGGATGTGAGGGATGGGGTAACAGTCAGGAACGGTTGCCTCGTTGAGTTATCGATAGTCTCCGCAGGGACGCCAACCGCCGGAGGCTTTCGGGACCAGCTGGAGCAGCAAGATCCATGGGCTGTCGGACCACTGAATGACATGCTAGACCTGTTGGGGCCAACAGCCTTTGTCAAAGCTTTGGAGAGTGCCCAAGAGACTTCACTTGTGGATTGTTGTTTACAAAAGGCAACAGATGAAAGATCTTGTTCGAGTCACAGATTGTCTGGAAGAGAACTTGTTGTTCTAAAAAGATCTTTTTTTTTCAAGCAGGGAGAGTCAAACAGGCTTTCTCTCAGAAAGAGAGAAAGAGACACACAGAGATCATTTCTACAGTGTTACAGCTGGCAGAAGCAGCTGGGACTGGAACAGGACAAGCTGGAAAGCTTGTGAAAAGCCCAATTTTGAAGACAGCCTGGTCAAAGCCTTTGTGGTTCATGCAAGACGAGAGGATTGGCTGCTGAATGTTTCACTTGGAATAAGGGAAACAAAAAGTAACTCTGTGGTGACCTGAAAGAAAGAAGTCATCATCTGGAGAACCCTGAAGGGGCAAGTTTTGTCAGTAAGACACTAAAGTGGCTGATGGAAGTACATCAGTTGTGGATGCCCTGGAACAACAAATCTCTCTCTGAAAACTGACAAGAACCTTTGTGAGTGGTAACCATTTACCTTTCAAGCACCAAAGCCTGGTGAACTTTATAAATGTTAAATTCTGTGCACAGAATAAGAATTGCCTGCAGCCAGTGAACTTGGAAGAATGAAGTGAGATTGGACTGTAAATCAAAGAACTTTTCTGAACTTACACACACATTACATACACATGCGCTTACAATTAGAAGGGGGTTAAGTCTATAGCAATAAGGTAAAGTGTGACAAAAGCAACTTTTTTTTAAGTAACCATTTGTCTTCGTGAATATCTATTGCCTCTGGGGTTGGGGTCCTCTGGGCTCATAATACTATGCACATTATTTATTATTGAATATTAATTTTCTATACTGCACAATCAATTTGTTTACATTTTTTTCTTTGCTGCATTTTTCTCTTTTTGTATATGTATCTTTTCTTGAGTACAGTTATTTTGCACTATTAATAAGTAGGAATTCTGCCTGTCACAGGAAAAAGAATCTCAGGATTGTAAGTGATGTCATGTAGATACTCCAAATACATCCAAACTTTGAACTTTGATGTTATTTGTTCTTGGACTGCCCCACCCCCACCCACTGAGAAAACCCTACATTGAAGCCCTGAGCAACCTTGTCTGCTGGTCAGGGGAGAATTTGATTCTGGAGATTGGATTTTATGGATGGCCGCTGATCATTTCTGGGGATTCTAGCAGGCAGAATACGTTTACTCTGCTATAAAGGCCCAATACACCTTTTACCTTCACCTGAGTGGTCAAAAATGACCTCTGAAAAATCACATTGGAGGGAAACTCAGCTTTATGTCAACACTGCACGACGATCGACCCTCCTAATGAGCTGGGCATTTTTGTACTGGAACTTGTTCGTCAGGGGATAGTGATCAAGAACCATGAGGTAATGTTGCAGCTTTATAAAATGGATTAGACCACATTTGGAATATGGGCATTTAGTTCTGTTTGCCTCATTACAGGAAGGATGCGAACATTTTAGAGAGGGTGAAGGGGAGCTTTACCAGGATGTTTCCTAGATTGGAGAACATGTCCTATGAGGCAAGTCTGACAGAGTTAAGACTTTTCTCTTTGAAGCAACAAAGGATGAGAGGTGACTGAGGTATGTAAAATTACGAGAGGTTCAGACTGGGTAGACAGTAGCAAATACCAGAAGACCTCTGTATAAGGTGAGTGGAGGAAAGTTTAAGGAAGTTTTTTGTACACGAGAATGGTGGGTGCCTGGAATGCACTGCCAGGAGTGCTGGTGGGGGCTGGTACAATAGACCCTTAGAGAGGCAAATGGATATAAAAAATAGAGGGTCATGGGTGGGAGGTGGGGAAGGGTTAGATTGTTGTGGAATTGGCTTATGTTGGTCCATAAACCACAGAACACTACAGCACAGAAAACAGGCCATTCAGCCCTTATAGTCTGTGCCAAAACATTATTCTGCTAGTCCCATTGACCTGCAAAGTCCATAACCCTCCAGACCTCAGCCATCCATGTATCTATCCAATTTATTCTTAAAACTTAAACCCTAAAGCTCTCATATTTATCTCTCCCAATCTAAGTGGAATGAGCCTACTCACTTTAACTCTATCTATACTCCCTCATAATTTTGTGAACCTCTCTCAAATCTCCCCTCATTCTTCTACGCTCCAAGCAATAAAGTCCTAACCTGTTTAATCTTTCCCTGTAACTCAACTCCTGAAGACCTGGCAACATCCTAATAAATCTTCTCTGCACTCTTTCAATCTTCATGATATCTTCCTGTAGTTTGGCGACCAGAACTGCACATAATACTCTAAATTTGTCCTCACCATATGTACCAACTCCTATATTCAATAGGCCAAGATGCCAAAAAGCTATCTTTATAACCCTATCCATCTGTGGCACCACTTTCAGGGAATTATGTATCTGTATTCCCAGATCCCTTTGTTCCTCACACTCCGTTGTGCCCTACCATCTACTGTCTATGTCCTACCTTAGTTTGTCCTTCCAGGTCGGCACAACATCATGGGTCAAAGGGCCTGTATTGTGCTGTTATGTTCAACATAAAATAAAATTGGTTGTGGCAGAGTGGATTTGGTCAAACAGATGTGTGGTAATTGGTGTATGATTATCTTCTTCTTTGGCTTGGCTTCGCGGACGAAGATTTATGGAGGGGTAATGTCCATGTCAGCTGCAGGCTCGTTTGTGGCTGACAAGTCCGATGCAGGACAGGCAGACACGGTTGCAGCGGTTGCAAGGGAAAATTGGTTGGTTGGGGTTGGGTGTTGGGTTTTTCCTCCTATGTCTTTTATCAGGGAGGTGGGCTCTGCGGTCTTCTTCAAAGGAGGTTGCTGCCCGCCGGACTGTGAGGTGCCAAGATGCACGGTTTGAGGCGATATCAGCCCACTGGCGGTGGTCAATGTGGCAGGCACCAAGAGATTTCTTTAGGCAGTCCTTGTACCTCTTCTTTGGTGCACCTCTGTCACGGTGGCCAGTGGAGAGCTCACCATATAACACAATCTTGGGAAGGCGATGGTCCTCCATTCTGGAGACGTGACCTACCCAGCGCAGTTGGATCTTCAGCAGCGTGGATTCGATGCTGTCGGCCTCTGCCATCTCAAGTACTTCGATGTTAGGGATGAAGTCGCTCCAATGAATGTTGAGGATGGAGCGGAGACAACGCTGGTGAAAGCGTTCTAGGAGCCGTAGGTGATGCCGATAGAGGACCCATGATTCGGAGATGAACAGGAGTGTGGGCATGACAACGGCTCTGTATACGCTAATCTTTGTGAGGTTTTTCAGTTGGTTGTTTTTCCAGACTCTTTTGTGTAGTCTTCCAAAGGCGCTATTTGCCTTGGCGAGTCTGTTGTCTATCTCGTTGTCGATCCTTGCATCCGATGAAATGGTGCAGCTGAGATAGGTAAACTGGTTGACCGTTTTGAGTTTTGTGTGCCCGATAGAGATGTGGGGGGGCTGGTAGTCATGGTGTGGAGCTGGCTGATGGAGAACCTCAGTTTTCTTCAGGCTGACTTCCAGGCCAAACATTTTGGCAGTTTCCGCAAAACAGGACGTCAAGCGCTGAAGAGCTGGCTCTGAATGGGCAACTAAAGCAGTATCGTCTGCAAAGAGTAGTTCATGGACAAGTTGCTCTTGTGTCTTGGTGTGAGCTTGCAGGTGCCTCAGATTGAAGAGACTGCCATCCGTGCGGTACTGGATGTAAACAGCGTCTTCATTGTTGAGGTCTTTCATGGCTTGTTTCAGCATCATGCTGAAGAAGATGAAAAGAGGGTTGGTGCGAGAATGCAGCCTTGCTTCACGCCATTGTTAATAGATACTGGGGAAAGCACTGGAAGCCTCTAAGAGAGCATTGGACATATATCAGACCTGCCTTGTGCCTTTGGCACAAGGTTTCTCCAGCAATGACACCAAAGGTTGGGCTCAACTGTGATGAGAAATAGATTCTCAGACCCAAAGTGTCTGGAAATGTTTGATAATTCTTGAACCCAAAATGCCAGATCCAGGCTAAGTTCAGTGTTTCTGCAGATGCAGGGCCGAATGGGAGACCTTCTGCAGAAACATTGTCTTTCTTCACTTCAGGTCTGATTGTGTGTGTGATGTTTCGACCAATCCTCAGCTATCACCACCCCTCCTGACTGCAGGTCATGGAGGAAGAGGAGGGAGCAGAATCTCCACAAAGATTCCCAAATCCCACTAGGTCTGGTGCTGGAATGGCAGATACCCTGGACGGATAACACACATAGTATCAGAACAAAGTTATTTTTCTTATTCTGAAGCTATCTGCCATCTTTAGCTAGTGGTAAGGGATCACATGACCTGTCCTTTACAGGCACTCCTTGGAATATGGTCAATGGTTGCAATCTGATAGTTAACATGTCCTGTAGCTTTGCCAGATTAAGAAAGGACCATAGTAAGCAGTTATGCTGAATAGGGTTGTCAAATGACATGCCAGTCCCCATAGAAATAGTTAAGTCAAGTTTATTGTCCAAGTACAACCCGACGAAACTGCATTCTCCGGTCCTCAGTGCAAAACATGCATACACACAACCAGACAAACATATGCAGGACGTATTCATATAGAAAAATAAATAAATAAATATTGTTTCATGAATATGAGCGTCTTGGATGGTCAGTGTGAGCAGTTCCTTTGGTTGTTCAGCGTTCTCACTGCCCGTGGCAAGAAGCTGTTCCTCGGCCTCGTGGCATTGGCTCTGATCCTCCTGTATCTCTTCCCCGACAAGAGCATCTGAAAGATGCCGTGTGCAGGGTGGAAGGGGGCCTTGATGAGGTGGGGGTGGGGAGGGAGAAAGACCGCTGTGATCCCCTCTGCCATTCATATGGTCCTGTGCACTGACCTCTGATCCATATCTTACTGTGATGCAGCTGGCTCTAAATAGAGCTCCTGTAGAACGTGACGATGGTGGTCGGTAGCCTTGCCCGCTTCAATCTTCTCAGGAAATGCACACCTTCCTGACATGTTGCAGAGATATTCTAAATCAGAGTACCCAATGCTCAACTAACCAAAGGGTAAAAAGGGCTGTCAGTGCCTCTTAGATGAATAGATGGTTCATTTAAACCCTTAATCAAAATCTTGGATGCCTCACAAAGACATCAAGAAGTGGTTCCTGGAGCAGGACCTGGAACAGGATCGACCTGTTTGACCATAAGCCAATGTTGGCGTGGGCTATGCCAACCCTCAGGATGGGTTTGCACCCACGGCGGGCATGCTGGATTTTCTGCCACTGAGCAAGGAAAATCAGGAGGCCATTTTCATTCTACTGTCACTCAAACCAAGCAACATTGTCAGTGAGGGGAAGCAGCAGAGTCCCCTGCACCTACCAATTTAAGAGTAGTGTTTACAGGAGATCGGGTTACACATCATTGCTGGAACACACCTAATTGCTGCCCTGCTGAGAGAAAGATTTAAGCTTCGACACTGTTCAGTTCCTTGGAGCAGCCACCCTGCTACGATGAGATTTAATCAGTGATCAAACTCATCACCCCAAGGGACAGTTTCATAAATTGAAAGAAGCCTCATCCATGGACAATTCTTACATGTCTCCCAAGGGCTGCCTTGGAACAACAGGAACAAAAAAAAATCAGGAAGCAAGTTGTTATAGCTGATTCAGGTTATCTAGATCCAGATAATGCCGTCGTCAGCACTGGGGCACGCCGAAAGGTAAGTAAGTGCTTGATTAAAACATTATGTATTGCCACTTGGAGTCAGAACTAATGGGTACATAAAGCTTTAGGCCTACGGACATCAGAGGAAAGTGGAAGATACGCTTGGTCAGGTAGCCAGCGGTAAATGCTGGTGCGGAGAAAGGCAGCCACCGGATGCAAGGGGAGGAACAGGTGAAACTTGAGCCATTTCAAGATCAGAGGGTGCGGGAAGAGGTTGGGTTCATCTCAGAAGGACGATGGGCAAAATGGCATCTTGATCCTCTAGGGTCTCAGCGTCCTGTATTCACACAATGGTTTGGTACACATTACAGGAGTTTAATAAACTTCCTCCAATCCACCCCTGCCTCAGTTCATCTGTCGCCAACTCGTGTTTTTTCAACTGTGAATCGTCTTCTCCATTAAATTTTTTAATTTTTAAAAATTGTTAACAATACAGCACAGTAGAAGCCCTGACCCCCTGAAGCCCATGCTGCTCAATTAACCTATCAATTAACCAGACACGAAAGTTGGTGGAGTTGTGGATGGAGCTGAAGGTTGTCAAGAGGATATAGACAGGATGCAGAGTTGGGTTGAAAAGAGGCAGATGGAGTTCAATCGGGATCAGTGTGAGGTGATGCATTTTGGAAGGACAAACCAGGAGGGTTAATGCTCGGTTACTTAATAGTGTGGATGAACAGAGGGACCTTGGGTTCTCAATCCATGCATTTCTCAAGGTCGCTGAACAGGTTGATAGGATAATTAAGAAGGCATATGGAATACTGGGGATTGTATTCAAGAGGAGGGAGGTCATGTTGCAAATCTAGAAATCTCTGGTGTTTAGTTCTAATCACCTCATTACAGGAAGAATATGGAAGCTAGGAAAGGGTGCAGAGGAGATTTACCAAGAT
Source organism: Narcine bancroftii (assembly GCF_036971445.1). NCBI lineage: Eukaryota > Metazoa > Chordata > Chondrichthyes > Torpediniformes > Narcinidae > Narcine > Narcine bancroftii. The sequence goes on from NC_091474.1 coordinate 95,237,881, forward strand.
GTTACTTTAATTTAATTTTTCATTTAGACTTTTTCGTGAGCCTTTTCGGCCCACGAGTCCATGATGCTCAATTTACACCCAATCAACCTACAACCCCCGGTATGTTTCGAATGGTGGGAGGAAACAGGATTTCCCAGAGGAAATACAAATCTGGGGGGGAAAGGAGACAGGGAAAAGGGGATGGACAGAGGTTGAGGAAAAGAAACATAGGGGATTTGAACTGGAAAGTCAAGGTCACTGCCATTCGGCGGGAGAGGGCCCAGATGGATCATGAGGTACTGTTCTGCCAATGTGCGGGTGGTCTCTGAGCTGACTTACCAAGTGGTCAGCTTCCTTTTTAAAAAAAAATGCTCGGATATCTCCATGAATGGAAGGGAATTCTAGTGCAGGGAAGTGGGAATAAAGCAGAGAAGACTAGTCGGACCCGTGGGTCTGTTTCCTTTATGATTCTGTGCATGAATGAATCTGCAGAGAAAAAAATTAAGAATGTATGAATCCAAAATAGATAATCAGGAAATATGAAATGCCAAGCTTCCATTGATTACAATTATATTTAAATTGGAAACAGATTTGAATAGACCAATGTTCATAATAGGTTGGGCAGACATACACCAAATTCCAGTGTTTAAAAACCATTTTCTGTTCTTATCCTCATAAATTTAAATTGCTGTCACAAAATACAAGGGTTCTTCTGCAAACAGACTAAAAGGGTACCTCTGACATCCATACAGCAGTGCAAAGCAGAGGGTTACACTGAACCACCACAGTTAATGCAGCAGTTAGCCCAACCCTATTAAAGAGCCAGCGAACCGGGGTTCGAATCCCGGCGCTGTCTGTCAGGAGTTTGTGCGCTCTCCCTATGGGTTTCCTCTGAGTGCTGCAGTTTCCTTCATCCCTTCAATGTTAATTGGGGTATTTGGACGGCACAGATCATGGGCTGGAAGGGCCTGTCCCCGTGCTGTGTATCTAAATTTTAAAAATTAGAAAGATGAATTGGTACCAAACGAGGGCAGAATGAGAGCGCCCGTTCTTTCCTGGAGAGTGGGAGATGTAAATGTTTTTCATCGAGGGGAAGGAAGGGGAGTTTGTGTAATGCTCTGAGCTGCATTCACCGCCTGCTGTAACCTCTATTCTGGAGAGAGCAGCTCTCATCCCAAACTGTGATGCATCCAGCAAGTCTGTTGACGTTGATGAGTGACAAGGAGGTCATGCCAACATTCCTTAATCTTCTCCACAGTCATCTACAAAAGCAACATGCTTATTTGAATCTTGTAGGGGACTGTGGGAGCAGGACTGAGTGCGAGAGTCAAAGGAGCAGTTACAAAGTAGTTAAAGAGCAGCAGGAGCTCTTTTGAATCTCTCCATTGGCCAATTAGCTCTGGCCAATAAAAAGAAGGGAAGACCAAGTGGAATGGCTAGTGTGTGAGTGGCCCAGTGTAGGACTGGAGGTTTGAGGCTTTGGAGAGCATCTTACAGGTAAGGTAAGGTCAGCTAAGATCTTTGCATAGTAACAAAGAATAGATAGTGGAGATGGGAGCTAGAGGAGGGGAATGCTCCAAATGCAGGATGTGGAAAATCTGGGAGAGTGCAATTGTCCATGATGTCGACACCTTACAAGAGGTGCATCCAACGGCAGCTCCTTACAGACCGAGTTAGGAAACTGGAGTTGCAGCTGGATGAATTGTGGATCATTTGGGAGCCAGAGGGGGTGATATAAGCTACAGGGAGACAATCACCCCCCAAAAGGCAAGAGGAAAGGGAAGGGGAAAAGCTAGTAAATGCAGAGCATCCCTGTGACCTTTCCCCTCAACAATAGGTATGCCGTTTTGGAAACTGGGGAGGGGGGGGGGAAAACGATCTACCAGGGATGTCATGTGGTTAGGTCTCTGGCGCAGAGTCTTGCTCTTCGGCTAAGAAGGGAATGGGGGAGAAGAGGATTAGTGATTGGGGATTCACAGGTTAGGCAAACAGACAGGAGGTTCTGTGAATGCAATCAAGGCTCCCAGATGGAATGTTGCCTCCCAGGTGCCAGGGTCAGGGATGTTTCCGAATGAGTCTGTGGCATTCTCAAGCGGGAAGGTGAGCAACTAGATGTTGTGGTCCACGTGGGGACCAATGACAAAGATAGGAGTAGGGATGAGGTCTTGAAGAGGAAATATAGGGAGTTAGAAAGGAAGCTGAAAACCAGGACCTCAATGGTGGTAATCTTGCACCAGATGGAAGTCATGGCAGATGAATGCATGGCTGAAGAGATGGTGAGGAAGGACAGGCAGGGGAGGATGGATAAATGTAGTCAATGCAAGGAGTATTGGGAATAAAGGGGATGAACTTAGAGCTTGTATCAGTACATGTAATTATGAGTTGTGACCATTACAGAGACTTGCCTGATGGAAAGGTAGGATTGGATAATGCATGTGCCAGGATTTAGGTGTCTTGAAAGGGATAGGATGGCGGTAAAAGAAGGTGGGAGCAGAATATCTGGTCAGGGATAGTATCACAGCTACAGAAAGGGAGGGTACTGTGGAGGGAATGTCCACTGAGTTGCTGTGTGTGGAAGTCTGAAATAGGAAGGGAGCAATCACTGTACTGGGACTAGTCTAAAGGCCAACAAATGGCCATTGGAACACCAAGGAGCAGATAAACAGGCAGATTTTGGAATGGTGCAGGGTCGTTGTTTCGGGAAATCTTGACTTCCCAAATATTGACTGGAACATCCTGACTGCAAGAGGGATGGATGGGGCTGCATTTGTCAGGTGTGTCCTGGAATGATTCCTGACACAGCCTGTGGACCAGCCAATTGGAGGAGAGGCCACACTGGATCTAGTACTGGGTAATGAACATGGTCAGGTGATGGACCTCTTGGTGGGGGGGGGCATTTCAGTGAGAGTGACCACAACCCCTTGAGCTTCAACATAGCTATTGGACAAGAATAAAAGCAGACAAAATGGGAAAGTGATTAATTGAGGAAGGGATAATTTTGATGCGATGAATTAGGAATGAGGGAGAGTAAATTGGGAACAGATGTTCATGGGAGAAACCATAGAAAGCTTTGGGACCACTTGTGTGAGGTTCTGGATAGGTTGCTCCACTGAGATGGGGAAAGATGGTAGGAGAAAGGAAATATGGTTGACAACAGGCAAGGCAACTAGTTAAGAGGAAAAAGGAAGCATACATTAGATTTATGAAGCAGGAAGGGCTCATGAGAATTATATTGTAGCCAGGAAGGACACAGGAGAGCTCGAAGGGAGCATGAGAAGGCCTTGGCAAGAAAGATGGAGAACCCCAATGCACTCTATGATTATGTGAAGAACAGAAGGATGATGAGAATGAAGGTGGGGTCGCTTAAGGATCAAGGAGGCAATGTGTGCATGGAGGTGGAGGAGATTGGGGAGCTCCTAAATGAATACTTTGCTTCAGAATTCAGCAGAGCAGAGGACCTTGGTCAAGGAAAGGTCAGAATGGAACAGGCCTGTGAGCTGGACCATGTTGAGATTAGGAAAAAGAAAGTGCTGGATCTTCTTCAAAACACGAAGATGGATGTCCCCAGGACCGGACGAGATACACCCCAGGTTGCTATGGGAAAGGAAGGAGGAGATAGCTGGGACCATGGCAACGATTTCACCTTCTCCCTGGCCACAGGGGAGGTGCTGGAATGGCTAATGTGGTCCCTTTGTTAAAAAAAATGTTGTAGGGAGAATCCTGGGAGTTACGTCAGTGTGCAAACTATTGGAGAGAATTATTCAGGACAGGATTTATGAGTATTTGAAGTACAGTCTTCTCAGGCATAGTCAATATGGCTTTATCCAGGGAAGGTCATACGGAACAAGCCAAAAAGAGTTTTTCAGGGGGTAGCAAAGGATATTGATGAAGGTAGGGTGGTAGATGTGATGCATATGGATTTTAGTAAGGTCACCCATGAGAGATTTTTTTCAGAAAGTTAGGAGGCGTGGGATCCATGGAACCTTAGTTGTGTGCATTCAGAATTGGCTTGCTTGTAGAAAGCAGAGGGTAGTAATGGATGGGAAGTATTTTGGCTGGAGCTCGGTGACTAGTGGGGTGCCGCAGGACCCCTCCTCTTTGCGATTTTTATAAATGACCTGGACAAAGAAGCAGAAGGAAGAGACAAGAAGTGTGTGGATGATACAAAGATTGGAGGTGTTGTGGATATTTTTGAAGGTTGTCATCGGTTAACAAGTGATAGAGACCAAATGCAGAGTTGGGTGGAAAAGTGGCAGATGGAGTTCAATCCGGATAAGTGTGAGCTAATGCATTTTGGAAGGTCAAAGGGTACAGGGTTAATGGTCAAATATTTAATAGTGTGAAAGAACAGAGGGGCCTTGGGGTCCAAATCCATACATCCCTCAAGGTCGCTGCACAAGTTGATGGGATAGTTAAGAAGGGCAATGAGATGCTGGGCTCCATTAGTTGGGGGATAAAAAGTTGAGAGGTCATGTTGCAACTCAACAAATCTCTGGTAAGGCCAGAGTATTGAATTCAGTTCTGGTCACCTCATTATAGGAAGGATGTGCAAGTAATGGAGAGGAGACTGAGCAGGATGGTGCATGGATTGGAAAATATATCTTATGGCAACTATATTAGCAGAGCTGACACTTTTCTCTTTGGAGATTTGAGGAGACTTAATAGAGCTGTGCACGATAATGTGAGGCAGAGATAAGTTAGATACCCAGTGTCTATTTCCTGGGACGGGGGGGGGGGGGGGGGGGGGGCAGCGAACACCATTACAAAGTGAAGGGAAGGAAGTTTAGGGGAGACATCAGGGGTAGGTTTTTTTTTAAAACGCAGAGTTGTGGGTGCCTGGAATGCATTGTCAGGGGTGGCGATGGAAGCTGAAACAATAGGGGAATTGAAGAGACTCTTGGACAGGCAAAGAAAAACATGAGATAGGTAGGGCTGGGTTTTTGTTTTTGCTAGGTCAGCACATCATGGACCAAAGGGCCTGTACTATACTGTAGTGTTCTATGTTCCTCCCGAAGCTTCATTCCAGGGCAAAGTTTGTCACTGCCAATTAGAAATATTCCAACAGCAAACTTTATTGTTTCGTAACTCATAACTAATACACTGCAGTAAAACATTGATCCTTCCTTCGGACGATAAATTGTCTTGTTCGCACCACCAAGCAGGACATTACTGCTTTACTGGAGTTCCAATAATCATGTGTGATGAAGTGCATTAGCCTGAACTTTGTCAGCTGCACATCTCTTATTTTATGCTCATTGTCGACCAAAGGATATATTGTATTAACATTTATCATTTTTGTATATTTTGGGTTTGAGCAAAGGAGAGGAAGTGCTGCTTGAGATGATGAATGACCGAAAAATATAATGATCCACAATAAGTTAGAATCCCTGGCTTTCTATTTTATCAAACAATATCCACAAGATTGATGTGCTTAATATTAAATATTTTAATGAAACTCAAGATATTCTTTCCAAACATCACTACTAATCAGTACTAGGTTGACACAGAGGAAAACACAACATTTTCCTGACGATGATTTCTGCTTTGGAAATGTGCCCCACAAAACTCCTGATTGATTGGAAGCTCTATTCAAATGGAACAACACCACCTTTTATAAAGAAGTTTCATTTCTGAACAACTAACTTTTTTGTGGATCAAAACGTTTCTCAACACCGCCCCCCCCCCCCCACCAACATTAAAGCTGAATTCCTACTCACATTTTTAAAAGGGCCGTCTCCACAAGCACCCTCAAACACACACACACACACACACACACACACACACACACACACACACCATACACATACACACACAACACAAACACACACACAAACACACCCACACACACCATACACATACACACACACAAACACATACACAAACACATACACAAAACACACACACACGCGCGCCCCCCCCACTCCTCCTCACAATGAGGTAGAAGATAAAAGTCCGTAGACACCATGGTTGAAGTCAAACCACAAAGCTGGAGTAACTCAGGTCAGTGTCTTCTATATAGCAAAGATAAAGATACATAACAAACGTTTCAGGCTTGAGCCTTTCACTCCTCACATTGCACACTCTTCATACCCACTGCCCCCTCCACACCCACTCCTCACACCATTGCCCACTCCACACACTGCCCACACACTCACTGACCACACTCCTAATGCTCTCATACCCACTGCCCACATCCACTTCTGACACCAGCGTCATTCTCCTCATGACCAGACGTGGAATTTGCAACTTACTGGGCAGTGAATCCTGAAGCTTTACCATCGTAATTGCTGTTGATGCAAACACCAGCGACAGCTCCATACCTTGATGCCACACTACCTGCTGCAGATATCCCCTCCAGAAACATCCACTCCTCTGCTCCCCTGTCACCCTCTTTTAGTCAGACCACCCCTGATCTTTGTGGATGCAGTTAATAAAGCAGGCTTCTCTTTCTTTTACTCTTGGCGACCCTGCCTTACGGCAGACAAAAGTTGAAGTATATCGTGTATATTACAGTTTTATGTCTTATTACATGAACCTTGAACCTTAAAGAGCAATGTGCTCTTCCTTTCTTGTGTGGCCATCCTTTTATCATGGGAATCGAACTCATGAACCTGTTGTGAACTGTCTCCTTCATTAAATCAGGAAAGTGGATCTGTGCCCCATATTCCAGCCACCGTGTCCCCAAGGAACCTACTTCATTGGGGAGCATTTAAAACAAATTATATCATTCAATGCTGGCAATACACCAAAAGTACTGGAGGAACTCACCAAGTCACGCGAGCGGTGGGCGGTTGATGTTTCTGGACATACAAGCAACATGGTAACAGGCCCCGATGAGCCTGTGTAACTCATTTACACCCAATTAACCCAAATCCCCATACGATTTATTTGAACAGTAGAAGAAAACCGGAGGGAAACCCACACAGACATGGGGGAAAATGTATAAATTCCTTACGGGCAGTGCTGGGTTCAAACTCAGGATTGCTGGCAGTGAGTGGCGAACCGGGTCGGAGCCCTTCATTCAGGGAGGCCCACCACCTTTGTGCCTGGCAGGTCCCTGGTTCTCATCCAGCACCAACAGCTGTGGGTCAGTAATAAACAAAGTGGGCAAATGAAGGAGGAAAAGATATTAAAGTAGCCTTTATCCTGCTTTGTCATTGATATTTAAAGTGGGCAAGAGATGTCCATTTCAGAAATAGGCCAAATACTTGGCAGCATCTTCATTTTGTCTCAGATTAAAACGAAGAACTGGGCAGCCTCCGTTGGGTCAGGTATGTCCCCCGAGCGAGAGAGCAGCTTGGAGTTACAAGACTGGTACCTGGCCTTCAAGGGTTACGTTCGACTCAAACTGGAGTTTTCCCTGGAATTTAGTTAGTTAAGAGGTGATGTCAGTGGAGGTTTTAAGGAGGCCTGGCAGCGTGCATAGTACAAGCAACTATTTAAACCAATCGGGGGTTTGAGAGTAGAACAGGGTCCAAATATTGGGGGTAAGATTTCAGAAATGAAGTTAAGAGTGGAAGAAATCATAGAACATCACAGGAACTTTGGCCCGTGATGTTTTGCCGACCTACCTCACACCCCAGAACCCTCTATTTTCCTTGCATCCCTGTGTCTGTCCAAGAGTCTTACAAATGCCCCTATTGTACCAGCCTTCACCACCACCCCTGGCAATGCATTCCAGGCACCCACCACTCTCGGTGTAAAATAAACTTACCCCTGATGTCTCTCTGAACTTCCCTCCACTCACCTTAAACAGATGTGCTCTGGTGTTTTCAACTGTCAACCCTGGAAAAAAGGTGATGGTTATCCACCCTATGACCTTGTAGACCTCTTCTTTTGTGCTCCATTGAGGAACCTTGTCTCATAAGACAAGTTCTTCAATCCAGGCATCATCCTGGTAAAACTTCTCTGCCCCCTCTCCGTTACTTCCACATCCTTCTTGAAATAAGACATCCAGAACTAAACACAATATTCCCAGTGTGGTTTAACCGGAGTTTTACGTAGCATTACCTCACGGCTCTTGAACTCAGTCCCCCAACTAATGAAGGGCAGCGTAACCATAAGCCTTCTTAACTACCCTGTCAATGTGCGCCGCAACCTCGAGAGATCTATGGATTTGGACCCCCAAGATCCCTCTGCTCTTCCACCCTGTTAAGAATCCTCCCATTAACCATGTACGCCATCTTCAAATGCATCACTTCACACTTTTCTGGATTGAACTCCATCTGCCACTTGTGCACCCAACTCTGCATCCTGTCCATATCTTGATGTAACCTATAAAGCTATCCAGAACACCTCCAAACTGGCTCATCTCAAACTTACTGATCCATCTTTCCAATTCTTTGTCCAGGTCATTTATAGAATTCACAAAGAGCAGTAGTCCCAGAACAAATTGCCACAGAACTCCATTAATCACTGACCTCTAGGCCGGATATGTTCCATCTACTACCACCCTCTTCTTTCTGTAGGCGAGCTTGAATCTACTCAGCCAAGGTTCCATGAATCCTATGCCTCATGACTTTCTGAGTCTATCATGTCAAATCCCTGACTAAAATCCATATAACACTATCAACTTCATTAATTTCTTTGTTTCCTCCTCAAAACACATATAATTAGGCTCGTGAAGCATGCCTGCCCTTCACAAATCCACACTGACTATCCCCGAGACGATGCTTCTCAAAATGCTCAGAATTCCTGTCCCTCAGAACCCTCTCCAATAGTTTGCCCACCACTGATCCAAGTCTCATTGGTCGATAATTCCCAGGATTCTCTCTATTCCCATTTTTAAACAAGGGGACTGCATTTCCCATTCTCCAATCCTCCTGTGGCCATGAGAGGAATAGATCACATGAACGCAGAGAGTCTTTGCTCAAAGGAGGGGAATCAGTACCCAAAAGACAAATTAAGGTAAATGGGAAGGGGGTAAGATTTAACGGGAACCTGAAGGGGAACCTTTTTCATTGATGGGGTGGTGGGTCTATGGAATGAGGAGATAGTTGAGGCAGGTATGCACATATCCCTGGTTTGCGCAGGAAAGCTCATCTTCTCCGTTTCATTTTGACAGCATGCCTGAAGAAAACATAGAAAATTTACAGCACAACACAAAGTTGTGCCGAACAAGTCCTTACCTTAGAAATTATTAGGTTTTCCTATAGCCCTCCATTTTACTAAGCTCCATATACCTATCCAAAAGCCTTTTAAAGGACCCTATCGTATCCACCGCCACTACCATTGCCCATACCACGAACCCACCACTCTAAAAAAACTACCCCCGACATCTCCTCTGTACCTATTCCCCAACACCCTTGTCCTCTTGTGCCAACCATTTAAGCCCTGGGGGAAAAGCCTCTGACTGTCCACACGATCAGTGCCTCTCATCATCTTAAACACCTCCCTCAGGTCACGTCTCATTCTCCGCCGCTCCAAGGAGAAAAGGCCGAGTTCGCTCAACTTGCTCCTTAAACCAGGCAACATCCTTGTAAATCTCCTCTTCACCTTTTCTACGGCTTCCACATCCTTCTGGTAATGAGGTGACCAGAACTGTATATAGGACTCCAAGAGGGGTTTGATCAGGGTCCTATAGAACTGCAACATTACCTCCTGACTGCTAAACTCAATTCCATGATTAACGAAGGCCAATACACCGTAGACCTTCAAATCAGCTGCTTTGAGCAAACGCCAACATGCACTGAACTCTCAGGTTAAGGACAACCTGAAAGATCTTCAAGGAATATACATTAACATAAACATGCAAGCCTGCTCCGAATATTTCAACCCAGACGTACAGCATCTCTGTACAGGCTTTAAATGCCTGCTAAAAGGAACCGACAGTGTTTGCCATAAAATCCTGTGACCACAAGGTCTACATCCAGGATGGCGATGCTGGGCTCAGCAATAGCTAGAAGGGGTTGCAGACTCTGGGGGAAGCAGCAGAGTACCAGAAATGGGGAGAACACTCCCCACCCCACCCCATCACCAAGGAGTCGACCCTCCAGGGTGGGGACCACGGCAACAGACCAGTGAGGGACTCCACGGCTGAAGAGCCCACACAGGGCTGCAGGCTACTGGGAACCTGGTATCGCAGCCCAGGTTTGGAAAGGTGCTGAGGGCAAGAAAGGATCTTGGCCACTGAAAGCTTCCTGATCCTATCAGAGATTTGGATCTGGAGCCTGGTTGCCGATTACTCGAACAGGTGACTGTGAAGCTGCATGAGCACTGGGGGCCAATCCATGGACCTCCCCATCCCTGCCAATGTCTCTGAAGGGGCTCTCCTTTGTTTCTCTTTCTCTCGAACTGTAAGGGGCACTGGGCGATACCACTGGCAACTCTTTGCCTGCCGTATCTCAGGCAAAAGTGTTACATTTTTAATGTATTATTACGTGACAATAAAAGAAACCTTGAATCTCAATGGATATTCGTTGTCAAGTGCGTCAGCTAATGTGGTCCATATCGAACTGAGTATACCCATGCAACAAATCATGTTTACAAATAAATATTGGCCTTGCCAGCTCTGTGTGCTGGTCAGCACCCACTGCTCTGTTCAGAGTGACCTCAAGATTCAATAGTCAAGATTCTTTCATTGTCATCACAAGACAAGACCACAAGACCAAGGGACAGAAGCAGGCCACTAGGCCCATTGAGTCTTTTCCGTAAATCTACTCTAAGCTACTCTACACTAGTTCCAATTTCTGGCCTTTCCCCCATATCCCTTGATGCCCTCATTAATGAGATACTTGTCTATTTCTTGTTTAAATACTCCCAGTGATCTGGCCTCCACTGCTGTATGTGCCAGTGAGTTCCACAGATCCACGACCCTCTGGCTAAAGACGTTAATTTGGCTAATCTCGGTTCTGATTTCGGACTATGACCCCTTGTCCTCGATTCACCCACCAAGGGAAACATCTTACCCGCATCCACCCTATCTACACCTTTCAAAATATGAAATGCCTCTATGAGATCTCCTCTCATTCTCCAATACTCCAATGAAAACAACCCAAGAGCTGCCAAACGCTCCTCGTACGTTAGCCCTTACATTCCGGAATCATCCTAGTAAATCTCCTCTGCACCCTCTCCAACAACATCACATCTTTCTATTGAAACATTTATAATATTACACAAAATTGCATTTAGTCTGCTGCAAGGCTGACAAAGATTCACCGACAGAAATTTCCGGACATCCCTTACAGTCAAAGAAGAGAGCTTCACCCCCACCCCACCCCCCCACCACCTCCAGAGCCACTGAATGTCCATGGATCCACCTCCGGTGCTCCCTCAACCTCCACAACCTGACAGACTTCAGTTCGAACCTTCAACGACCTGAGCTCCAAATCCAAACCACCAATCAGGAAGCCTTCAGTGGACGAGGTCTCTCGGGAACCCTTCCTGCCCTTGTTTCCCCCCTTTCTCCCATCAATCCACTACCTTGTACCCCTTTCAGCCAGGCTCAAGCCTTTGTCCAGCAGTCTGCAGCCTACTTTGAGTCCGTTGACCGCAACTCGCCAGCAACCCGCAGCCTGCGTGGGTTGAACAGCAGATATTCATCTTGCACGAATGCAGGTATCACCCTGTCCCACCAACTCTCTTCACAATCACTGAGAAGCAGTCTTCTTCCTTGCTGTGAACAAACACTACTTTTCAGAAGTATTTCACAAGATATGAAGATCCTTTGAAAGTCCGGAGTCTCCAATAGGGCACATAACACACATACGAACAATACATACACAGAACAAATATACATATATAAAAATAAATAAATAACTCGTGTTGCAAATATGAGTTTTGGATGGTTAGTGCGAGCAGTTCCTTTGGTCGTTCACCGTTCTCACTTCTTGCCGGAAGAAGCTGTTCCTCAGCCTGGTGACGCTGACTCTGATATTCCCATATCTCTTCCCCGACGGGAACACCTAAAAGATGCTGCATTGCAGGGTGGAAGGAGTCTTCAAAGAATTTGCATGCCCTCTTCAGACAACCATCCCGGTAGATCATGGCGATGGGGAGGAGGGGGAACCCTTCGATCCTCTCTGCCACTCTTATGGTCTTGTGGATTGACCTCCAATCCAATTCTCTACAGCAATTCCCTGATTCATTTGGACAGGACACTCTTGATGGAGCTCCTGTAGACAGGATTGCTGATAGCCTTGCCTGCTTCAGTCTTCTAAGTAGGTGCAGTCGCTGTTGCACCTTCCTGACAAGTGAGATGTCGTGTGCCCACAATAAGTCACTAGTTAAGTGGAATCCAAGGAACGTGGCGCCCTCTATTCTCTCCACTACCAAGTTATTGATGTGTAGGAGAAGGTGGTCAATCCTGGTCCTCCTGAAGTCCACGATCATATCTCCTTCATCTTGTCCACGTTGAGACTCAGGATGTTCCTCTCGAACCATGAGATTTTCCACCTCTTCTCTGTCGTGCGACTCGTCGTTGTCGCTGACAAGGTCAGGACTCACAAACTGTGCGTGTCAGATACAGGAAGCATGGTGGCAGAGATGAATGAGCTATTAATGGGTTAGTGTGTCCCGTACATCATGATTTAACAGGTAATTTGTCTTAAAAGGTGCATTTCATGACTTTGGGCTATTTTAAAGTGCTTCATTTTTGAGGTATAATGTAGAAACTCAGGTTGCTGGCATGAACACAGTGAGATCACAGCTCAAGCAGCAGGATAACAATCAGATATGTATGTGCCAATGTACTTTATTGAGAGATCATTAATAACCAAGGCACCAAAATTTCTGAAAAATTTCTGAAGATCGTCCTATTCGAAGTCTGGTTCCATCGTCCCATGCTCGACCTTGTGGTCGAGTGCATCGCACAAACGTGTTGGAGAAACTCAGCAAGTCACACAACTACCTGAAGTGTAATGCCTTTTGTCAAGGTATTATATAATAGAAAACTGGCATATAAAGGGAGGGAGCACCTTCACTCTGTCCGCTGCGACAGCAAGGACCTCGCAGCGGCCCACCATTTTATTTCCACACGCCATTCCCACACTGGCAGGCGTGTCCGTGGTCTCATGCACGGCCAAAGTGAGGCCACTCGCCAACGGGTGGAACTATGTCTTGGTATTTTCCACCCAGACAGCGTTAACGTCAACTTCTCCAATTTCCGTAAACCCTCTCCCATGTCTCTTTCCCGACTCCTCTGCTCTCCTTTCAGAGGACCCTATTACCCCATCAGCTTTCCTCTCCTCTACCTGCTCACCTGAATCTACCTGTTAGCCTACCCTCCTCTCCCCTCCCCCCTGCCAGTTGTCTTGCACTCAACAAAGGGCTCAGGTCCAAAACGTCGGTTACCCTTCACTTCCCATGGATGCTGCTAGACCTGCTGAGTTTCTCCAGTGCTTTTGCATATTGCGCCCATGCTGGGGTAACCTTCACTGCCACCCACACCCCCAACTCCGCCCATCAGGTCAATTGTATGGGTCCCACAGCTATCTAACAGCACAGTTCATTTTACATAAGGAAGTTCCCCTATTGAGCATTTGGCTGCACTCTTGGACTCCCACATCAGAGGCTTAGTGTCTTCAGTGATGTCCCACACTGGCTGAGAAGCTCATATGATGAACCCAATGTTTCTCCCTGATTGCTTCAGGGCCACAGGCTCCAAACTGACATGCTCATCAGTATACAAGCTAGACTGAGTGAATATGATGTCTCCATCTCTCCAACCACTGAACATGCCGAGCTCGTTTGTTACTATTTGCTACGAGCATTTACAAACAGGATGTCACTTCATTAGTGTTTAATTCTCGTCAGCTAGACTGCTTATCAAACCATGGTAGAGTGAAGCTCAGCTAACAGATGCAGTGTCAGTGAGAGAGAGGCTCTCATATTTGACACAGACAACAAGCCAAAAATCCTTAAATGCGCTGGTGACGTGACTCAAAACGAGGAAGAAGTTCAGACATTAAGTTGGACACTTATCTGCACCTCGGCAACTCCAAAACAACTTTCTTTTGACTCCTCGACACTTGAGTGCAAGAGGATGAGGCGTGGTCTCATGGAGGTGTAGATCAGGTGAACGCAGGGTAGTGGAATCGAGGACCATAGGACAAAGGTTCAAGGTGAGGGGCAGAGAGATATTTAAGAGTCTTGGAACAGCTGGTTGAGGCAGGTACTATGGCAACATTTAAGAGAAGAAATTGGACATACATGGATCTACAGCTGTCGTTCTCAACCATTTACATGCCACTTGAAGTAATCCCTTATGCCTTGGATGCTCTGTGGTTGGTAAGCAATTAATCAAGGTAGTGTGTGAGTGGAAAAAGGTGGAGAGCCACTGGTTTAGAGGTATTGGGCCACATGCAGGCAGGAGGGGCTAGCATGGGTGGAACATTTTGGTTGGCGTTGGCAAGTTGAAGGACTGTTTCCATGCTGTGTGACTCTATCAACAGATCTGAACCCTACTAACCCTGCACGTCTCAGGGATGTTGGAGGAAACCAGAACACCCATACGGTCACAGGGAGAATGTACAAACCTGGGTCGCTGGGCTGGAATAGCTTCATGCTAACTGTGATGCAAAAATAGTGCAGTCAAGGTAATAATAATTTGGTGGGGTGAAATTGTTTAATGAAAAATTCAGAAGTTTTACAATGCTCCTCAAAAATCTACCTTTGATCAGCTGCTCGCTTACGGCAAGGTGCAGTGCCCGATTCAGCTCAGCAACATTTGTTTGAGGCCTTGCTGGATGGTTTCATGGCTTGGAAAGTCATCGTGGTTCCCAGTTATTGTGGGTGAACTGGGCGACGGGGTCAGAGTGAACCCAAAGGGCCAAAACTCAGGGCCCAACACTGTTTACAGGTCAAGTTGAGCCAGTTGGAGACAATTGGACTTAGACCCCACCCAGCAGAATTAGGCCATTTGGCCCATCAAGTCTGCTCCACCATTCAAATCCCAGCCTACCCATTTTTCCACAATCCAATTCTCCTGCCTTCTCCCCATAAGCTTACAAATCAAGAACATTTGTGCTCTGCCAATCTCTGATTTTGCATGATTTTACACTGAGGACTGAAGAATGCTGTTTCATCCAGTTGTACTTGTACAATTGACATCTCAACTTCTGCTTTAATATACAGTAAAACCCTCAGTATCCGGCACCTATGGGGACTGGTAGATGCTGGATAAATGAATTTACCAGTTACTTGAGATTGCGTGTGGCATGATTGGTGAACTGACCACTGGGAGGGGGCACCAATTTTATTTTTTAACCTATTTATTTTCTGCGATTTTCATGCCAATTGCTAGAGGCTGCCAGTTGCTTGAATTCCGGATAACGGGGATTTTTACTGCACCGACCGACAGCCTCCTCAGCCCTCGGCAGCAATAAATTCCACCTAAGCTCCCTAACAGCCCCTCAAAGCTCACACGCAGGGGAAAAAGGACTCAGAGCAGCTGCAGAATTATGCTTTAGCCAGGAGTGAGCGAGAACCAGGAAGTCAGGGCTACTGCAGCACCAGTGGTCCTGGTCTGAATCAAGCGTTACAAAAGGAGTTTGTATGTCCTCCCCATGACTGTGCTGTTTTCCCTCCACATGGAATTAATAGGTCGATTTGGATGAAGGGCTTGTTACTCCACAGTACCTCTACATTAAAACTAATATCTCGAGGGAAAGCAGGGTCTAATGGAACTGTGCTCAAAGGGTCTTAAGTTGACAAAAGGCTGATCTCATTTTACTTCCAATGGATGCTACGTGACCTGCTGAGCTTCTCCAACGTGCGTGGGCTTTGCCCTGAGAGAACCAATGTCTTTCAAGAGGGAAGAAGGCAGAAGAAATCAAGAGAAAATGAAGGCAAAATCCAAAGGTAAAGATGTATGGTTTAATTGTTCCTTGTTCCATTAGAGAGGCCTTTGTACGAAGTGGTTACAGAAATGTATCAATTTTTGTAAAAGGCGTGTGACAGGAAGCTCACGTAGGCATGCACAGGTTGGGAAGCATCGCTTCTGACAGCATGGCTTATGATTTGGGGAAGACAGTGACGACGTCATAACCCTCGGGAGGTGCGTTTCGCTCCCTGGCGTGCTGCTCGCAATAGATGGCGTCCTCCACAAAGAAATGGCCTTTCTGCTTCAGGTTCGTCCCACAGTCCTTGCAGACGTAACATTCCGGATGGCGGAACCGGTCACGCACTTTCACAATCATGCCCCTGCAACATTTCCAAAACAAACAATCCACAATCAGCCTGCCCCTTGTTCTGGGACTGGAGGAAAACAACCAGCAACGCACCACTTCGTGACTGCAAAAGTTAATTGACTGAAAACATTGGGCCAGAGAGAGAGAGATGTCTGGAGAAGGTCCTCACTTCAGAAGTTCAGCTGTGCAGGGTGGGGACGGGAGAAACACGATGCTGGAGAAACTCCACAGGCCAAACAGCGGACTTCATAATGCAAAGACATTTCAAGCTTGAGCCTGAAACAGGCTCATCGAGGTATGAACATCAAGGTATGAACAAAATGAAGACAGGGGCCCGAACAAAATGGTAGAGGGGAGAGGAAAGGGGAGGAGCAGAGTCCCACAGGTAATGGATGGATAAGGGAGGGAGGGCACAGCAGCAAGCAGGAGGAGGGAGGACGGCTCTGTGAATGGGAAGGGGGTGGAGGAAAGAAGACAAAGGGGAAGGAGAGGGAGGGAGAATGACCATCCCTCTTCCCGTTGCTTGCTGCTGTGCCCTCCTTCCCTTACCCACTTATTACCACCTGCCCGTGGGACCGAGTTCCCCATCCCCACCATTTTGTTCAGGCACCTGCCCACACTTTTTCATTCCTTGATGAAGGGCTCAAGCCCGAAATGATGGTTATGTATCTTTGCTGCCTAAAGGATGCCGTTTGACCAGGCGAGTTTTTCCAGCATCATGTCTGCAGGGTGGGAAGGTGATGGGGAGGATTCCAGCCCTGCTCCTGCTATAGGCTGGGCCACCTGTACCCTGGCCTCCCACCTCCCCCCATTCTCCATCCCTGGAAGTGACAGTCTGTGAACGGGTCTCGAAAATGAGCGTGGATATTCATCCACAAAAAGCAGCCCCTCAGAGCCCAATGCCAGCCTCCCTAACCCCAGCATGGGTGTGCTCTTAGGTACTGAAGAGCTCGGGAGCAAGATCTCAGGGGGGTCCATATTAACTGAGAGCTCCACAGAATGGGGAACACATCCTGGGGACCTTGGGTCCGTGTGACAGAGGGGGGGCGGGGGAAGAACATCAGGACGGAACATTAGTGGATCAGGCCACAGCATTCTTCTGCAACTGAGAAAATCCCAAACCTGTTGTCCATGTCCTAAGTTTACAGCGTGTAAAATGAAGGGGAGCAAAGTCACAGACTTTCATTAGTTGGGGGACTTGAGTTCAAGGGCCATTACATAACATTGCAAGGTCAGCCAAAGGGTGTTCTATCTAATGAAGCAATAAAAAAGTCACTGCAGCCAGAAGTTTGGCCAGAACTACCTATTCCACTGTTTGGACTGTTGTGTTCAGTTCTAGTCACCTCATTAGAGCAAGGCTATGGAAGCCTTGGAAAAGATGCAGAGATTTACCATCATGATGTCTTTGAAGAAAGGTTGAGCGAACTCAGATTATTTTTCTTCCTTGAAGTGACAGAGAATGAGAGGGGACTTAATAGAGGTGCACAAGATTATGAAAAACATAGGGAGAGTGGACAGCCAGTGCCTTTCTCCCCCAGGTGGCAATGGCTAATACCAGAGGGCATCTGTTTCAGGTGAGGGGAGGAAAGTTTAGAGGCAAAATATTTTACTCAGAGAGTGGTGGGCACCTGAAATGGGGGTGGTGGTGCAATGAAGACATTCAAACGTTTCTTAGATAGGGACATGAAAATGAAAGGTTATGGGTGTGAGGTAGAGAAGGTTTAGATAGATAGGTTAATATAGGTCAGCACAACATTGTGGGCTGAAGGGCTACAATGCAGTAAAAAAAACTGCATGGTCACTTAGTTAATCCGCAGCCAGAGGCTTGGCCAGAATGATCCGTTCCTATGTCCTTCTTCCTTCTCTCTGACCACTGCATGTTATTAAAAGTCAGTCATGGGCTCAGTGCAGATCAGACTATGGCCTCAGTACCCTGCACAAGCTGAGGAAGACAGCTCACACCAAGGTGACCATCACTGGCCCCATTTGAAGATAGGCAGGGCTTCGCTTCCTCTATCCTAGCTATGTTTTACATGGACCACAATGTTAATGTCAAGGGTCTCTACGGTTGTAGGAGAACTGACATGATTCTCTGTCTCTCTCTGTGGGAGTCACCACTCTCCCACCCCACCCCTCATTTTTGAGGGCCCTCCCACACCTGGGCCCACCCACATTGAGGCCCATTTCACTCCTGGCCCAACCCACATTGAGGCACCCCCCTGACCTGGGCCTACTGCATTGAGGCCCATTTCACTCCTGGCCCAACCCACATTGAGGCACCCCCCTGACCTGGGCCTACTGCATTGAGGCCCCTCCCTCAACTAGGCCCATCTGCATTGAGGCCCCCCCACACCTGGGCCCCTTCTACACCTGGGCCCACCCACATTGAGCTCCCCCCCATACTTGGGCCCACCCACATTGAGCTCCCCCCCCCCTACTTGGTCCCACCCAATTTGAGGCCCCTGCCTCACCAGGGCCAACCACACACCTGGCCCCTCCCACACTGGACTCCTCACACACCTTGGTCCCTCCCACTGCCAGATACTGTCCCACCAGCTCCTCCATCCTCACTATCCCCTCTTGAACTCAGCCCAGTTAACATGGTGGCTAGTGCAACATAGTAGCACTCGCAACCTGGATTTGATCACCCACTGTGTGTAGGGAGTTGGTACATTCTCCCATCACTTCCATGGGGTTTCTCCCGGTCCTCTGGTTTCTCCCACATTCCAAAGGTAATTGGATGGTACAGTTTTCAATGGCCAGAAGGGCCTTCCACCATGTATCATTAAAAATATCATTGTAAATCCCGAAGCCCTTCTTGCCCCATCGCTTTCCCCCTCTTTACAGGCGGGCCCAGTCTCCTCAACAGCAGCTCCCCAAACCGCTGGGTCCTTGCCTCTCTCGACCCATGGAGTTATCCAGCCCACCCTCCACCGTGCCAGCCAGGGTGCACACTTACACAATGCCGCGGTCGCATATCTCACACACAGGTAGCTTCTGTACACTTCCCACCGTTGAGGCGACCTTGGTGGCAGGAGCCTTGACTTTCCGGAACCCAGATGGCTTTTCTGACTGACCTGCCAATCCAATTAAAAAAAAGAGAATTCTACCTTTGCCCACATTATTTATTTTAAACTTTCACCTCCTCCACTGCTGGCGAGTCGTCATTTGAACCTCACCAGCTCGGCCAAGGTGCAGTAGGCATAGAGTGCAGTAATATAACAAGATCTACCATGCCAGCACATCCCCACCATGCCGCTCATGTCCCCACCAAGCCACCCACAGACCACATTTGGATGGACTCTTTGACACTGGGACAAAATCAAAGAACTACCAAACCAAAGTTATCTTCACCAGAAGGAGTAGGTTGGTTTGTATGAAATCAGTAAATTATCTCATAATATTTATACGAGGGCAGCCCACTTGGCAAATACTCGTTTTACGCAAATTCGCTTTTATGAAAATAGCCTTTTTTTTTAAATCTTTTTACTGGTGTTTGATAAAATAATAATATCAAATACAAAAGCCCCTTTTCCACTGGCATCCCAGGTACATTAGCCGTGCGGGGTCCTGGGATAGGAAGCTCTTTGCGCCATTTCCACTGGACCACCCTTAACTGGGACACTAATTGCTTTTCCGCTGAACACAACTCATTCCTTGAGATCAGAGTGTTCTACCTTCAACTAGGAAATGGGTGACTTTGTGCTGTCCCTTTACACTAGATTTTGTCAGCAAACCCCGGGGATATGAGTAGGGTTGGAGGTGGTTAATCCCTGACGTGAAATTACGTCATTTGACACCGGCATTCGGACAGTGGTTCTTTTCCACTGGACCCTGTCCACAGTAAATTCCCAGTTATTTCCTGGGACAGGGTGGCAGTGGGAAAGGTGTTGTGGATATTTATGATATGAAGTTTAGGTAAAAATAAATTAAAATTACAGATAGTAAACAGCGGTAAACAAGACATGTATCATCCATGTTGTTGATAAAGAAAGGGAAAAAAATCCTACAATTAATGTAATTTCTAACCCCAACCTATTATCTGAGCGATTACAATCAGAACCAGGCCTCAACTTTTAATTTCAATATTAATACTTCAAAAAATAAAGAAACAAAAAAGATTTTTTCAAAATAGCCTTCAATAGTAGTGAATGGGTCTTCGTTTTACACCCTTTTGACTTCTGAAAGGTTTCACAGGAACAGTCTAGTTTCGTAAACATATTATACATTTGTGTATGTGTCTAATTAATTTTTTTAATTTAGCTTGGTAACAGGCCCTTTTGACCCATAAGCCCGTTCCACCCAACTAACCTACATCCCCTGTATGTTTTGAAGGGTGGAAGGAAACCCAGAGGAAAGGAGACTTAGGGAAAGGAGGGGGGGGGGTGGTGGTTGGATAAGGGAAACCAGAGACATTGATGTGAATAGCAGTCCAGCTGGAGGGTGCCTAGATGGAATATGAGGTCTTGTTCTCCAATTTGCGTGTGGTCGCACCCTGGCAGTACGAGACCATGGACAGACCATAGGAAACCCACGCAGACATGAGGAGAAGGTACAAACTCCTTACAGACAGTGACAGATTCGAACCCAGAATGCTGGCGGTGTAATAGTCTTGCACTAATCACTACACTAACCCCCTTTATGGAGCCTGTGTCCCCCTGTCTGTGACTGTGATAGGGAGAAACGCTGTTTCATCCGGTCATATATGTACATGCACAGTCAGATAATAATAAACTTGAACTTGATGGAAGAATATCTTACCACCAGAGGGCAATCAACCTCCGTTTGGCAGCAACATCCTTGTCTTGAGAATGCATAGGCCAAACTAAGTCTAGGTCCAGACACCCGTTGTGGTCTCCTCTACATCAGAGACACTGGCCGCGGACTAGAGATGGCTTCATTGAGCACCTCGGCTCTGTCCACTGGAATAGCAGAGATTTCCCAGTGGCCACCCATTTCAATTCCCTGTCCCATTCCCTTGCTAGCTTGCCTGTCCACGGTCTCATGCACTGCCAGGGTGAGACTACACACAAATTGGAGGAACAAGACCTCATATTCCACCAGGGCCCCCTCCTCCGGATGGAATTAACATCAACGCCTCTGGTTTCCCTTAACCAACACCCCCCCCCCCCATTCTTTCCCTAAGTCTCCTTACTCTCTCTCTTTCTCTTCTCATTTCCCTTTACCCCAGTTCTGCACTCACATAGCTAACCTCCCCTCCAAATGAATTCTTATCTTTCCTGGCCTTCTCTCGATATCCAATTAACCATAGGACTGTACTCCTTCACTTTAGTTCAGGTGCCTGCCTGCTTTCTGCTCGTACCTCGAAGAAGGGCTCAGTCCCGATACATTGGTTCAATATCTTTACCTCCTATGGTCACTCCAGCCTTTCAGTGTTTTTACTTGGGAAATTACAATTAGGACAAGTTCAACACATACTTCAGTTTTGGTAGAAGGAAATGGACAGGTGAGGTATTGCTTGTGTAACCTGAAGGAGAATGGCAAGTTGGTGGAGAGTGCCACAATTGGTGGTACGGCAGACAGTGGGGGAGAATACTAGCTACAACAAGATCGAGATTAACCGGTAACGTTGGGCGAGGAATGGCAAATGCCATTTAACTCAGAAAGTTCAGGGAACAGCATTATCTGGAAAAGTGTCAATATTGACCAAGAGAAGGAATTGGCAGTCTTGAAGAGACTTGAGGTGGATATATCCCAGAACCTGACCAGGTGCATTTGTGGAAACTGTGGGAAGCAAGAGGATAAATTCCTGGGTGTCTGGCAGAGATTTCCACATCTTCCTTAGCCGCGGATGAGGCGCCAAGAGACTGGGAACTGGCTAATGTTGCGGCTTTATTTAAAAACACTATAACGAAAAGCGAGGGAATTTCTTGCTGGTGAGATAGTTGACATATGCACTAGAAATGATTTGAATGGCAGAGCAGACTCAATGGGTCGAATGGTCTAATTCTCCTCCTAAGTCTTTTGGCAACAAATGGTTAAAAAGAGCCTTCAGGAAGGGAACAAGCCCTGCCTTAGTCTTCTTTAAGATCACTGGGATTAATCTCAGGCTGATCTGCGGATGCCAGTGTCCGATATGTGCAATTTCTCCGAGTTGATCTGGAAGGACATGTGTCCTCACTCCCAATGTTCCCACTTTTCTGGGGAACCTGTTCAATATTTTCAACACCTCTAACCGCTTTCCCTTTGGCCTTCAATCCAAGAAAATTAAAAAAGCAGGAGTGGTTTATCGGATCCCTCCAATCCATCCCATGGACCCATGAAATGACACCATGAATGAGCAGGGATGTGTCACGGGCGAGCAGCAAAATCTTAGTTTAAATTGAGCGTCACATCCAGCACAGACATGTCAGCCTCTGCTGTGCTGTTCTACAACCAATAAAATCATGGTAAAAATCTAATCGGCCTCTGTGTCCAATATACTCAGTGTCTGAATCTCCGTAGCCTTCTGGAACAGAGGATTCCAAAGATTCACCACCCTCTGACTGAGGACATTTCTCAATGTCTCCTGTAAGGATTCTATTATTTTCTCTCCATTCTGAAGGGTCGGCCTTGTATTCTCAGACAGTGACATCCATAGAACAGAAAAAGCCCCTTTGGCCCATCTACTCTATGCCAAATCAACCTACACCCGGACCATATCCCTTTCACCCATGAACCTATCCAATATTTTCATTAAAATGTCAAAATCGAGCCCACATTCACCACTTCAGCTGGCAGCTCGCTCCCACTACTCTCTGGATAATGTTCCTCCTAAACATCTCACCCTTAAACCATGTCCCCTCTTTCTTGACTCATCCAACCTCGGTATAAAAAGCCTGCTTGCATTTATCTATACTCATCATCATTTATCTATACTCATTATCTATACTCCTTCTCCAACATTCCAGGGAATAAAATCTTAACCTATAACATATAACCATATATCAATTTACAGTATGGAAACAGGCCATATCGGCCCTTCCAGTCCGCACCGATCTCCACAAGTTCCACCGACCCACTCCCTTGCCCATAACCCACCAACCCCTCACATCCATGTACTCATCTAACCTCCTTTTAAATGACAGAATTGACCCTGCCACAACCACCTCTTCCGTTCCACTCAGCCACCACTCTCTGAGTGAAGAAGCATCCTCATATTATTCCTAAAGTTTTGCCCCCTAACCCTACCTTATGACCCCTTGTACCAATCTCCCCTACCCTCCAGGGAAAGAGCATATTCACATCTACTCTATCTATTCCATTCATAATTTTAAATACCTCTATCAAATCCCCTCTCAACCCTCTATGCTCCAATGAATAAAGGCCCAGTCTACTCAATATTTCTCCGTTTTCAAGATACTGCAATCCAGGCAACATTTTTGTAAACCTTTGCACCCTCTCAACCTTATTTATATCCTTCCTATAATTTTAACCTAATTAAACTTTCCCTGTAACTCAGTTCCTCAAGACCTGTCAACATCCAAGTAAATTTCCTCTGCGCTCTTTCAATCTCTCCCCTGTCCGAGGGACAGTTAAGGCCACATCTATCCCGTCGAGTCTGAGGTCTGCGCAGCTCAGCGAGCACCCTCGCTTCTCTGGGCCCCAGTGGCACAATGCAAGGGGAGTGAGCACGGCGGTGGAATGCCAGCATGGCGCAACCCTACCGTTGGCCTCACACTCCAAGATCTCCTGCAGCACACGGAACGAGGCCGACTGCCGAGGTGACTCCTCTGTCTCCTGGTTGTCCTGCAGCATCTTGTAAACTTCTGACTCCGTATCCACCATGGGTTTAGATGGCGGCTTCACTGGCTCTAAGCTGGAGTGCAAAATGTAAAGAAGAAATAGGAACACGGAGCATCAAAACGTGTGGTTACTTTCATGGCCAATGGGGTGAAGATCTCTCGCCAGATTCCAATGCCAAAATCATGCAAAGTAAAGCTCATCAGTGAAGGGTGACCGTGAACCAGCCCCGAATTTCATCAACCATACAGTGACTGAAGAAATGATTGGATCATTTCCGCCTTAATTACACCTGGGAATCCCACAAGTGGCCAGGGCTATGTCCTGACCAGGTTTGACTGGAGGGATCGCCCAGAATGGTCTGCTGCAGTTCAGCTCATTGTTGACGATGGCAGGGCTGCTGGCTCCCATGACCTGGGTTCAATCCTGCCCTTGGGAGCTCCTTGTCTGGATCAAAGAATTGTAGAAAACAGCGTGGAAAAGGGCCCTTCAGAACAACCAGCCCACGCTGACCAAAATGACCCACCCTCATCCAGGCTACCTGCCTGCATCCTCCTAGACCTGTGGGTCTCAACATTTTTTTCCTCCCACTCACATATCATCTTAAGTAATCCCTTACTAACCACGGAGCACTGATCCCATAGGTGAGGTGATTTACTTCAAGTGGGATGTGAGAGGAAAGCAAAAGGTTGAGAACCACGAGTCGAGATCCACCCAAATGTTTCTTAAACTTTAGAAAAGTTCCTGCCTCAATCACTTCCTCTAGCAGCCTGTTCCATACATCCACCAGCCTCTGTGTAAAAACATTACCCCTTGGGTTCTTATCATCTTCACCAAACCCCCAAGACCTCTGGTTACCAATTCGCCTACTCTGGGTTCACCCAACATATTCTTCACATGATTTTGTGCACCCTTATATAACCATAACCATATAACAATTACAACACAGAAACAGGCCAGTTCAGCCCTTCTAGTCCATGCCAAACATTTTCTCCCACCTAGTCCAAATGGCCCACACCCACCCCACCCCTTTCATCCACAGACCTATCCAACTTTTCCTTAAATATTAAAATCGAGCTTGAAACTATCACTTGAATTCATCCCTCATCCTACTGGGCTCCAAGGAAGAAAGCCCCAACCTGCTCCACCTCTCTCTCTGTAGTTCAGGCCCCCGAGTCCTGGCAACATCCTCTTAAATCTTCTCTGCACCCTCTTCAGCTGGAGAACATCTTTTCTGCAGTGCGGTGACCAAACCTGAATGCAACTCTCCAAACGAGGCCTCACCAATGACTTGTGCAACTGCCACACCTTCTATACTCAATACTCTTGACTGATGAAAGGCAATGTTCTGAAATGCCTTTGACCAGCCTATATACCTGTGATGCCACTTTCAAGGTACTATGTATCGGTTCTCCTTGATCCCTTTGCTCCATGTCACTCCCTCCCATTCACTATGGAGGCCCAATCTGCGCAAGACATCCCAAAATATTATTCCTTACATTTCTCTGCATTAAATTCCATCAACCATTTCAATGCCCGCCTACCCGACAGATCACGATCCTGTGGGAATCTTTGGCAACAGTCTTCAATAGCTAGAATACCAGATGCTTCAGTGTCATCAGCAAACTTGCTAATCATGCCACGTACATTTTAATCAACATTATTGATATCGATCACAAGCCACAATAGGCACAGCACTGAACCCTGTGGCACAGGCCTCCAGTCCAAGAAACAACCTTTTACTACTGCTTTCTTCCAAGAAGCCAAGTTTTTATCCATTCTGTTCTCTCACCTTGAATCCCTCCAATCTAACCTTCCGGGATAGCTTATTACTATGCAGAATGTCATCGAATGCTTTGATGTAAGCCTTAACTACCAATCAATATGATCAGAGCTGATCACATGACTTCAGTCCCCTATTCCTACCTTTTTACCATACCTCTTGATCTCATAAGGCTCACACCCAACTCCCTTTTCAATACACTGAACTTTGCTTGTTCCATGTGCACTCTGAGTGAAGAACTGACCTCTCACGTCTCTTCTGAATCCTGTTCCCCTCACCTTGAGGCTATCCCTTCTCGTCTTAGGTGGTCTGACTCCAGGAGATGGTGGGCAACTATCCCCTCAAGATTTTATGGACTTCAATGAGATCCCCTCTCTGTATCTGACATTCATAGGAAATCAAGTCTTATTTTTTCCCCCTTCTCTCACAAAAATTCAATCTCCCCAATCCTGGCAATAACTTCATAAACCTCTTCTGTAACCTTTCCAACTTTACGATATCCTTCCTATAGCAAGGTGACCAAAATAGGACACAACATTCCAAGTGTGGCCACACCACTGTCTATATAACTTCAATATGACATCCCAACACTTGCATTCAGTTCTCCAACCGATGAAGGCAAGTGTCCAAATGTTCTCTTCACTGCTCCGTCCACCTGCGCTGCCATCTTATCTGCAATCCCAGGTCCCTCTGCTCCAATAACACTCTTCAGGCCACTGCCATTAACAAAATAACTCTTTCAATCTTATTGATATCTTTCCGGTAGTTCGATGTCCAAAACTACATACAATACACCAAATCTGGCCTCACCAATGCCTTATACAACTTCACCACACCATCCCACCTCTTGTACTTAATATTTTGATTCATGAAGGCCAATGTATCTAAAGCCCTCTTCACAACCCCATCTACCTGTAGGAATTATAGAATCCCAGATCTCTCTGTTCTACCGTGCAAGACATTCTCATACTTCTTTCTTACCATCTCCTGCCCTTCCAATGGCAGACACCTGATGGGAATCCATTGTCTCTTGCTTGGGATGAGTGTTTTCTGGCCTGTCCTTGTCCCATCGAGTATCACTGCATCTACAGTGAAACTCCCTCTGATTGCGCATCCTTTAGGTACAAGTCATTGGTGCTGGGGAATGGAATTCTCTTTATTCCAGGAGCACAGCCCAGGCTGCTCATTTCTTCTCCTACGTCAGCCCACTGTCAGGCACAGTGCCACTTAGCAGACACACTAAAGCCATCTCCATTCTAAGCTGATGCCCAGCAAACAATTTGCTTGCGATGCGCGGTGGTCAGCAAAACAGCAGCAGATTTTGCAATGAAGCAACTACATGAATAGTTGTCTAACCCTGCCCGAAAACGTGACTTTCTCAAAAACCAGTCAAACTTTTACATTGGGGAGACTTGCGTCAAATAGTTAAGTTATGCCCTGGCCACTGAGGTTGATTATGCGAGCAGGCAAATTCAGGGCAACAATTTGAAGCAGCATTCTCAAGCCCTGGTTCTTTGGGTTGACCTGTGGTGGTGAACATGGTGAATGCACCATCCTTTTAATCACTGAACACAACAGGCATCTCACTAACGCATTTAAGCATTGTGGGAAGGGAGCAGATTGGAAACAGGTCAGTAACCACAGATTTAAAAAGGGCGGGAGATCAGAAATTTAATGCAAAACGTTGCAATGATCCGGAGAAAAGTTGCTGAAAGGAAATTCACAAATGAGCAAAATTATTTTTATGTTGGGAAAGTTGCAGGGCAACGTGAAAAGGATGAGGGCTGGAGTCAGATTTTTTATTATTTAAGAGCTTGGATGGCCAGAAAAAATGCATGGCCTCCAGCCTGTGGAGTGCAATCCTCTGCGGGGGTCAGGTCGATTTCCGCATTACTTCTACTCCCCTCTCCACAGGCGCTGCCCGACTGCAGAGCACATGCACTTTTATTTCAGGTTTCTCAAATCTGCATTATGCTTTGAGCCAGTCACTAGTCTGCCTCGTGTCTTCCGGTCCAGTCTGAAGATATGGGCTGAAAGGTCTCCTTCACCTGCAACTGGTGAGGGACTAAGGCTAGTGCTCTCAAGAGGCCGGTTTAAATTTAGACATACAGCACAGTTAAACAGGCCCTATCGGCCCACCAGCCCATGCCACCCAATTACACCCGATTGACCCACAACTGAAATCCGGAACCCCCGGAGGACACCCACGCAGACACGGGGAGTCATACAAACTCCTTACAGACAGCACGGGATTCGACTCCGTCGCTGGTAAACACCCGAGGGACAAAGGAACAACAAAGTAGGCTGATCAGGAGAGGTGGGTGCTAGAGAACCAGGTTCAATCTCCACCTTTGGCAGAGTTTGCACATTCTTTGTGATGTTGTGGATTTGCTCTGGATGTTCCAATCTCCTCCCACATTCTCAAGGCACACCCAATGCAAGATTAATTGGCCATTGAAAATTGCCCCAGAGTATTGAACAGTCTCACAAACTTGACTTTGCTTTTCGGAGGAGGTAGCCAAAGAGATGGATGAGGGCAACACATGCTAGGCTGTGCCAGATGATGAAGGCACAGGGATCCAAGGCATGCTGCTAACTGGATCCAAAATTGGCCTACTCCTAGATAGTTGATGGTGGGGTGTTTATGATTAGGTATCGGTATTGTTTGTCTTGACTTGGAGAAGAATGTCGGGGATCTGACCAAGGAAAGAAGTTTGTCAATTGAGATAGCAGGGCATAAATCATGAAATGCTGGGCAGAGAAATGACAGGTGGAAATTAATCAAGTTATAGGGCGAGAGGGAAGAGAGGTGGACAGGAGGGGGGTTTAACCAAGAGAGGTGGACAAGAGGGGGGCTTAACAGAGAAAAGTGGATGGGGGGGTTTTACAGAGAGAAGTGGACGGGGAATTTTACAGAGAGAAGTGGACGGGGATTTTACAGAGAAGTGGACGGGAGATTTTACAGAGAGAAGTGAACAAGGGATTTTACAGAGAGAAGTGGACGGGAGATTTTACAGAGAGGTGGATGAGGGATTTTACAGAGAAGTGGATGGGGGATTTTACAGAGAAATGGACGAGGGATTTTACAGAGAGAAGTGGACGGGGAATTTTACAGAGAAGTGGACGGGGGATTTTACAGAGAGGGGGTGGGATGATTACAGAGAGAGGTGGGAGAAAGTGCTAGTGAAGCTCTGATCAACATGCCACCGTGTGTTTCTGTGCTCTGTGAGGAAGGTGCCAGGGAATCCTTTTTCACTTCGCATCCACAGAAAGCTGCCTCTCATGCCTTCAACTCCAGATATGACAAGCCGAGGCCAGAGACGGTTAAAACCAAACTGCGTGCAGGAACTTGGGGCCCCAGTGACGTGCAAGTGTGCAGCAAATATCACAAACCATCATCACACAGCGCAGAACAATACCGGCTTGTTACCTTCCAACAGAGGGGCTTATTGTTGAGATCTGTCCCTGCAAACTGTCCAGAATGTTTTGCTGGGAATAAACTTGCAGAGGAGAATTAAACTGGGTGTGAACCACCCGGATCCCTGGCACGTCCACCTCCACTGGGCCTGCAGGATAACACAGGGCAGCTTGCTTCAGCTCCTGGGGTCCGACCCGCAGTCGGCTCGGGATGGAGGAGGTGCTGTGCCTCCTGTATAAAGCTGATGGAGAGCAGGAAGAAGAAGATGGAGCATAGACAGTGGCGAGGGGAGCTCGAAAGATCCCAGGAGACAGTGGACTAGAGTGCAAGATTCATTTTAAGAAGCGGAGGAGAGGAAAGATTTTTAGAAAAGCAAGCGATGGCATGATGATGGGGGAAGAGAGACACTGTCAGAGACTTTAGCATTAATTAAAATATCAGCAAAATTTACCTCACAATATTTGGAAAACAGTCGTGCTGTGGAAGTTGAAAGTCTGCCAAAGTGCAGGACAATCTCAGCCGGTCTCGCAGATTCCTTGAAGGTGGGCTCAGGCCCAAAATGTTGGTGATACAACTTTATCTCCCATGGACGGTGCAAGACCAGCGGAGTTTACCCAGCATTCCTGCGTGCTTTAACAGCAGTGTTGTCACCAGGTTTATTGCTGGAGAGGTAGAATATCTCCTTTATCATTGGGGTCAATTTCCCCGTCTGGTGTGCAGCCAAGAGATATTGCAATGCAAGGACATCACCTGTATTCCTTGTTCCCAAGCCAGATCCTTAAATTTCACCTACTATGACATTCCGCCTCCAACACTATAGCCTGGTATTGCACACCATGGACTTTTGCTCACCAGGACGGCACAGGGATATTATAGCCTGTTCCCATGATTGACCCCTAATTTTAAGAATGTAAGAAATAGGAGCAGGAGTCGACCATCCAGTCCATCAAACCTGCTCCACCGTTCAATAAGATCATGGCTGATCTGATCATTGACTCAACTCCACCTACCTGCCTTTTCCCTGCAACCCTTAATTTCTTTTTTATGTAAATTTAATTATCTAAAGTTTAATGAAGTCGCTTTAACTGCTTCCCTGGGCAGAGAATTCCAAAGATTCACGACTCTCTAGGAAAAAGTTTTTCCTCATCTCTGCCTTAAATCTACTTCCCTGAAACTTGAGGCTGTGTCCCCTAGTTCTGGTCTCACCGACCAGTTAAAATAATTTCACTGCCTCTATCCCTTTTATAATTTTATAATTTTCTATAAGATCTCCTCTCATTCTTCTGAATTTGAGTGAGGATAATTGCAGGTGATTTAGCCTCTTATCGTAGGTCAACCTCCTCTTCTCCGGAATCAACCTGGTGGTGGACCTCCTCTGGACTTCCTCCAAGGCCATTCTATCCTTCCTCAAGTATGGAGACCAGGAGAGCAGACAGTCCTCCAGGGGTGGCCTCACAGTACTTTGTATAGTTACAGCATGACCTCTCTATTCTTGAATTCAATTCCTCTCGCGATGAAGGCCAACATTCCATTTGCCTTCTTAATAACCGGTTGTACCTGCAACCCAACTTTTTGCGATTCATGCATAAGCACTCCCAAGTCCTTCAGCACGACAGCACCTGCTGCAGTTTTTCACCATTTAAATAATAATCTGCTCTTCTATTTTTCCTACCGAAGTGGATGACCTCACATTTATTATCGTTGTCCTCCATCAGCCAGACCTTTGCCCACTCACCTACCTTAACTAGATCCTTCTGTAGCCTCTCCACATCCTCTGTACAATTTGCTTTTCCACTCATTTTACTATCATCCACAAACTTGGCTACATGATCCTCTGTCCCCTCTTCCAAGTCATCAATGTAAATGGTGAACAGCTGCGGGCCCAGAACCGACCCCTGCGGCCCCCCACTTATCACTGTCTGCCAATCAGGAAACACCCATTTACCCCGACACTCTGCCTTCTGTCAGTTAACCAATCCTCAATCCATGCCAATATACTTCCCCCGACTCCATTCATCTGTATTTTATTGATAAGTCTCTTGTGCAGCACCTTATCAAACCCCTTCTGGAAATCCAGATATACAACATCAACCTGTTCTCCTCTTCTGCACCCATTATATCCTCAAAGAACTCCAGCAAGTTTGTCAAACAAGACCTGCTTTCTGAATCCATGCTACGTCTGCCTGATGGAACCCCTTTGTTCTAAAAGTCTCACTATTTCATCCTCAATGACAGCTTCAAGCATTTTCCCGACTACAGACGTTAAGCTAACTGGCCGACAGTTACCCAAAGAAAAATAGTGGGGAGGTCATGAATCATTTAAGAATAACCAAGGAGGTAGTGATGGCAGTGTTATAAAAGATAGTGGACAAATCTCGGGGTCCGGACAAAGTATTCCCAAGGACACTCAGGGAGGCTAGTGTACAGATAGTGGGGCCATTAACAGAGATATTTAGGATGCCATTGGTCATGGGGGTAGTGCCAGAGGATTGGAGGGTGGCTCATGTTGTTCCGCTGTTTAAGAAAGGGTCCAAATGTAAGCCTGGAAATTATAGACCTGTGAGTCTGATGTCTGTGGTGGGTAAGTTGATGGAAAGTGTTCTGAGGGATGGTATTTACAAATATTTGGAGATACAGAGATTCATAGGTAGTAGTCAGCATGGTTTTGTCAGGGGTAGATCATGCTTTTTTTTTTAATTTATTTATAGTATCTCCATACATTCATTTCAAATTGACTTAGTATAATATTACATAATAGATACTAAATAATTTTCAAATTTTCACCCCCCCCCCCACCTCCCCTAACCCATTAGGAAACCACCTTGTGGTGGTTAATTCCCAAAAACCCAAATGGGTGTGGTATAAACCACAAGTGGCATATGACTTTCGGGAGCAGAAGTACCACTCCCTCCCCCCCCACCAGGCAGACAAAAGACACGTATAAACCGAAAAATCATCATTTCTTATATCCATAAAACCCCGGTCCATCAATTTAACCAATCTTATTCATAAACTCTTTTTTTTGAAAATCCAAACTTGATATTAAATTTTGCAACCTTTCCACCCTCCCAACACTGAATTAAACATTGTTTACAATCAATAAAAGTTGTTTTTTTTAATTTTTTTTCAAGTCTTCCTGAATTTCATCCACTGAATTAAAACACCTCTGAACATCCCAGTTCAACACCGAATCTTCCATTCTTCTTAGTCTCAAGTTGAATTTGTAGCTTACTTTCAAAAAAAGTTTTTTTCAAATCTTTTAAAATTTTCTTGAACATAATTCCTTTGGTCTTGATCTTCTAAAGCATCAATGTTATTCATAAGTTCTTTCTTCTGTGTTTCCCAATTTAATAGCAAATTTTCCACTTTGTCAATCTTCTCAATGTTAAGTTGAAATTATTGTATATTTTCAAGAAGAACTTATTCAAAATTTTTAACTCTTCTTGGACATTGCTCCTTCGACTTTAATTTTATAAATCATCAATCTTGTTCATAGTTTCTTTCTACTGAATTTCCAAATTTAATAATAAAGTTTCCGTTTTTTCCAATTTTCTCAATATTAAACTGATCTTAACATAACATAACATAACAATTAGAACACGGAAACAGGCCATTAGGCCCTTCTAGTCCGCACCGAACCAAACACCCCTTTCTAGTCCCACCTCCCTGCACAATGCCCATAACCCTCCATCTTCTTCTCATCCATATACCTGTCCAACCTTTTCTTAAATAATACAATTGACTCCGCCGCCACTATTTCTCCCGGAAGATGATTCCACACAGCTACCACTCTCTGAGTAAAGAAGTTCCCCCTCATGTTACCTCTAAACCTCTGCCCCTTAATTCTTAACTCATGTCCTCTTGTTTTAATCTTTCCTCCTCTTAACGGAAATAGTCTATCCACATCCATTCTGTCTATCCCTTTCATAATCTTAAATACTTCTATCAAATCCCCTCTCAACCTTCTACGCTCCAAAGAATAAAGACCCAATCTGTCCAATCTCTCCCCATACTCCAGATGCTTAAACCCAGGCAACATTCTGGTAAACCTTCTCTGCACTCTCTCCACTCTGTTTATATCCTTCCTATAATTAGGCGACCAGAACTGCACACGGAACTCCAAATTAGGCCGCACCAACGTCTTATACAATCTCAACATCACCTCCCAACTCCTATATTCCATGCAATGATTGATAAAGGCCAGCATACTAAAAGCCTTCTTCACCACCCTATTCACGTAAGTTTCTACCTTCAGGGAACGATGTACCGTTACTCCTAAATCTTTCTGCTCTTCTGTATTCCTCAATGCTCTCCCATTTACCACATATGTCCTATTCTGATTCTTCTTACCAAAATGAAGCACCTCACACTTATCAGCATTAAATTCCATCTGCCATTTTTCAGCCCACTTTTCTAAGCAGCCCAAATCCCTCTGCAATCCTTGAAAACCTTCTTCATTATCCACTATTCCACCTATCTTAGTATCGTCTGCATATTTACTAATCCAATTCACCACCCCATCATCTAGATCATTAATGTATATAACGATCAACAATGGGGCCAATACAGATCCTTGAGGCACACCACTGGTCACCGGCCTCCAACCTGACAGACAATTATCCACTACCACTCTCTGGCCTCTCCCATTCAGCCAATGTTCAATCCATTTGACTATCTTAAAATTTATACCTAAAGACTGCACCTTCCTAACTAACCTTCCATGTGGTACCTTATCGAAGGCCTTACTGAAGTCCATATAGACAACATCCACTGCGCTACCCTCATCCACACTCCTAGTCTCTAAGAATTTTCTCCATTAATTTACCTACCACAGACGTCAAACTTACAGGCCGATAGTTGCCAGGCTTCCTCCTTGAACCCTTTTTAAATAACGGAACCACATGCGCAATGCGCCAATCCTCCGGCACTATCCCCATATCTAATGACATTTGGAAAATTACCGCCAGAGCCTCTGCTATTTCCTCCTTCACTTCTCTCAATGTCCTGGGGAAGATCCCGTCTGGTCCCGGAGACTTATCCACCTTTATATTCTTCAAAAGCCTTAAAACTACACCTTTTGTAATCTCTATATTCCCCATATTTACCCAATTTGCTTTTTTTATCCCACATCTCCCAATATCCTTCTCCTTAGTGAATACCGAAGAAAAGAAACTGTTCAATATCTCCCCCATTTCTCTAGGCTCCACACACAGTTTTCCACTCTGATTTTCTAAGGGACCAATTTTGTCTCTAGCTTTCCTCTTACCATTAACATATTTGTAGAACTCTTTTGGATTAGTTTTCACCCTGCTTGCCATAGTTTTCTCGTACCTTCTTTTAGCTTTCCTAATTCCTCTCTTAAGATTCCTCTTACATTCAATGTATCTTTCAAACATCTCCTTAACTCCATGCTTCTTATATCTAATGTACGCCTCCCTTTTTCTTCGAACCAAGTTTCCAATATTCCTTGAAAACCACGGCTCTCTCAAACCTTTTGCCCCTCCTTTTAACCTAACAGGAACATAAAGCTTTTGCACTCTCAAAATCTGATCTTTAAAAGACTTCCATCTCTCTACTACATCCTGCCCATAAAACAAATTGTCCCAATGCACACCCTGCAAGTCCTTTCGCATCTCCTCAAATCTAGCTTTTCCCCAATCAAAAACCTCAATCCTTGGCCCTGATTTCTCTCTTTCCATAATGACATTGAAGCTGATGGCATTATGATCACTGGACCCGAAGTGCTCGCCAACACTAACCTCCGTCACTTGACCCATCCCATTTGCCAACAGTAGATCTAACACTGCTCCTTCTCTGGTCGGCACCTCTACATATTGTTGTAAAAAACTATCTTGCACACATTTCACAAACTCTAACCCATCCAATCCTTTCACAGAATGTGTTTCCCAATCTATATGTGGAAAATTAAAATCTCCCATAATTACAACCCTGTGCTTATCACAAATATCTACTATCTCCCTACAGATTTGCTCCTCTAGGTCTCGGTCCCCTCCGGGTGGTCTATAATACACCCCTACAAGTGTAACCTCTCCTTTCCTACTCCTCAGTTCCACCCAAATAGCCTCTGTGGATGTGCCCTCTAATCTATCCTTCCTAGGCACCGCTGTAATATTTTCCCTGACAAGCAATGCAACCCCACCTCCTCTTGCCCCTCCGACTCTATCACACCTAAAACAACGAAACCCAGGGATATTCAGTTGCCAATCACATCCCTCCTGCAACCATGTCTCACTAATCGCTACCACATCATACTTCCAAGTATCAATCCACATCTTCAGCTCATCCACCTTTTTTACAATACTCCTGGCATTAAAATATATGAATTTCAGGGATTTCCCAATTTTTAATCCCTGTTTTCCCTCATCTTTAAGAACAACATTATTTACTTTTCCTGCCAATTGCCCTTCATCTTCTTCCAGAGCATTTCCCTTCTCTATCACCTGCCCATCCATATTCAAATACTTACTACAAACTTTCTTTGTTTTCATTCTAACCTTCTCCTTACTGCTCTGTACTATTTTGTTCCCTCCCCCCAACCATTCTAGTTTAAAGGATCCTGAGTAGCCCTAGCAAATACCTCTGCCAGGATTCTGGTCCCCCTGGGATTTAAGTGTAACCCGTCCTTACTGTACAGGTCACATCTCCCCCAAAAAAGGTCCCAGTTATCCAGAAACTTAAAACCCTGCCCCTTACTCCACCCCTTCAGCCACGTGTTAATCCTCCACCTCATTCTATTTCTATTCACACTGTCACGTGTTGTTTAGTTTAAAAAAAACCTTTTCAAAACTATTAAAATCTGTTTGCAATGTATGCATACTCACAGATAATAAATTCATTCTTCCAATATTCCATCCAAAAAAAAATCACTGATAAACCTTATTGCAGGTCAAGGAGTTCCATATATATGTTTATCTTCAGAAAATATTTCAAATATTTCAAATCAACATTCGTCACCATCTTTCAAAAAGGAGTCCGAAATCAACTTTAATAAGTTCTGTTCTTGCGAAAATTCCAGCACCAACTGTCTGGGCAAATAGGTCAAATTTCTTCCAAAGTCAAAGAATGTAATTTTGTTCTGTATTTATAAATAATAAATTCATCATTCTGATATTCCATCCAAAAAAAAATCACTAATAAACTTTAATGTTATCTGGATTTTTAAAACTCACGGGCAACCAATGCCAATTACTGCAATTTATCTTCATAAAACATTTCAAATCAATATTCATCACCATCTTTCAAAGGGGTGTCCAAGGCCAGCTTATCCGACAGTCCAATTAATGAACTCCGTTCTTAAGAAAATTCCAACCTTGACTCCGTGGTTCTGTCTGGGCAAGTAGGCCGAGTTTCTTCCAAAGTCGGAGAGTGTAGTTTTGTTCTGTATTTGAACTCTATTTTCCCTAATCTTTGTTACCATTTTAAACATCTTTCAGAGGGGTGTCCAAGACCAGCTTATCCGACAGTCCAATTAATGAGCTCCGTTCTTAAGAAAATTCCAACCTTGACTCCGTGGTTCTGTCTGGGCAAGTAGGCCGAGTTTTTTCCAAAGTCGGAGAGTGTAGTTTTGTTCTGTATTTGAACTCTATTTTCCTTAATCTTTGTTACCATTTTAAACATCTTTCAGAGGGGTGTCCAAGGCCAGCTTATCCGACAGTCCAATTAATGAGCTCCGTTCTTAAGAAAATTCCAGCCTTGACTCCATGGTTCTGTCTGAGCAAGTAGGCCGAATTTCTTCCAAAGTCGGAGAGTGTAGTTTTGTTCTGTATTTGAACTCTATTTTCCTTAATCTTTGTTACCATTTTAAACATCTTTCAGAGGGGTGTCCAAGGCCAGCTTATCCGACAGTCCAATTAATGAGCTCCGTTCTTAAGAAAATTCCAGCCTTGACTCCGTGGTTCTGTCTGAACAAGTAGGCCAAATTTCTTCCAAAGTCGGAGAGTGTAGTTTTGTTCTGTATTTGAACTCTATTTTCCTTAATTTTTGTTGCCATTTTAAACTAAAAACAATTGATAAACAAAACAAAGACTTTTAACAGAAAAGAAATATTCTTAAAACGGGTATTTATATAACTGCCTGGGGGAGACCGGGAATGCACGTCCGCTCCCTACGCCATCTTGCCACGTCCCCCAGGGGTAGATCATGCTTAACAAACCTTATAATGTTTTTCAAGGGCGTTACAAAAAAGATTGATGAAGGGAAGGCTGTGGATGTTGTCTATTTAGCAGTAAAGCTTTTGACAAAGTTCCCCACAGGAGGTTAGGTAAAAAGGTGGAGGCATTAGGTATAAATAAGGAGGTAGTGAAATGGATTCAAGCAATGGTTGGATGGGAGGTGTCAGAAAGTAGTGGTAGAAAATTGTTTGCCAAATTGGAGGACGGTGACTAGTGGAGTTCCTCAGGGATCGGTCCTGGGTCCACTATTGTTTGTTATATATATTAACGATCTGGAAGAAGGGGTGGTGAATTGGATAAGTAAGTTTGCAGATGATACAAAGATTGGTGGTATTGTGGACAGTGAGGAAGATTACCGTAGCTTAAAAAGAGATATAGGAAAGCTGAGGAGTGGGCTGAGAAATGGCTGATAGAATTTAATACGGATAAGTGTGAAGTGTTGCATTTTGGAAAGGCAAACCTAAATAGGTTGTATACATTGAATGGTAGACAATTGAGGAGTGCAGAGCAACAAGGGGATTTAGGAGTTATGGTAAATAGTATCCTCAAAGTTGATACTCAGGTAGATAGAGTGGTGAAGAAGGCATTTGGAATGTTGGCCTTCATAAATCGGAGTATTGAATTCAAGAGTTGGGATGTTATGATGAAATTGTACAAAGCATTGATGAGGCCAAATTTGGAATACTGTGTGCAGTTTTGGTCACCAAATTATAGGAAGGATATAAACAAAATAGAGAGAGTGCAGAGAAGGTTCACAAGAATGTTGACAGGATGTCAGGGTTTGAGTTACAGAGAAAGGTTGATCAGCCTGGTGGTTTTTCCTCTGGAGCGTAGAAGATTTAGGGGGGATTTGATGGAGGTGTTCAAGATTTCAAAAGGGACAGAGAGAGTCAACGTGGATAGGCTTTTTCAATTAAGAGTGGGGGATATTCAAACCAGAGGCCATGGCTTGAGATTGAAGGGGGAAAATTATAAGGGGAACATGAGGGGAAATTTCTTCACACAAAGGGTGGTTGGGATGTGGAATAAGCTTCCGACGAAGGTGGTTGAAGCAGGAACATTATTTACATTTAAGGAAAGACTGGATAATTACATGGAGGGGAGAGGATTGGAGGGGTATGGACTAGGTGCTGGTCAGTGGGACTAGGAGGGTGGGGATTTGTTCCGGCATGGACTAGTAGGGCCAAACTGGCCTGTTCTGCGCTGTATATGGTTACATATCTTCTGCACTCATCCCTTTTTTAAAAAGTGTTGTGATATTTGTTGTCTTCTAATCTGCCAGGACCTACCCAGGATCCGGAGAATTTGGGTAAATAACGACCAACGCATCGACAATAACTCCTGCCATTTCCCTCAGTACCCTGGGATGCATCCCATCAGGACCAGGGGATTTGCCCGCTTTCAGTTTGCTCATCATTATTTCTTTTGTAACAATTATTTTATTGAGGCCCTCACATCCCTATCACCACTCTTTGGCACACTGGACATGCCTTCCACCATGAAGACTGACACAAAATATCTGTTCAATGCCTTGGCCATTTCCTCATTACTCAATATCAATCTCCCTTTCTCATCTTCCAAGGGACCTATGTTGAATCCAGTCACCCTCTTCCATTTTATATATTTATAATTTTTTTTTGCCATCTATGTTCCCAGTCCACTCTGACCTCCCTCATCCTGCTGTAGTCTCCCCTGTTCAAGCATAATACACTAGTTTTAGATCTAACTATTACACTTTCCATCTGTATGAGAAATTCAATCATACTACGATCGTTTTTTCCAAGAGGGTCCCTAACTACTAGATCATTAATTTTACCTCTCTCGTTGCACAATACTAGATCTAAAATAGAAATCTCTCTTGCTGGTTCCTTAACATGCTGCTCAAGAAAGCTATCATGGATCATTCTGTGAAGTCAACCTCCAGACTCCCTTGGCCAACTTGACTTTCCTAATCTACGCGGAAGTCAAAGTCCCCCACGACAACTGCCGTTCCTTTCTTACGTGCCTCGGTTATCTTGGCACCACTGTGCTATTGTTATTTGGTGGCCGATAGACAACTCCCACCAGTGATTTATTTTTCCCTTTACTATTCTTAATCTCGACCCAGGTGGACTCAACATTCTGCTCCTTCCATCTTATATCATCTTTCACTATTGCCCTGATCTCATCCTTGATTAAGAGCGCCACCCCACCTCCCTTACCACCCTGTCTATCTTTTTGTACTACCTGATACCCTTGAACATTTAATTCCCAGTCATGCCCACCTTGCAACCATGTTTCTGTGACGGTCACTAAATCATACAGTGGGGTTCTCTGACCAGCTCGTGGCACCTGTGATAATCCTCAGATTATTACTTTTGAAGTATTACTCTTTAATTTATCTCCTAACTCCCTTAACAAACCTGGACACACCAATACTTTATTCCAGTATTACAGCAGTAAA
Source organism: Narcine bancroftii (assembly GCF_036971445.1). Taxonomy (NCBI): domain Eukaryota; kingdom Metazoa; phylum Chordata; class Chondrichthyes; order Torpediniformes; family Narcinidae; genus Narcine; species Narcine bancroftii. The sequence continues at coordinate 95,277,566 of NC_091474.1, forward strand.
CAGACCAGCAGCACCATGCCCATGTGTTCCTACAATCCTGTAATCCACTGCTATACAGTGAGACTCCTGTCCCCACCAGTACTGTGCCCAGTGTTATACAATAACTGTCCTGTCTCCACAAGTACTGTGCCCAGTGTTATACAGCAACAGACCCGTCCCGACCAGTACTGTTCCCAGTGTTATACAGTGACAGTTCTGTCCCCACCAGCATTGTGCCCAGTGTTATACAGTGACAGTCCTGTCTCCACCAGTACTATGCCCAGTGTTATACAGCGACAGTCCTGTTCCCACCAGTACTGTGCCCAGTGTTATACAGCGACAGACCCGTCCCGACCAGTACTGTTCCCAGTGTTATAGTGACAGTTCTGTCCCCATGAGCACTGTTCCATAGTGTAAAACAGTGACAGACCTGTTCCCACCAGCACTGTGTCCCAGAGTTACACAGTGACAGACCTGTCCCCACCAGCACTGTTCCATAGTGTTTAACAGTGACAGACCTGTTCCCACCCGCACTGTGTCCCAGGGTTACACAGTGACAGACCTGTTCCCACCAGCACTGTGTCCCAGGGTTACACAGTGACAGACCTGTTCCCACCAGCACTGTGTCCCAGGGTTACACAGTGACAGACCTGTCCCCACCAGCACTGTTCCATAGTGTTTAACAGTGACAGACCTGTTCCCACCCGCACTGTGTCCCAGGGTTACACAGTGACAGACCTGTCCCTACCAGCACTGTAAGCCAGGGTTAGAAAGTGGCAAACATGATATTGGAGCACAATATAATGCAGTGACTGAGCTGCACCCACCATTAACCTTACCACCTACCACCCCCTCTCATATCCGTAGTGTTATTCTGGGTCCAATCCCTAACCGTCAGAAGTTAAATCCTGGTGACAACACTGCAGAAGGAGTCAGCTGTATCAGCATGCAACTTGAACCATGCAAGGACAGTTGGAGAAACCCCCAATGAAAGCTCGGCATCATGGTCTGCATCTGTTTTCTCATCATGCACTCTAAATCTCTAAAGGCAGATCAAGATATACGTGTTCCACGGACCTAGCAGCCAAAAGATGGATCAAAAACATATGCAGGCAAAGTTGGGAGCTGCACTGTCTGGATGGTGGCAGTCCAGAGGGAAGGTCAAGCATGCCTGGATATTGTGGTTTGCATTCCCCACAGTGGCAGGGTGAACTACGAACGTGCTCCTAAATTATCCTCTCTCACTGGCACGTGGATTGTGACGCCTCGTTTACTGTGCTGAGGTAAAGCAACAGTTAGCACCTGCTGACAGTGAGCGATGGCCTGACAGGTGGGTTTACTAGACTGTATGCCCGCTGCAAATGAGTTGGTCTCTGAAGAAGGAAGCACAACAACAGAGAGAGGAGTTACTGCTGGTTCACCCTGACTGACGTTGACACAGCAACTATAATTAAGCAAATCTGGCTTCGCCCACAAGTCAACTTCTGCAGACGGGACCTGCAAGGGGAAAACTTAAGAGGTTATTTTTTTTTATTAAGTGAATCAAAGGCAGAGATACTTCCTGACCCGGCTTGAGCAACAGTCACCAGCTCTCCTTTCCTCATGGTCCAATTGCACTGGTCAGTCAGGGATCAAGCCTGGCACAGAGTCATCTCATACAAATTCAGGTGGATTCATGGTTCTTTTCAAAGACTGAATCCCGTGGAATTGGTTAAGCACTGAACTAATTACAGGGCAGATAGAGCAGATTACCAATCGGCATTGAGATCTGTTGCTGACCCAGGTTTCCACTGGGAAACACCAGCACGGGTGGTACTTACATCTTGTTTGGCTCAGGATGGGTGGCAGCTACCCTGGAGTTCATGCTGGTGTTGACTTCTTCCACTTTGGCCGCAGAATAGAGACCAGCTGGGCTGTTGTACTGTGAGGTTATGACTTTGGGAGACGTGTTGAATGCGGCTGTGGCACAGAATGGCTTAGCGCTCCGGTTATGAGCACTTCCTATGTGTTTAATCTCCTGTGTGCAAGGTCAAAAGGACAAAGATGTAGGGCTACATGCATGCGTGAGGTGAACACAGAGTTCCATGCACGGAAAGACCGACCACATTCAGCAACGTGCGAGCAGTGCCTGCTAATCACTGGCTTTACTCTAGACAAGAAAATATCAATCACTTCAGCTCTGAAATAAACAAACATTCACCACAAATTGGAATTTCCTGGGGATCAATGGGAAGGATTAACTTGGAGATAAAGAAATTTTAAATTGAGACATACTGCCCGGAAACAGGCCCTTTCGGCACATGAGCCCATGCTGCCCAATTACACCCAATTAACCTACAAACCCAGTCTATTTTGAAAGGTGGGAGGAAACCGGAGCCCCCGGAGGAAACCCCCCGCAGACACGGGGAGAACGCAGAAAGTCCCTACAGACAGCACCAGATTCGAACCCAGGCCGCTGGCCCTGTAACAGCATTGTGCCAACCTCTACAATAACCGTGCTGCCTCGAAAGTCTGGCATCAAGTGCTGGAGAAACTTAGCAGGTCACACATCAATCGGAGGGTCACCTCTTACCAGCTGGCCTGTACTCCTCCCCTTTCCCCTTCCTCCCTCCGCTCCTTTTTTAAAATCTGTGTAACTGACAAAGGGTCCAGGCCTTTACTTCCTATGGATGGTGCACAACCTGCTGAGTTACCCCAGCAAAATGGTGTATTGCACACGGATTGACTTGGGGAGCCCTTCCAAAGAGCAATGGACTGGACAGCTTTCCCTCAGTATCACTAAGGCAGTGGGTCTCTGCATTTTTTGGGCCTAAGACCCACCTGGCTTCCAGCCTATGCCAGGGCCCACTAGTGACAGTGACTGAGCAAATCAAAGGCAGCTCTGTAAGAAACACATCTCATTTAAAGTTTTAATTAAAATTTTTAAAGACCCACATGGAAACACGCTGTGGCCCACTGGTTGAGAACCACTGCACTGGTGGGGGGCCGGGGGATTTCAAAGCTAAGTCTATACATTGGGCAAAAACAAGAAAATCTGCTGATAGTGGGATTTGTATGGTGCAGTTCCTCTAATTTGTGGGTGGCTTCGGGTTGTCAGTTGAACAGATGTTGGCGTGGAAATGGTTGTGTGGAATTAAACTGGCTGGCCACGGGACGGTCCTTGCTATAAGCTGCCCGAAGCCATCTCCCAATCGCTCTGATGTGGAGGAGGCCACACCTGGAGATTCATGGGTCATTTCCTGCACTCTGTGATCCCGCTGTGGCCTCCTCTACATCAAAGTGGCTGGGAGATGGCTTCGGGCATCTTCACTGCTCTGGGGCTCCAGATTGTGGTGAAGGGAGAAGCTTCACGTGTAGACAAAGTGGGGCTTCATATCCCACCTAATTCCCCCCTCCACCTGGAGGGTGAGGGAAGGAGTTTGAAACCCAATCCCACCAGTGGGCGAGTTAGATTAAAGATCAAACCACTGGGGACAAGCGGAGGATCTTCTCGCCTCCGACAGCCACAGAGGGAATCTGGAAGTGAGGTCAGGGGGGGAAGCAGAAGACTTGCCTTTTACTGCCATTAAGGGAGCACCAGCGATTACACATTCCCAGTGTCGAAGCTCAAGCACCATCCTTCATTGCAGGCAAGTGCAAACGCAGGTCAGTGATCTGTAAACCAACAAGGAACTCGCTGCACACAGCTATGAACAGTACTGTGAAAGCTAGACTGAGTCAATGTACTGGTGACAGCACATCCCTTCGAGACAGAGAGAGAGAGAAAATATCCCAAGGTAAACACCAAAGAGAAGATTGAAAATGAGGTTGTCTGGCGAGAGGAAGAGATTCTGGTGCCAAGCGTGGTCACCCCAACAGAAGACTGCAGGAGGTGGGTGGGGAGTCGACAGCGAAAGGGAATACAGTGAAGGCACCTGAGCATGGCCTGGAGTGGCAATGGATGCAAGCAGAATGCTCTGGTTGGCAAGAGAGGCTGGAGGTAAAGCAGGAAGAGATTGCTTCATTAGGAGCCAACTACAGTGGGAGGCAAGAGATCGGAAGTGACCTCACCTGCCAGTCAGGGATTAGATCTGCCCACCTCTGAGGCTGATGTGTATGAGTGGCCATTGCAGCTGACATGTGATTAGTCCTTCAGATGACAATCAATTGTTAGATCTTCCCACAGGTAAAGCTGATTGGTCTTCGCAGGTCACATGGACTGGCCCTGCATTGAAAAAGCCTATACGTGGAGCTCTCTCTCTCTTTTTATTTGCTCTTCCCAGAAGAACCTTGGGGCTGCACGGTTAGCGCCAGCGATCGGGCCGGGGCTCGACTCAAGGAATTTGTACCTTCTCCCCAGGGTTTGCATGGGTTTTCGCCAGGGGCTCCAGTTTCCTCTCACCATTTAAAACATACCAGGGGTATAGGTTAATTGGATGTAATTGGGCCGCACATACCCGTGGGCCAAAAGGGCCTGTTGCCATGCTGTACGTCTTTAAGAAAAAAACCTTCCTGAACTCCAGGCTATGACCCACAGGCAGCTTCGGACAGCCAACTGTGACCGTGAGCTGTGGGACACTGGAGACCAGGGTCATGTGCAAATTTAACCCTTGTTTATTTGTATACTTGGTATACCATGTCTGTGGGTGATGGGCATTATGCTTAACCCTTGCATTCCCAATCGAGAGTTGAGACTGTTTAGCAGTGATTTATTTACGTGTGTGCTTTTTTTGTCAATTCCCCTGTGCATAAATAAAGATCACTGTTCCGCCTTGATTCTCTTTGAACCTATCGAACCAATTCTAAACACATGCAACGGTGCACACAGGTCAAGAATGCAAACGAACAGAGCAGTAGAGAGAAGTGCTGTGGAGATGCAGCTGGTGAGTCATCCAGGCAGATCTGCTGGCACGGTGTCTTAAGACAGCATGTAGCTCGTCGAAGGGATGGGGAAGCCAAGAGCGAGAAGGGTGGTGGGGGGGGGGGGGGGTGGCTGAAGATAAAAGGTAGCAACAGGTTAACAATGATCAATGGGGGCTCGACAGAGACCTGTAGGAGGATCAGCCACAGATTCAGGACTTGGATAAGGATCAGGGAAGCCATTGGAGGGGTTTTGCAAGGACAGAGGATTCACAACATTGTTTGTGCAGAAGTGCTGACAGTGAACTTAAACAGGAGGGGACAATGCCGTCACAAGAGATCAGAGAAGAAATAGGCCATTCAGCCCATCGAGTCATTTAATCATGAGCTGATCCATTTTTCCACTTAGCCCCACTGCCCGGCTTCCTCCCCATAGTTGATACCACCACAAATTCCTAAGATTTCCCACCCTCTGCATTTCTGATCTGCCCTTCAAATCCTGAAACTGTTCCCTCTTGACTCTCCCACTGCGGGAAACAACCTTTCCACATCTACTCTGTCCACACCTTCAACGTGCTTCAATGAGATCCTAAATTCCAACAAGTGCACACAACGTGAAGAGGTTCAATACCGAGGACAAGAGGAGGAAGATCAATTTGGTCAGAACCACAATTTCTGTCGTTATTTGTGGGTGAAGGATGCCAGATAACAGAATGAGGAAGACAGATGTCTGCAGACACTGTGATTGAAGTAAAAACACAATGCTGGAGAAATCCAGCAGGTCAAAAAGCATATAGCAAAGATAAAGATGCATAACCAATAATTTGGGATCAGGGGTGCGCTATATATCATACACTGCATGATATGCTGAGTTTCTCCAATAGGGTGTTTTTACTGAGTCAGGAGAAAGAGCAAAGGAAGCCGTGAGTGAGGGTTTGAGGCCAAGTTATAACACCAGAGGTTATGTATTTGTGAGAATAACACACTCACGATAGACAGAATTATGAATCTTGAATTAAAGTGGAAAAGGAACTGTTTGGGCATCTCACTTTCCTGCAAGTAATTTAGATTTGGAACAGATTCGTGTAATTGGTGTGCCGTGACAGAAACAATGCAGATTTGTGCCAGGAAGTTATCCTTTAATCTTCTTCCAACTTCTGGTCCTCCAGCCCTCCACCCTGCCCGTGCCACTTCGCTCTTGAGCACTGCCACCAGCTGGTCATTCTCTAGCGTCGGCGCTGCTTGCCGTGGTGGGCCGGATGCTCCCTTCTCCATGGACGCCCACTATGGCGTGCATACCGGTGGGCACCCGAGGGGCAGCCGTTGGTCACGTGGAACCCCCGCGCCTGCTCCGCTGTTTAGAAGTGGTTTCAACTCCACAGTCCCATTTTATTCACAATATAACTTCACACCCCCCCCCCATCGATTCTCCATCCACCACCACCTTAAAATGTTCACCCTCTATTTCTGCTGCCCTTTAACAGAGATCTCTCGAACCTTACCTGTCTTAAACAGACAACCCTTAATTTTTAAAATAGTGATCTCTGGCCCTTAGTAACAAAGTCTCTCTGGATCTTATGCCCTGGTTTCACATATTTTTAACCCTTCATTGTTCAAGGGGATTTGGGATTTCCTGGACCATCTAAAACATCTAGGATTCTCTAACCTTTCTTGCCAATGTTCACGTCCCTTTTAGCATTTCCATCATCCCATAAAATAGGCCGGAAGGTACAGTCGTGCCCAAACTTCCTGAGGGAGGGTGAGAAGAACAAGGTGACCGGCCACCATCTGGATAACAATTGAGTGTGTCCTGCATGGCTTCATCGTGGTGTGGGTTGGTAGCTGCAAAGCACTCGATCAGAAGTCAACACGGAGGATTATCTAACTGGCCAAGATCATCAGTGTGGTCTCCTTTCCTCTATTGATGGCATTCATCGGGAGCGGTGCTTAAATCAGATCGGGCTCAAAGAATTACTGACGACCCTTTCCATCCAGCACACTGACCCACTGCTATCAGGAAGGAGATAGTGGAGCATCAAAATCAGGAATGGTAGGCTGGGGAATGGCAGGCTGGGGAATGGCTTCTTCCTGCAGGCTGTGAGACTGATGAACGATGTCCTGTAACTGAGTGAATAATTACAAATATGTATATTGATTTTAAATTCTATCTGTAGGTATACGCGATTACGATGTGGTGTGTGTATGTCTGTGCGCAACGGGGTCTATTCCAATTGCTCCAAGTGCTCAGGTCCCATCCAACACCTCCCAATATTTATTGGGCTTCATTATATTTTATTATCAATGACAGGGATGCAGAGTTGGGCAGAGGTTCAACCTGGATAAGCGAGAAGTGATGCCCTTTGGAAGGTCCAATGTGCAGGCAGGTGCGTGGTAAATGGGAGGATTGTTAACAGTGTGGAGGAACAGAGGGAGCTTGGAGACCAGGCGCATGGATCCCTCTAGGTTGTCGCGCAAGTTGAAATGGTGGTTTAGAAGGCGTGCGGGTCTTCAATAATCACAGGGAATCAAGAGCTGTGAGGTAATGTTGCAGCTATATAAAACTTTGGTTCAACCACACTTAGAGCATTGCATTCAGTTCTGGTCACCTCATTACACAAAGGATTTGGAAGCTTTAGAGAGGGTGCAGAAAAAAAAATTAGCAGGATGTTGTCTGGATTGGAGAACACAGCAAATGAAGCAGGGTGACAGAGTTGGGGGCTCTTCCCTTTTGAGCCACAAAGGCTAAAATCTGGAAGGTGCACTTTAATCACTTGAATTATTTGATTACAATCTCAAAACTGGGCAAATGAAGGAAAGAAGTGTCTTTGTCCAAAACATTGGCTTTCTTCAGGTGAGCCAATTCTGAATCCACACAGCTGATGTTCCACAGATCCCATGAATCCTAGTATTTCAGATCACCAGTTAACATTTCCAATACTCTTGTGCTTCTCTGTTGAGTTCAGAGATGTTCAAAATTTAAATTTAGTCATACAGCAAGGTACAGGCCATCTCGGCCCACAAGTCCATGCCACCCAATCACACTAAATTGACATACAACCCCCGGTACATTTCAAAGGGTGCGAGGAAACTGGAGGCCCCCCCCCACGCAGACACAGGGAAAACGCACAAACTCTGTACAGGCAGTGCAGGATTCAAACCCAAGTCCCGATCGCTGACGCTGAAACTGCATTGCACAAACCACTACACCAATTGTGTCACCCATGAGCACCTGAAGGCTATTTAAGAAAATGCAGAGAGTGGCAAGTGCCTGGAATGCATTTCTAGTTACAGCAAGAACATTAAAAGACTCTTAAATAGACACGTGGATGTAAGCAAGGTAGAGGGTTCTGGGTGACATTGTAGGCTAAAGGGCCTGTGCTGTGCTATAAAAAACACACACAGGTGTCCTTCAACACATGGATGTTTTTACTACAATCACAGCATCTGCAGACTTTTGTGTTTCACTCTGTACTGAAGTCAATAAAACAAACAGCAGAACCATTTAAGTGTTCAAGTTTCTTGATAATACTAGCTGGGTTGAGGGGTACAAATAAATAGTAACTCGTTCTCTACACTGATCCCCACTCAAAGCATTCAGAGTGCTCACCTCACGTTTATGCACCTTTGGGCAGGGGTCTGCGTGAGACCCTACAAGTTTTACACGAGTTTCACACAGCTGGCGATTCTTGTGTTTACAATAACATGTTTCCGTGTGGTGTCTGTAGACGGCTGGGAAATGTCAGCGTGTCCTGACTCTTGGTGTATTTACTACTTTCTTTGTGGTGTTAGTTACTATAGGCCATTTAATGTTGGGTAGGGAAGACAGCTATTGCTCTGTCACGTTTTGAGACGCAGAGAGCGGCCCGAAGGCCGAAGCAGCCCCGTGTGGCTGTTCCAGCCCACACCGACCACCCCCTGATGGCTCCCACCTCCCTACAAGCCTCCCGTTGCCCCAACGGTCTCCACTGACAGCCTCCACTGCCCCGAGAGCTCCCCACCACCCCTGACTTGGAAGGAGAGGGGTGAGTGGGGAGGTGGGTCACGGGCTGATGGCATCATCAGATTGATCGGCAGAGGGCTGCGCTGCAGAGATTATCCTTCACGGAGAGGGGTTGGAATATGCAGCTTAGAGACCGCCTCCGCACATTCAGAAAAGTAGGGGATTATATATTTTGGTGGAGTTTCTCCACCTTTACATCTCAACTTTTGGGCTACCTGAAATGGCTCTGTCTCACTACAGCACAGGGAAGATCATGTTGGAAGACAATTGCATTCTCTTCATGTAACAAGGCAACAGACTGTATTTTTTCACCTAATTCATTAGCCATTATTCTTTAAACTTATTCGTTCACTCTTCTCCCAGACACACAGCCTCGCTTTGTGTGTTATTCAATCTTTTCACATTCGCCATCCTTTTACAAGCCTTCCCCCTTTTTCATTTTCCTCATTTCCCCAGAAACTTAAAAAAAAACTTCCATTGTCCAAAACCTTTCCCAGGAACTTTACCTGAGAATTTCCATCCATTTTCATTTAGCCAGAAGGCACCCAGTTATAGCCTGGAGCAAGGTTCGTGGGCCCTGGGCAAGGAAGGAAGGGGCAAGGGCGCATCTTACGAATACAGGCTGAGAGGCATGGCCCTCCGTCCAGGAGCACCAGCTACACCTCCTCTCCCTGCTGGAGAACACAAAAACACTTTCTCCCCCCACCACCCCCCACCAATTCCCCACATTGGACTTCCCGGTTAGAACAAAGCTAGCACAATGCCAGTGATCCTGGTTCCAATCTGCCGGTGTCTGGAAGGAATTTGCACGTTCTCCCCGTGACCTGTGTAGGTTTCCACCAGGTGCTCCAGCTTCCTCCTACCCTTCCAATAAACTGTTAGGAGTTGAGAGGTTGATGGTGGGCGGGAGGGAGAGCATCAGTAGATTCATTGGGCAGGTGACACAGTGTGATAGTACAGATCTATCACCAATGTATATAGTTGGATGTATACAGCTGTTGACTAAGAGCTAAGCCACACCTACTGTCTGGGCCTTAAAGGGTTGTTTCCCTAGCCAGGTCGGATCATTCCAGACTGGTCGGCCACCTGTGAAGAGCTCCTGTCTTTTGCTAATAAAAGCCTTGGTTTGGATCAACAAGTCTTTGATTCTTTCGACGAGCTCTACACACGGGTCTCACGAGTCAGAAGGGTTGTATCATTAAAATTATGAGCAGGAAGGTTAGCGCAATGCCTTGATAGCTCAAGTGATCAGAACCAGGGTTTGAGTCCCTTGTTATCTGCACGGAGTTTGTATGTTCTCTCTGTGATTGCATAGGCTTTCCCCGGGGCTCCAGTTTCCTCCCACCGTTCAAAATGTACGGGAGATATAGATTAATGGGGTGTAAATTGGGCGGTATTGGCTCATGGGCTGAAATGGGCAGTTGCAGTGCACATTTATATGTGTCAAGACACTTTTATTGATCATACACGGTAATGACAATAGCGTTTCTCCAGGGCCATGGGGCATATTTACATAAATATTTTAAAATAGAAGTTAAAAATATAAAATATTAAATATTAAGACGAATACTGTAAGACTCTCTAGTACCAAGAATACGTTATCCACCCATGTTCTGGGAATTCAGGAGCCTGATGGTTTCGGGGGGGGGTGGGGGGGGAACTTTTGCCCAATCTGGACATAAGGGCCCAAGTGTCTACGATACCTCCTACCTGATGGCAGAAAGGAGAACAGTGCATGTGAGGGGGGTGTGAAGTCCTTCACGATGTTTATTGCCTTTTCAGTTTTGTAAATGCCCCTTCAAGGTAGGAAGAGGACCCTTCCCCCCAATGATCACTTCCGCTGACTTCACTATCCTCTGCAGGGTCTTGCGGTCCATGGTGGTTCAGCTTCCAAACCAGGCGGTGATGCAGTTGCACAGGATGTTCTCGATGCATCCTCTGCAGAATGTTTTGAGGATGGTAGTAGTAGCTTTTATTGTCATTTAAAACTGAGAATACAAAAGTACATCCTCCAGAAACCACATGCTACCCACATAACCGCGATTACACATCAGACAACACAGGTCAGCAGTTCTACTCCAGACAAAACAAAATGTAAAAATTACACAAGACTAAAACACACCTACACAATTCTACATTAGGAGTTAAAAAAAAACAGGACGAACAATACAGTAAAAGGCGAAAAATTAGACAATAGCCACAGTGGAGACGGTCACATTTCAGGGACTTAGATTTTAAAAAGTCCAGTGGCTTGAAAAGAAAAACTGTCGCACAGTTCACGAGTCCATACAGCACGTCTCCGTAATGGTAGAGACAGCCCCCACGGCCTCCTCTCTGACCCCACCATCCGCCGCAGGGCCCCTTGCTCCAAGATAGCTCAGGCTCCCACACCTCCAGCCAGGCAAACAACACGGCCACTCCAGGCTCCCAGATACCTCCTCCGCTGAACAGTACACGCTGTCTGCTCCGGACACCCCGATGTAGCTCTGCAGACATAGACCCGCCACGGTGTCTCCTCCTCAGCCAATGGCAGCCTCATCCCCACCGCCGAGGCCCAACCACAGCTGATCAGGCCGCACTGCTTCTTCCACTCCTTCAAGTTCTTCTCAGTTTCCTGTCTCCATAGCACCTCCGTCCGATCTTCATCCTTTAAAAATTGAGCACGGCACTTCGCTTAGACCATTTCGGTACCATCACGGTCTGGAGAGGCTGCTGCAGCCGTGTCACCATCATCTGGAACCAGATCGGAGGAGGGGGATGAACTTTCCTCAGCCTTCGCAGGAAGTAAAGGCACTGCTGGGTTTTCTTGGCTATGGAGCTGGTGTTAAGGGACCTGGTGAGATTCTCCGCCAAGTGCGCTCCAAGGAACTTGACGCTTTTGACAGCCTCAATGATGGAGTTGTCGATGGTCAGTGGAGCGAGGTCCCCCCCGGCCTTCCTGAAGTCAACAACCATCTCTTTTATTTTATTATCGTTCAGGTTGATGGCTCTTCACCAGTCCATTAGCAACACCACCTCATCTCTGTACGTACTGACTCCTCATTCTTTCTAATACGGCCCACCACGTTCGTGTCGTCAGTGGATTTGATGATGTGGTTCGAGCTGTGTTTAGTCATGAATGAGTCAGCAGGGTGAAGAACAGTGAACAAAATATGTAGCTCTGGGGGGGGCGCCGGGGGGGGGGCTGTGCACAGAGCACAGTCTTGGAGGTGCTGTTAGCGATCTGGACTGCCTGAGGTCTCCCTGTCAGGAAGTCAAAAATCCAATTGCATAGGGAGGTGTCTAGACCCAGTAGGTTCAACTTCCCTATCAGGTACTGAGGTGTGGTTGTGTTGAATGTCGAACTGGTCAATAAACAGCATTCGAACATGTGAGTTCTTTTTTTTCCAGGTGGGTGAGGGCAAGACGAAGGGCGGTGGCGATAGCATGGAGCAGTTGGGTCTGTATGCGAACTGCAGGGGGCAGCAGAAGCCTGATGTGCCCCATGATGAGCCTCTGGAAGCAATTCCGACGATGGGCGCGAGTGCGACAGGGCAGTAGTCATTAAGGCAGGACACAGACGACTTCTTCAGCACGGGGACAAGGGTGACGGGTTTGAGGCACGTTGGGACCACGGCGCTTCTCAAGGAGATGTTAACAATGTCGGTGAGGGCATCTGCCAGCTGAGCCGCACAATCCCCTGAGCGCTCTGCCGGGGATATTATCCGGTCCAGCAGCTTTCCACGAGTTGACCTTGCCTAGCTCACTCCCCACATCAGCCTCTGCAAGACACAGCACCTGATCGTTTGGAGGAGGGGTGGTTGTCTTTGCCACCACGTCGCTTTTCACCTCAAAAGGCTCATAGAAGTTGCTCAGTGCATCTGGGAGGGTGGCATCCCCAGCCCAGGCAGATGGTGTAGTCTTGGGTTTGGTGATATCTTGGATGTCCTTCCACATGCGTTGCATGTCCTTGCCGACCAGCAAGTGACTGAGAATGTGCTGGGCCTGCACACACTTTGCTTCCCTGATGGTCATAGACAACTTGACTTTTATAGTAGCTCGGGAGACCTTGTCATCCGCTCTGAAGGCAACGTCACGGTTCCTGGACCTCTGTAATCATTCATTGCTTCTGATTGGAGTGATTAGTGATGGTCTTGGGCAAAGTGACGTTGTCAGAACACTTATCGAAACAGCTGGTCACTGATGCCGTATACTCCTCCAGATTGATTCAGTCGCCACCAGTTGATGCTTCCTTGAACACATACCAGTCAGTGGGCTCAAAGCAGTCTTGAAGAGCTTGAATGGCCAAGTTTTAACCTGCTTCCGAATTGGTCTGGAGTGTCTGTGAAGTGGTCTGTATGCTGGGGATTAGCATTACAGAGATGTGGTCTGAATGTCTGGCGTGGGGTTGGGGCTCCGCCCGATACACGGCAGAAACGTTCGTATACACAAGGTCCAGCGCGTTCGCCCCTCTCGTACCAAAGTCCACATAATGACAGAATTTAGGTTGCGCTCCCTTGAGGTCAGCCTGGTTAAAATCCCTTGCGATAATCATCAGTCCGTCAGGGTGTGCTGTCTGAAATCGTTTATAGCCTCATACATTGGCGCCGGGAGGGATGTACACTGCGACTAGGAGGACCATGGTAGATAAAACGTTCTATATCTGACAGCCACGAATTGAGCAGTGACCAGAGACACATACAGTCTTCCGCGTTGATGTAAACGCACATGTATGTATGTAAACATTAAAATTTTAAAAATTAAACCAAAAGCAGCCAGCACGTGTGTTTGTGTAGGGAGTGAATTATTGTCACTGGCAAACTCCCACACTACAAACAACATCAGCTCAAGCAGGAAGTAGAAAATGAACTTTGGAAAACCCTTGGCCCAGCCCACAAAAGCAGCCAGGGCACGAAGCATTCCACAGGGGATGGTATTTTGTTGATTAAAGAAAAAGAAAGCCATAACAGTGGTCATTTTAAACAGAAAGTGTCTATTGTGGTCAGTGAGGGTCCAGAGAAGCCTAATCCCACCTGCACACCCCTACAGGAATCACTGGGTGGCAGCCACATGCCAAAATGCAAGGAAGGTAGTGGGAGTTCACGGGGATTGTTTTGAGAGCAGCACAGGGATGTGTGTGAGAGAGACAGAAAGCGGGGGAGGGAAGGGGGCGAGGGTGGGGAGGGGGGGGGCGAGGGGGAGATCACCACATTATTAAGCACTACACACCTCACACTCAGTGGTTCAGCTGTACAGTTCACAACCCACCCAAGGTTAATATTAGCTTGAGTTTCTGCTTCATGGACAGTCCCTCAGGATTGAGAAGAACTTTGCATCGGCCACGATCCCAGTGATTGACTGCCATCCCTCTCTCTCCCCACAGATACTGCCCAACCTGCTGAGCTCCTCCAGCGGCTCACTATCATGGAGATGGTTCAGAGAAGATTTACAAGGACTCGGGGGCCTGAGCTACAGGGAGAGGTTAAGGAGGCTGGGGCCTTGTTGCTTTATTCTTTACTTTATTCCTTCGAGCACAGGAGGATGAGGGTGACCTCACAGAGGTGCACAATACCGTGGGTGACTTACAACCTTTGTACATACGACCGAGAAAAAAATAGCAGCTACATGCGCACGATAGTGACCGTCTCTCAGTTGCCATTCGATAAGCTCACCCAAGATGGGGAGCAAGAGGAAAAACCCGTCACCCACTGATGGATCGGGCAAGAAGCCGAGGAAGACGCTTGATTTGGAATTTAAAATAACTTGATTTATGACTTCCACACACCCCATGCTAACGTACTTCCATTTGAAGATATGGAACTCGGATACATGTCGGGGAATAGCTGTCGGCCATTTTGGTCAGCGTGGGCAGGGTGGGCCAAAGGGTCTGTTTTCAGGCTGCGAATCCCGGCACCTTTAAGCACACAGTCCCAGATCACGCCCAAGTATAGCCTCATCACATTGTCAAGGAAACACTTTGAAAACAAAGGTAAACAAGAGAGTAGCAAGACTGCTTAGCACACTTCTTTAAACAATGGAAAACCAACTTTAAACACTGACAACTCACAGACAAGGATGACATGCAGACAGAGGCCTTGGTGGGGGGTGGGGGGAGGGTGCAGGAGCCACATCTTTCCATGCAACCCCTCCTTAATTATCAGTGAATATAGCAAGAATGCATACATCTACATACAACATTTTTTTCTTCTTTGGCTTGGCTTCGCGGACGAAGATTTATGGAGGGGGTAAAAAGTCCACGTCAGCTGCAGGCTCGTTTGTGGCTGACAAGTCCGATGCGGGACAGGCAGACACGATTGCAGCTGTTGCAAGGGAAAATTGGTTGGTTGGGGTTGGGTGTTGGGTTTTTCCTCCTTTGCCTTTTGTCAGTGAGGTGGGCTCTGCGGTCTTCTTCAAAGGAGGTTGCTGCCCGCCAAACTGTGAGGCGCCAAGATGCACGGTTTGAGGCGTTATCAGCCCACTGGCGGTGGTCAATGTGGCAGGCACCAAGAGATTTCTTTAGGCAGTCCTTGTACCTTTTCTTTGGTGCACCTCTGTCACGGTGGCCAGTGGAGAGCTCGCCATATAACACGATCTTGGGAAGGCGATGGTCCTCCATTCTGGAGACGTGACCCATCCAGCGCAGCTGGATCTTCAGCAGCGTGGACTCGATGCTGTCGACCTCTGCCATCTCGAGTACTTCGACGTTAGGGGTGTAAGCGCTCCAATGGATGTTGAGGATGGAGCGGAGACAACGCTGGTGGAAGCGTTCTAGGAGCCGTAGGTGGTGCCGGTAGACATTTAACAACATCTCCATCGGGCACACAAAACTCAAAACGGTCAACCAGTTTACCTATCTCGGCTGCACCATTTCATCAGATGCAAGGATCGACAATGAGATAGACAACAGACTCGCCAAGGCAAATAGTGCCTTTGGAAGACTACACAAAAGAGTCTGGAAAAACAACCAACTGAAAAACCTCACAAAGATAAGCGTATACAGAGCCGTTGTCATACCCACACTCCTGTTCGGCTCCGAATCATGGGTCCTCTACGGGCACCACCTACGGCTCCTAGAACGCTTCCACCAGCGTTGTCTCCGCTCCATCCTCAACATCCATTGGAGCGCTTACACCCCTAACGTCGAAGTACTCGAGATGGCAGAGGTCGACAGCATCGAGTCCACGCTGCTGAAGATCCAGCTGCGCTGGATGGGTCACGTCTCCAGAATGGAGGACCATCGCCTTCCCAAGATCGTGTTATATGGCGAGCTCTCCACCGGCCACCATGACAGAGGTGCACCAAAGAAAAGGTACAAGGACTGCCTAAAGAAATCTCTTGGTGCCTGCCACATTGACCACCGCCAGTGGGCTGATAACGCCTCAAACCGTGCATCTTGGCGCCTCACAGTTTGGCGGGCAGCAACCTCCTTTGAAGAAGACCGCAGAGCCCACCTCACTGACAAAAGGCAAAGGAGGAAAAACCCAACACCCAACCCCAACCAACCAATTTTCCCTTGCAACCGCTGCAATCGTGTCTGCCTGTCCCGCATCGGACTTGTCAGCCACAAACGAGCCTGCAGCTGACGTGGACTTTTTACCCCCCTCCATAAATCTTCGTCCGCGAAGCCAAGCCAAAGAAGAAGAAGAAAATGACAATACAACATTTAACACCCCACAAATTGGTCAAACTTCAATCCTTCCCTGCACCCTTGACAATTGAAGACGAGTGTGTGTGTAGTCAGACACACACACAGGCACCTTGCACGACAAGTCATGCAATTGAAGGCACAAAAGCACATAACCAATGGAACAGTTCAGATCAATTTAGCCTTGCGCTAATGCAGCACTGGGGACCAGTGTTCCAATCTGCCTCTGTCCGTGTAGTTTCCTCTGTCATGGGTTTCCTCTGGGTGCGCCAGTTTCCTCCCACATTCCAAAGAGTTACAGGGTTTAGGAAGTTAATTGGCCACATGGATGTAATCAGGAGGTGCGAGCTCGTGGGTCAGAAGGGCCAGTTACCGTGCCGTATCATGTTGGTGGAACTCAGCTGGTCTCACTGTCCACAGGACAGTATCACTGACATTTCAGGCCTGAGCCCTTCTTCAAGACGCCCACTATGCTGATGAGAAATTTGAACTTTGAAATGTGAACTTTACGTCTAAATTAAAATATGCCACACTCATCACCTCTCCAGCCCACCCTCACTCCCCAATTATCGTGGCTCTTGGCCTCAGTTCTGGTCTTGTATCGCTGCAACATTACCACACGGCTCTTGAAGGCCAACAAACTAAACACCTTCGTAACCATACTATCAACCTGCGCACCAATGTTGTCTTCTGGGCATGGACCCCTGGACCGCTCAGTCCATCCACACATCTCAGAGTCCTTCCATTAGCATTGTATTCTTGCCTTCAAACTTGACCAACCAAACTAAACCGTTTCACACTTTTCTGGGTTAAACTCCATCTCTGCCACTTCTCATCCCAGCACTGCATCCCTCTGAAGTTCTTGCAACCTTCAAGGCCATCCATAACACCACTCCCTTTCCAGTCATTTGCAAACTTACTAACTCACCCTTCCACTTCCACATCGAGGTTAAATGTGAAAAATCACAAAGGGAAGGAATTCCAGGAACTCAATCCCTGCAGGACTCAACTAGTCACTGACCTCCATGCAGAATATGAACCGCCTTCTGTGAGCAAGCCAATTCTGTATCCAAAGAGCAAAAGCTCCTTGGATTCCATGTCTCTACTTTCTGAATGAACCTTGCATGGGGAACCTTATCCAATGCCTTAATGAAATCCATATACATGACAGCCCTTGCTCTACCTTCATCATCCTGCTTTGTTACATCCTTAAAGAGTTTAGCCAGGCTCGTGACACACAAACTTCTCCTGATGAATCCATGCTGATTCTTCCTAATCTGACTGTGACTCTCTACATCAGGGGTGTCAAACTCAAATTCACGGAGGGCCAAAATTAAAAACTTGGACTAAGTCGAGGGCCGAACTAAATATCTATTGAAAATTTTCAACAACATCTGCATGTTTTCTCTTCTTTCAACATATGTAATGTTAAACTTTAGGATATAACTTTAGGAGGATAATGTTACAGGTCAGGAGTAGGTAGCTCAAGTTCACCCTTCGCTTGACCTGAGGGAAACCTATTTGGTCCCTGTGGAGATGTAGTCAGCATTCACAGGCTGTGTCCATTTTGGCCTGCATCAGGACTCAGCATTTCCTGCTCACTCCTCAGGCTCTAGGCCTCTATTCACCCTCGACCCACCATCCCTCTACCTGACCAGTCCTTTACCCAACCTCTACTCACCCCTCACTCCACTCGCTCTGCCTCTACCCACCCCATCCTATACAAGACCCTCTACTGCCTCTCCCCTCAACCTGTTCCTCTCTCTACCTGTCTCTCACCCTCTAATCACCCCTCCCCTACTCGCCCTGCCCCTCCCCTTTTACCTCTTCCCTGTCCACCCCTCCTTCTATTCATCCCTCCCTCTAACTGCCCCTCGCACCACCATAACTTCCCCTGCCCATTACTCCTCACCTACACCCTCTGCCCACCCCTGCTTACCCACCCACTCAGGCCCAGCGCGCTGCCGATCAGCCTTTGCGGAACAGCGGGGGCCGTGCGCAGCCTGCCATGTCCGTCGCGCCGACAGGAAATCACAGGCGCTTGCCAATCCGCCGCAACGCTCGACAGGTGGGAGAAGTGACTGGTTGTGCGGGGAGCCTTCCAACTGGCTTGCCGGCTGATGACATCGACAGACTTCTCGTGTTACAATTTTGTTTTCCCCGTTCTCAAAGTTTGCACAGTCAACCTGCAACACTCTTGCTCCCTCCGCGTCCCGTGGATCTGATGCCCGGGTGTTGTTAAGATTCCCAGCAGAAGGTTTGTGGAACTTTACCATTCTGGATTCCTTTTTGAGAATATTCTGCCCATCTTTTAAGGGGGGTGGTTTTAGGGGGGAGGGGATAGTTAGGGGGTGGGGAAGGATGTGCAATGAAGGGGGAGGATGGTGAGGGTGACATTACCAAAAAACAGCATCGGCTCTCGCTGCAGGGCGGGCCACCTCTAATACATTTTTGAAATGATCTTGCGTGCCAAATATAATTATATCGCGGGCCAAATTTGGCCCGCGGGCCAGAGTTTGACATGTGTGCTCTATATGCTTGTAAATCCTGTCTCTTAGGACCTTTTCCAAAAGTTTGCCCATCACTGAAGTAAAACTCACCTGTCTATAATTTCCTGGATTATCTCCACTCCCTTTCTTGAGTAAGGGAACATTCGCAACCCTCCAATCATCCGGTACTCCTGTCCCCAGTGATCATCACTGGTGACTCAGCAATCTCCTCCCTCTCTGCCCACAGTGGCCTTGGGTAAATCTCATCTGGTCCTGATGACTTATCTAATTTCATTACTTCATGTCTACACACACAAGCGTCAGTGCGCCTCAAGTCATCCTCCCAATTGCCAAGGACCTTTTCTTTGCTGAACTATTCATTAAGGGACCCCTGCTGCCTCCTCTGACTCCATGCACACGTTTTCCCACTATCCTTCTTGGTGGTTTCTATGCTCTCACAACTCGTCCTCTTGCTCTCCGCATACTTTTAGAACTCCTTGGGGTTTTCCTTAATCCTGCTCGCCAAGCCCTTCTGTCCAAGCAATCAGCAAGTTCAGGGGCGGAATCTCATTGAAACCTGTGGAAGATTCAAAAGGCCAGATCGCATCGACTTGAAGATGCTTCCAGTAGTGGGAAGGTCTAGCCCAGAGGGTACACACTCAGCATACAAGGAACAAAGATGAAGAGAAATTTCTTCATCCGAAGGGTAAGTGATTGCTGCAGTCGGCTGTGGAATCAGAGTCTTTGGGTAGATTTAAAGTCAAAATTGATAGGCCCTTAATCACAGTGTCAAAGACAATGGGGAGAAGGTAAGAAAATGGAGATGAAAATATTTCAGTCATAATTCGTATGGGACGAAAGGCCTAATTCTACTCCTAGATCTTTTAGGGTCAGAAGGGATCTGATGCCTTTGTATACCTTAATCACATACTGTCTTACATAATCTGGCTGGAATATACAGTAGTTCCCCCCTTATCCGCAGGGAATATATTCCAAGATCTCCCCCCCCATCCACCCAGCAGATGGCTGAGTCAGCGGATAGTACCGAACCTTATACAGGGCACGCACCGCTTAACGGTCTGTGAAATTTGGTGCTATGCAATGTGGATGAAGCTATATGGGATATGGTAGTGTACCTGTAAACCTTTTTACATTTATGGGAAGGGATCATTGTGAGGACCGACACAGGGCTGCGGGGAGAGAGCGGGACAGTGGGATCAGTGTGGGGACCGACACGGGGCTGCGGGGAGAGCGTGGGGCAGTTGGATCAGTTTCGGATGGTGGGTAACTGGCGAAACCATGAATAAGGGGGGGGGAAAATCACTGTAATTGGAAATATACACCTCCTGAAGTATACAACCTTTTGGTTTCTTTTTGTAAAATGCTGCATCTAAGTAAAGTTCAATCATAGTTTCAAGGTAGAAAAATATTGCATATACATTATTTTGAGAAAACGTAAAAAATCTTAGATAACCAGCGAGGTTGCAATCATGAAGTTCGAGAGGTCAAGGATTATAAGGGTCAAGGACCATAGGCTGCAGGTCAGCGAGTGGTCATTGGCCTTTACCTGGTTATTAGATGCCAAGTTCATTCGATACGGGTGCGGTTTTCCGTTCTCATTCGTCAGAGGTGACCATACTTTGGAGTCAGACCTTAAAAAAAGAGGAGAAAGAAGAATAAAAGGTCTGTAAATATTGATTTAGTTTCACCAAATCATCAAAATAATTCCAAGCTACAGATTTCCCTTCTAAAAGAAGGTTGAAAAACTGAAGACCTGTGACTTGATACCAAGCCTGGCATCCTCGGAATTTTGCTTTAACGTGGGAGAAGTTGAGCAGAATGGCGTTTTATTCTGTGGAGCACTGGAGGGCGAGAGGTGAGATCGCAGAGGTGTACAAAATGATGAAAGGAATAGATCGGATGAACGCAAAGAGCCTTTTGCTCAGATTTGGGGGGGGGGGGGAAGAAACGGGGTGGAAATCATTAACCAGAGGTTTCAAAGCGATGGAGAGAGATTTAACAGAAAACTGAGAGATAATTTGTTTTAACCACAGAAGATGGTGTGGTTGGGTGTATGGAATGGGCTGCCAGAGGCAAATATTACTGTAATGTTTAAGAAAATAAATTGGACAGATACATGGAGAGGATGGGCTTAGAGGGATTTTTTAAATTTAAATCAAGACATACAGCATGGTAACAGGCCATTCGGCCCATCAGCCTGTGCTGCCCAATTTACACCCCATTAACCTATACCACAGGTACACTATTTTTGAAGGGGGGGAGAAAACCAGAGCTGCCAAAGGAAAGCCATGCAGACATGGAAGAATGAACAAGCTCCTTTCAGACAGCGTGGGACTCGAACCCCAGTCGCTAACCGCTATGCCAACCGTGCCTTATGCAGACAGATGGGAGGGATATTTTGGTGGGCAAGTTGGGCCGAAGAGCCTGTTTTCCACACTGTGACTGGCGCCATAGGCGCTTGACAGCCCAAGACTCAAAGGGCCTGTTGCTATATCGCGTCATAACTATAAATCCCCAAAACAAGTTCAAGGAGTGGTGGGGGAAATGCTTTGTGATGTGACACTGCTTGGCCTCTCCCACCATGAACCTGGAAAGTCAGTTCAATAGTGGGGATGTTGGTGGCTACACCAGCAACCCCACTGTGATTGGTCCAGCTTCTCAGGATACATGGCCTGCCAGAACCTTGTCTTAACCTCATAAGCTCTCTGCAAGTCAAGGCCATCCATTCCTGACATGGACACCCCCCATAACCACCAACTACCAGTAAGGAATCTTTAGACCGCTGGAAGAGAAAATAGACCAGCAGAAAAAAAAAATGGCAAATGGAATTTAATCCCAGGTCGTGCGAAGCATGGCACTGGAGAGGAATTACAAGGAAATAAGTAAGAAATGGAAGGATACAAAAAGCATGAATCAACCTTGGATGTACAGATCATTAAAGAGGTAGCAAGTTATTACCATCTGACAGCACTTCTCCAGACCACAGTGCACACACGCACACAACACATAATAATCCCATACAGACATCAAGAGAGCATATAAAATAAATATTTTGAAATTATTTACTCGGCTACAATGAAACAATTGATCTGAAGTAACACCTCCCTGCACTCTGGGACAATCCTGGAGCAGTGGCCGTCTCCAGGAGTGAAATAACAGGAACTGCTGGAAGTGGTCGGCCTGTCAGGGAGCATCAGTGCAGAGATGAACTTCAAAAATCACGGCCGAGTTGACTGAGCCGCTGGTTAATCTGCTGACTATTACTGCATTATCAAGTTCAAGTTTATTAGCATCTGACTGCACGTCGGACGGCACAGTTGGTGAAGTGGAGAGCGCAACGGTGTCGTGATGCCAGCGACCAGGGTTCGAATCCTGTGAGGAGTTTGTACATTCTCCCTGTGTCTGCGTGGGTTTCCTCCCACTATTCAAAATGTACCGGGGCCGTAGGTCAATCGGGTGTGAATGGGCAGGATGGCCTCGTGGACCAGTTACCGTGTTGTAGGTCACATTTAAATTTGTACAATCAGACAAAACAGCGTTTATCTGAACCATGAAGTGCACACACACAGTGTACACACAGTGTACACACAGTATGCAATAATCATGCATATACATACAGATACGATTCAAAATAAATATTCATAATATTTTGGATTAATTTACTCGGTTACAGGATATTGTTCATCAATCCCACAGACTGTGGGAAGAAACTATTTCCCAGTCTGTCAGTCCTGATTTTGATGTTCGTGTACCTCCTTCTTGACGGTAGTGCGGCAAAGACACTGTGAAATTGAGGGCAGGCGTCCTCAGTAATTCATCAAGCCCAATTTAGGCAACACTCCTGGTGAATGTCATCTATAGGGGAAAGGGAGACCCCAGCGATCTTCTTGGCCAGTTTGATGATCTTCTGCATCGACTTCCAGTCCAGTGCTTTGCAGCTGGACAGGATACCCTCAACTGTCACTGTCACTGTCTCTCTCCCTCAACTGTGCTCCTGTAAAGCATTGTCAAAATGGAGTCGGGCAGCATTGCCCTCCTCAACCTCCTTGTGCGGCACGGTTAGTGGAACGCTGCAATTAGGGTTCAAACCCAGCACTGTCTGCAAGGTTTGCACATTCTCCCCGAATTGGTGTGGGCTTCCCCCCCTACCCCCCCCCCCCCCCACTCTCCAAAATGTATGGAGATATTTGGTCAGCACAGGCTCATGGGCCAGAAGGACCTGTTACCATGAGGGATGTTTAAATCCCTGACTAATGAGGAAGTGCCATGGGTCCAGGATCAGTGTCTATTATATCTAATTTGGTTAAAAGAGCAGTTGGAGATGCATGAAGTACAAAAGGGTTATATTAAGGCTGCACACAACACTAGTTGGGTCACAGCTTGAATACGAGCCACATTTCCACTCTCCACATTACACTGGAGATTATACAGGAGAGGTTTGTGTTGATAATGGGAGAATTCTTGCCAAGAGGGAAAATTGGATAGGCTGGAGTGGTTTGCTTTGATTCAGAGGTGAGACTTAATTGAGGTGCTTAAACTAATGAGGGGTCTTGAGAGAGTAAATAGGAAGGGCAAATTTCTCTCACTCGAGGGATCTAAAGTAATTAGAGGCAAGGAAAATGTATTCACCCAAAGAGTGGTCTGATCTGGAACTCACTGCCTGATCAGAGCATGGGAATTAAAGGGCTTTGCACCCAGAGGTGGGAAGGATTTTAAATTCAGATTCGTTCCCTTCTGACTGCACAGAGCACCGGGCACGCACTATACACAGCACATACTAATCACATATGATATTATATGAAATAAATATTTTGGAATTATTTACTCAGTTACGCAGCCTGTGGGAAAGAAGCCATTTCCCAGCCCTGATTTTGAAGCTTCTGAAGGGTCTTTCTTGACTAGCACAGAGATGGGTCGAATAGCCACCTTGTGTTGCTACAAACTTATATACCATCCAAGCGCTGGCCAGAACGTGGAAGATTGCTCAAGGGGACACAAGGTTAGAATGAATGAACAACAGTCTTAAAGATCTGAAGCTTGCCTCACAATTTTGGAGATAAGAATAAGAATTGGCAGTCAGGTTATTCAGAATGAAGGGAAGTAAATATGGCCCCCATGTACCTCATTTACGGAAGGAATCAAGCCAAGTGCAACCAAAATTAATATTAAAGGTACGCTACCCTTCAATGGTTGGGGGATTGAGTTCAAGAGTTGTGAGGTCATGTTGCAGCTCTACAAGACTCTGGTTGGAAAAAGACTTGGAATATTGTGTTCAGTTCTGGTCACCTCGTTACAGGAAGGACGTGGAAGCTGTAGAGAGGGAGCAAGGAGATTTCCCAGGATGTTGCCTGGATTGAAAAATTAATTTTATGAGGTAACGTTAACAGAGCTTTCTCTTTGGAGCAAAGCAGGATGAGAGGAGACTTAATAGAGGTCTACATGATTGTGAGAGGCATGGATAGGGCAGCATCTTTTTTTCCCCCACCGTGGTGACAATAGAAAATACCAGAGGACGTCGGCTTCTGGTGAAGGGAAGAAAGTTGCAGGAAGAAACAAACAGAGAGTGGTGAGGGCCTGGAATTCATTGCTAGGGTTGGTGGTGGAGGCTGGTACAATAAAGGCATTTAAAAGACTCTTGGATGGGCACATGAAAAATAGAAGGTAATGGGTGTGATGCAGGAAAGGTTGAGATCAGTGATTCTCCACATTTTCCTTTCCACTCACATCCCACCTTAAGCAATCCCGATGCCATTGGTGCTCTGTGATTAGTCAGGGATTGCTTAAGGTGGGATGTGGGTGGGAAGGGAAGGTTGAGAACTGCTACTCTGGACCCAATTGCCACTGAAATATTTGGCTTGAGAAAAATTGTCATTGGCCCATTTCCTTTGGAGTTCTGAAACCCTGCACATCACGAGTCAATGAGGTACAATTAAAACAGTGGCTTTCACACTTTTTCTTTCCACCCACATCCCACCTTAAGCAATCCCTGACTAATCACAGAGCACCTATGGCAAAGAGATAGAAAAAGGTTGAGAATCACTGGTTTAGATTTTTGAGTTGGATTACACAAGTCAGTGAAACATCAAGGGCTGCAGGGCCTTACTGTGCTGGAATGTTCTATTTATAAACCAGTGGGATTCTTTTCTAACCTATTTGCCCCAATCACTGTCTTCATTATTTATGCAAGCCTTGCACAGTTCCCCACCCCACAGCATCTGCTACTTCCTTCCATGTCTGTCCTCTCACCCTGTTCTGCCAATAATCTAAACTGTCAGATGCATTTTTAAAAACTAAATCTCATATCCCTTGCTCTAGGAATCAGCTTCGTACTTCAACATTCTCAATGATTGAAGTTCCACAGTCCTCGTGGACAGAAGATTCCTAAAGGTGAAAGGCTGATAGAACTGCTCATCTCAGTCCAAATGCTTTGACTCCTTATTTTGAGGCAGTGCACTCGTTAAAGGTCACCCAGCCAAGGAAATCATTGTTCTGAGAACAACCCTATTAAATGCTTTAAAAAAAATCACTGCAGTTCAATATTAAATGGGTGCACGATTTCTGAAACTGAATTCCACACTGTAACTAGCCACCTATGAACCAAGATCCAAAATGAAAAGCAGCAAAGGGAGATTCAGATGCAGGTTGCTTCAGCCAGCGATCGGGACTGGGGTTCGAATCCTGCGCCGTCTGGAAGGAGTTTGCACATTCTCCCTGTGTCTGCGTGGGTTTTCTCCGGGGGCTCTGGTTTCCTCCCACCCTTCAAAGAATGTGAGGTTAATGGGGTGTAAATTGGGCAGCACGGACTCGTGGGCTGAAATGACCTGTTACTGTGTTGTATGTCTAAATTTCAATTTAAAGGCACACCAAGCAATCCAAAAGAAGATGGATCACTCTGGCCATCGAGAGCAAGCATTAAAAAAGTGTGCACGCCTGTCTCTCCAAATGTTGCAGCCAACCTCTCTGGAAAGGCACTCCCAACATCCTGCCACTGGGTCAGGACTGAGAAAACACCAGCATATTCAGACATGGTGGTTGCACCTTACATGGATCGAGGAAACTGTTTGATGGTTCCCACCTTAAATAAATGCATAGAATATGCATGTTAAATCAACCACCACATTGGCCAGCAGTCATGCAAAGCCATTCCAGAAGAATGATGGCCAGGCTGGTATAAAGGAAAACCATGAGCCAATATCAATACAAACTATGGCAGCCATTCTATGCAGATGTCAAATACCTTGCTTTCCACAAATAATCTTCTTTCTATATACAAACCTCTTGGCTAACATATACAATGGGAAATTCTCTTTCGGTGGCTATGATCGAATACCAAAATTCTTTTAAATCATTTAGTCACGAGGAACTATTATTCTGATCTCTGAAACAAGAAAGTAAAGATCGTGACATGGGTAATATTCTACTTTCATGGACACACAAAGGAGAGAGAGAGAGTGAGCGAGAGAGAGTGAGCGAGAGAGAGTGAGCGAGAGAGAGTGAGCGAGAGAGAGTGAGCGAGAGAGAGTGAGCGCGAGAGAGTGAGCGCGAGAGAGAGCGCGAGAGAGAGCGCGAGAGAGAGCGCGAGCGAGAGCGCGAGCGGGAGCGCGAGCGGGAGCGCGAGCGGGAGCGCGAGCGGGAGCGCGAGCGGGAGCGCGAGCGGGAGCGCGAGCGGGAGCGCGAGCGGGAGCGCGAGCGGGAGCGCGAGCGGGAGCGCGAGCGGGAGCGCGAGAGGGAGCGCGAGAGGGAGCGCGAGAGGGAGCGCGAGAGGGAGCGCGAGAGGGAGCGCGAGAGGGAGCGCGAGAGGGAGCGCGAGAGGGAGCGCGAGAGGGAGCGCGAGAGGGAGCGCGAGAGGGAGCGCGAGAGGGAGCGCGAGAGGGAGCGCGAGAGGGAGCGCGAGAGGGAGCGCGAGAGGGAGCGCGAGAGGGAGCGCGAGAGGGAGCGCGAGAGGGAGCGCGAGAGGGAGCGCGAGAGGGAGCGCGAGAGGGAGCGCGAGAGGGAGCGCGAGAGGGAGCGCGAGAGGGAGCGCGAGAGGGAGCGCGAGAGGGAGCGCGAGAGGGAGCGCGAGAGGGAGCGCGAGAGGGAGCGCGAGAGGGAGCGCGAGAGGGAGCGCGAGAGGGAGCGCGAGAGGGAGCGCGAGAGGGAGCGCGAGAGGGAGCGCGAGAGGGAGCGCGAGAGGGAGCGCGAGAGGGAGCGCGAGAGGGAGCGCGAGAGGGAGCGCGAGAGGGAGCGCGAGAGGGAGCGCGAGAGGGAGCGCGAGAGGGAGCGCGAGAGGGAGCGCGAGAGGGAGCGCGAGAGGGAGCGCGAGAGGGAGCGCGAGAGGGAGCGCGAGAGGGAGCGCGAGAGGGAGCGCGAGAGGGAGCGCGAGAGGGAGCGCGAGAGGGAGCGCGAGAGGGAGCGCGAGAGGGAGCGCGAGAGGGAGCGCGAGAGGGAGCGCGAGAGGGAGCGCGAGAGGGAGCGCGAGAGGGAGCGCGAGAGGGAGCGCGAGAGGGAGCGCGAGAGGGAGCGCGAGAGGGAGCGCGAGAGGGAGCGCGAGAGGGAGCGCGAGAGGGAGCGCGAGAGGGAGCGCGAGAGGGAGCGCGAGAGGGAGCGCGAGAGGGAGCGCGAGAGGGAGCGCGAGAGGGAGCGCGAGAGGGAGCGCGAGAGGGAGCGCGAGAGGGAGCGCGAGAGGGAGCGCGAGAGGGAGCGCGAGAGGGAGCGCGAGAGACCGAGAGACCGAGAGACCGAGAGACCGAGAGACCGAGAGACCGAGAGACCGAGAGACCGAGAGACCGAGAGACCGAGAGACCGAGAGACCGAGCGCGAGTGACCGAGCGCGAGTGACCGAGAGAGAGACAGACAGTGACAGAGTGAGAGACAGTGTCACAGAGAGAGTGAGAGACAGTGTCACAGAGAGAGTGAGAGACAGTGACAGAGAGAGGGAGAGACAGACCGTGACAGAGAGACAGTGACAGAGAGAGAGAGACAGTGAGAGAGACAGTGACGGAGAGAGACAGTGAGAGAGAGAGACAGTGAGAGAGAGAGACAGTGAGAGAGACAGTGAGAGAGAGAGACAGTGAGAGAGAGAGACAGTGAGAGAGAGAGACAGTGAGAGAGAGAGACAGTGAGAGAGAGAGACAGTGAGAGAGACAGTGACAGAGAGAGACAGTGACAGAGAGAGAGACAGTGAGAGAGAGTGACAGAGACAGAGAGAGAGACAGTGAGAGTGACAGAGACAGAGAGAGAGTGACAGAGAGAGAGAGACAGACAGTGACAGAGACAGTGACAGAGACAGTGACAGTGACAGAGACAGTGACAGAGACAGTGACAGAGACAGTGACAGAGACAGTGACAGAGAGAGAGAGACAGTGAGAGAGAGTGACAGAGACAGTGAGAGAGAGAGAGTGACAGAGAGAGAGAGATTTGCTTTCATCTACTGCTAAATGTTTATGAGCGCTAAACAAGAAAATCTGCACATGCTGGGGTGAAGTGCAATATATAACCGTGCTGGAGAAAAATGTCACGCAGCGTCCATTGGAAGTAAAGGCCTGGGCCCTTCGTGAAAGATATTAAATGCTTATCTTTCTTTTAACTTAGAACTGGAGCAAATCACAAATCGTGTCGATTCGGAATTTATTGTCATGAACAAGTGTTGAAATTCGGAGTTTTGCAGCAGCGTCAAAGGGCAAATGTTCATATTATAACCATCCTATAACATCACTATAAAAAATATAATAACAACAATTATTGTACATGAAAAGTGAGGCCGTGTCTTTAGTTCATTGATCATTCAGGAATCTGATGGCAGTGGGGAAGAAGCTGTCCTTGTGCCACTGAGCGCTCGTCTTTAGGCTCCTCTACCTTTTCCCCGATGGTAGCAGAGTGAAGAGAGCCTGGGCTGGGCGGTGGGGTCTTTGAGGATAGAGGCTGCTTTTTTAAGATACTGTCTCATGTAGATGTACTCGATGGAGTCTGGAGCCTATGATGTTTCAGGCCGAGTTTATTCTTGTCCTGAGAGTTGGCACCTCCGTACCAGACAATGATGCAAACAGCTAAAATGCTCTAATCTGTAGAAGTTTATGTGAGTCTTCACTGACACCCCACCAAGTATACCCACTGGCGGGCCTTCTTCATGATTGCATCAACGTGGAGCCTCCAGGACAGATCCTCGGAGATATCGACACCCATGAATTTGGAGTTCTTGACCCTCTCCACTACTGAGCCCTCAATGAGGACTGGGTCATGTTCCCCGGACTTCCTCCTGAAGTCCACAATCATCTCCATGGTTTTGCTGATGTTGAGCACAAGGTTGTTGTCTTTACACTATTCAACGAGCTGATCTCTCTCCCTCCTGTACGCTTCCTCATTGCCATTTGTGATTCTTCTGACAACTGTGGTGTCATCGGCAAACTTGCAGATGGCATTGGAATTGTGCCTGGCCATCCTGTCGTGAATATATAATGAGTAGAGCAATGGGCTAAGCACGCATCCTTGGGGTGCGCCTGCGTTGATGATCAGTGAGGAGGAGACGTTGTTTCCAATTCGTACCGACTGTGGTCTTCCGATGAGAAAGTCAAGGATCCAGTTGTAGAGGGGGGTACAGAGGCCTAGAGTTTGTAACTTCTTGACCAGCACTAAGGGAATAATGGTGTTGAAGGCCGAGCTGTAGTCGATGAAGAGGAGCCATATATATGAGTTGCTGTTTTCAAGGAGATCCAGAGCTGAGCGGAGAGTCAGCGATGATGCATCTGCTGTGGAGCGATTGTGACGATACGCGAATTGTAGTGGGTCCAGATCTTTACTTAGGTACGTGTCAAAGCATTTCATCACAGTAGAAGTTGGTGCTACTGGGCGGTAATTGTTGAGGCAGCTCACACTACACTTCTTGGGTTAATTGATGCCCTTTTGAATGAAGCTCTTTCTACTTGTGTGATGTCTTCTGTGACTGGGCTGTGAGCACAATGGTGAAAACTTAACCAAATCTCTGCAAAGGGTGGTGACAGGAAGAGGGAAGGGGCGTGATCCGAGCTGGATACATTCCTCAGCTTTGGCCACAGAGGAAAGTGCTTTGCGAGCTGCGGGTTGTGTGGTTGCCTGGCAACTTCTGTCAGTGCCACGATCCACATAGTTCCGCGGGAAACAAACCTACTACAAAGCCATCCTGTGACTCAGATCCCAAAACCAGGTGTTGGCAGGAAAGCAGTCATTAGTTTGACCTGCAGTTTGGACGCTGAACTTGCAGGATGGGGTTTAAAAATAACCACGATCGAGCAAATTAGTCATGTCTGTGATGGAGAAAGTGAAGGCCACTCACGACTGCAGTCAGAAAACGCTTCTGATTACAAAGCCCAATTCAGAATCAGAATTTCTTGACATAAAAATGTTGTTTTGCAGCAAGATCACAACTGCAATTTCTTCTACAAATTACATTTAAATACAAATAAATTAGTGTGAAAAGTAGAGCCCAGGAGTGTCTGTGGTTCATTGTAGGTTCCGAAATCTGATGGCAGAGGGGAAGAAGCGGTCCTTGTGCGTGTTCGTGTTTAGGCTCCTGCATCTCCTTCCTGATGTGGTTAGCACAATTATTACAGAGCCAGTGTCCCAGATTCAAATCTGGTGCTGTCTGCAAGAAGTTCATATGTTCTCCACATATGTGCGTGGGTTTCCTCCCTCCTTTCAAAGTGTGCGGGGCTGTAGAGATGTTTGGGCGGCACGGACTTGTAGGCTGGATGGGTCCTTTACAGCGCAGTAGGCTTAAATTTTATTTTTTACTTTTAAAAAAAGGCATGGCCTGGGTGGTGAGGGTCCTTGAGGTCAGAGGCTGCTTTCTTAAGACTCTGCCTTTGCAGATGCCCTCGATAGAGTGGAGATGAGTGCACACAAATGCCACTCATCGAATTCACAACAGCTAACCACTGCTCCGGGTTCAAACAGTCACCAACATGCTGGCCAACTAAACAAACAACCTGCTTGCGTCTTCAGCACATGGGAGGGACATCACTCAGCGACAGGAAGAAGGTGCAAAGTCCACACAGACAGCACCAGAGATCACGTGACGTCTGGGCCACTGGAGGCCGCAGCTCAGGCCAGCGACAACCTGGCCTTTATTCGGAGTACAACAATCAAGGAACAAATCCAAACACACAAATCATTAGATATTACTGCCATGCAGATCAGATCGATATTTCCATTGAGCTACAGATTAAATCAGTTACAGAAACAATCTTACACAGCAATAGAAATATCTAAAGAATTAACAATGTAATGATTCAGACTTGCATAGTGATCTTGCTCCAATCATATGGAGCCAAGGTGAGATCATATCTGGAATGTGGTGCTCCATTAGATTCCAAGGGGATAAAAATGTGGCAAAACAGTTCAACAAATTTATTCCTCAGCTTGTGGGTTTGTAGAAGAAGTCACCAAATTAGGCCAACAGTTTTAAAGAATGATAAATGACCACATTAGTGTTTTTTTAAAAGTGTTCAAGGATCCTTTTATACATTAATACCCCAATATACATCATATACTTCAACTTTAGTCTGCTGAAAGGCAAACAAAGAGTCACCGTGAGCATTGCCTGGTGCCCCTAACAACAGGAGAAAGAGAATTCCTTCAGAGACACTGAGAGACCGTGGATTTGCCTCCTGCGCTCTCACAGCCTCTGCACCACACAGACCCCTGTTCGATCCATCGGCCCCCTGAGATCCAGGTCCCAACCTCCGAGGTGATCAGGGAGCCTTCAGCGCTCAGGGCCCTTCTCGGCCTCATCACCCTCTCGAATCCCAGTTCTGATACCTGGTTCCCATGAGCCAGTCTCCAGCAGCCCGCAGCCTTGGGGTCCTTTGACCGCAGGACCGCCCGCAGTCTGTGGGGGTCCTTCAGCTGCTGTGCCCCTCGCTGGTCCGCTGCAGTAAGGTAATCTCCTCTGCTTCTCCTTCCCATCTCTGGTGCCCTGTGTCCGTCCACTGCTCGCCTGGAGTCTGCAAACCCTCGTGGAAAATTACCCAGCAGAGGTACAACCATCTTGGGAACAAACCGCAGAGGTTGCAGGATTTTTTTAAAATCTGATGGCGGGTTCAAGCCTGAAATGTTGGTTATCTATCTTTATCTTTGCTACATAAACTACACTGTTTGACCAGCTGAGTTTCTCTAGCTTTCTGTTTTTACTTCAACCGCAGACTTTCAGGTTTTACTTCTTGTTAGGTCTCTAACAGTAGTTCTCAACATTTTCCTTTCCACTCACATCCCGCTTTAAGTAATCCCTATGCATTGGTGCTCTGTGATTAGTCAGGGACTGCTTAAGGTGGTCTGTGAGTGGAAAGAAAAAGTTTGAAAACCACTGTTTTAACCGTACCTCATGGACTCGTTATGTGCACGGTTTCATAACTCCAGAGGAAATGGGCCAATGGCAATTTTTCTCAAGCAAAATATCTCAGTAACAATTGGGTCTCGAGCAGTGATTCTCAACCTTCCCATTCACATCCCACCTTAAGCGACCCCTTACTAATCACAGAGCACCGATGGCATAGGGATGTGAGTGGAAAGAAAATGGTGGCAAACCACTGGTCTATAAGATATTCAAGAAAAATGAAGAATACAAGATGGTACAAGAACAAAGGCAGAGGTAAACAATCTGCTATGGCCTTTAAGAAAGGCAGAGTAGACAAGAAACCAGACTTTCTATTCTGGTTTCCAATAAAGGAAATAAAACACTTAAATGGGCCAATTTTGAAGGGTATCATCAACACTAATAAGCAAAGAGGGAGAGAGATCTCCTCCTTTATTTATCGTTCATACCAGGCTTGCACGCTTAAGGTGAGATAGTGTTTCTCCAGGACCAAGGAGCATATTTACACAAATATGTTAGAATAGGAAAACATATTAAAATATTAAGACGTATACAGTAAAGGTCCACGGTACCCTATCCACATACCCTCCTGCCATCTGGTACGAGGAGGTACCGCAGCACCAGGGCCCTTGCGTCCAGATTGGGCAAGAGCTCCCCCCTGCCCCAAGCCATCGGACTCCTGAATTCCCTGAACATTTGGAGATCAGGTAGCATGGACTGTTAATGTATAAGTGTATTGAACTTCGAATCTAACCTATATTTACGTATGTCTACTCCGTGGTCCTGGGGAAATGATATCTCGCCTTTACCGTGCAAGCCTGGTATGAACGATAAATAAAGGTGATGACTTGAATCAGATAAATATATACGAGAAAACAATAATGGTTAAGTAATAAAATATGCATAACTGGATTAGTAAATACTTACAATAACTCAATCTAACAATAAATATATGCAGCCATATCAGACCCATTTATTATACTGTTATTAATATAACATTTTTTTTAAATCAAAAAACCTAAAGGACTAAATTAAACTACTCTAATTTTCTCTCTCTCTAATCTAAGTTACCTCTTTGGAGAAGAAAAAGAAATCAATAACAATTTGAAATCGCAGGTGACCCTCAGAAAGAGATCGGCACTCCAAGAGTGCCGGCACCACGAGTGGATGCAGTGAGCTGGCTGGGAAGTGTCAGAGTGAAGAGACCGCAGTGGATATTTTTGTTAAACAAAACAGATTGGGAGATAATCGAGGACAACCATCACTCATTATCAACCCTCACTTCAGCCCATATTCGGACGGTGACAGATGCTGGAGGTCCACAAGTAATCATGGACTGCTCCAACTGTTAGTGCAGTAGATAGCGCAACGCTCTTACAGCGCCAGCAGCCAAGGTTCGAATCCAGCGCTGGCTGTAAGGAATTTGAACGTTCTCCCCACATCTGCGTGGGTTTCCTCCCACCCTTCAAAACGCACTGGGGTTGTAATTGGGCTGGAAGGGCCTGTACCATGCTGCATGTCTAAATTTAAGAGGGTTGTCTGCACTATTTGCAAGTCCCTTCCCCCCGCCCCCCACCCCTGATGAGGATTACTGTGACTTCATCATCATGTCCCTTTTAAATTCAAACAAGTTTATGATGAAAGTTGTTCTTTGACAATGCACTGTTCGATTGCAGAAAGACTTTCAATATGTACGTTATATTCTGTGTATGACAATAAATTCATCAAGTAGCGGACACAAAGAGGAAGGCATTTCTCTTCAGTGCAGGAACCCAGAAGCAGCATCTTAAAAGGATGGGGAGCTGGACAAATAACTGGCATGAAAATCATCAAATTAAGAAATTCGTCAAAATCTCCAATGCACGCTGCATTGAGATGGGGGAAGAAAAGTCCCTTAAATGGGAACGGACTCGGAATGGTGGATCTATAACTCAGGCTGAGGGTGCACAGTCTCTTGTCTGTATATGGTTTGCTCTATTGTTAGCCTGCTACAGATCACAATGCAGCCTTTCCCAGAAGGATCGCCACCAATAAAAGGCAGAACACCAGGCCTTCGGACGGACTTGGGCAGAGTTTGGCACGAGATTGTTGGCATGCCATTTGAATTACAGACACACTTATTTACTCTGTGGTTTGAACACTCTGGGTACAGGGTATATTTTTGTGGGAGGTGGGGGGTAGTGGTGCAGCAAATCTGTTCTTTCTGATTAATCAAGAAGGATGAAGGTAGCCCCTATTTCCACATCCACCAAATACCATTTGAATCATGGTAGGTTTTTGAAACCAGTGGGGGAAAAAGTTTTTAATGCTTCACAAGGATTGTATTTGTCACTGCAGATGGAAAATGACCTACTGGGAGTGGGAATTAGTAGCCCCTTTTCCACTGGCACCCCAGTTCATTGGCAGTGCAGGGTCCCGGGATCAGAAGCCTTTTGTGCCGTTTCCACTGGGCCACCTCAACTGGGACAACAGGGATCGGAGTGCTCTACCTTCAGCTGGAAACGGGTGACTTTCTGCTGTCCCTTTTCCACTGGTTTTAATCGGCAAATGCCGGAATGCCTGGGATATGAGTAGAGTACGAGGTGGTGTGCTGAGAGTTTTCTTTTTCCACTGGTCCCTGTCCCAGTTAATTCCTGGGACAGGGTGCCAGGGGAAAAGGGGCAAATAATTCCGCAACAATACTAATATCACGTCTAAAAGTCAGAAACAAAGTCATTTTCCTTGCCCAATGAAATCGAGAGAGAGAGAAGAAATGGTACAATGAACACGTGGAAAAGGTTACTTCATTCCAGCTGTATTTTGGTCCTTAAGAAGTTAATAAGTAATTGGTAGAGTGGCGGGAAACATCTACAAACATTCATGACCCATGAGTTATAGAACCAGCAGTCCCATACATCATGATCAGGTACTCGTGATATATGGCATGCATTTTTAGGAGTACATGGACAAAAAAGGAATTGGTTTAGCCAATTCACCATTTTGGTAGCTACAGGATCCTTGGGAGATTGAGGATTGAGGAGGGGGAGGTTAGCAGCCCCTAACCCCCCTCCCCCCCCACCCCCACCATCATGACAACATTTTATAGGAGCATAACTGAGAATGTCCTCTCTGGCTGCGTCATTGTGTGGCACAGACCTGATCTCAATACAGAGGATCATCAAGACAACCGAAGATCACTCGGGTCTCCCTCTCCTCTATTGATGATACATGCATAACAAGAGCTCAAAGAATTAGTAAGAACCCTTTCCATCCAGCACACAGCATCTTTGACCCACTACTCTCAGGAAGGACTGGGGAACAGTTTCTTTCCCCAGGCTGTGAGGTTGTTGAATGGTATCCTGTAAATTATTCCAAAATATTAATGAACCTTTATATTGAATTATAATCGATATACATATGCAAGATTATTATGTGTCCACATCATGGTCCAGAGAAACACTTAGGTCTGGTTGTACTGTGATGAGCCCAAAGGACCCCAAAACCCAGCAAGTTCACTGGTTGCAGGCAATTCTTATATGTGCACTGAATTTAACATTTATAAAGTTCACCAGGCTTTGGTGCTCAAAAGGTAAATGGTTACCTCTCAGGAAGGTTCTTCTCGGTTTTCAGAGAGAGATTTGTTGTGCCAGGACATCCACAACTGATTTAGTTCCATCAGCCACTTCAGTGTCTTGCTGACGAAACTTGCCCCCTCAGGTTTCTCCAGATGATAACCTTTCAGGTCACCACAGAGTTACTTTTTGTTTTTTTTTTATTTCAAGTGAAACATTAGGCAGCCAGTCCTCTCCTCTTGCATGAACCACAAGGGCTTTGACCAGGCTGAACCAAGCACTCACAACCCATCTTTCAAATGGGGTTTTCCACAAGCTTGCCAGCTTGTCCTGTTCGAGTCCCATTTGTTGCTGCTGACTGTCAAGCAAAACCACATGACCCTCTCAGAACAGCAAGTTCTCTTCCAGACAATATGCAGCTCCAGTGAGATCTTTCATCTGTTGCCTTTTTGGAAACAACAATCCATTAGTGAAGTCTCTTGGGCACTCTCCAAAGCTTTTTGCAAAGGCTCTGAGGACCCAACATGCCTTGCATTAGCAAAACTCCAGTATTTCAAATAAGATCTGTTTTAAAGTGTTTGTATGTGACCTACACTAAAAACCCTGCCCCAATTTATCTCCCAAAAACTTATCTATATACTGTCACAGTGCATGCAGCATGGTAACAGGTTCTTTTGGCCCATGAGCCCATTCCACCCATTTACACCCAATTGGGCTGCAATCCTAGAATTGTGGGAGGAAACCAGAGCACCTGAGAAAACCCATGCAGACACCAGGAGAACGTATAAACTCTTTACACACACTGCCAGTTTCAAACCCCAGTCACTGGCACTGCAACAGTGTTGCAGTAACTGCCTATGCTAACCGGGCCGTCCTACATACAGTCAAATGCTAATAAACTTGAACTTGAAAACTGAGGTCCTCCATCAGCCAGCTCCCCACCATGACTACCAGCCCCCCCACATCTCCATCAGGCACACAAAACTCAAAACGGTCAACCAGTTTACCTATCTCGGCTGCACCATTTCATCAGATGCAAGGATCGACAACGAGATAGACAACAGACTCGCCAAGGCAAATAGCGCCTTTGGAAGACTACACAAAAGAGTCTGGAAAAACAACCAACTGAAAAAACCTCAAAGCTTAGAGTATACAGAGCCGTTGTCATACCCACACTCCTGTTCGGCTCCGAATCATGGGTGCTCTACCGGCATCACCTACGGCTCCTAGAACGCTTCCACCAGCGTTGTCTCCGCTCCATCCTCAACATTCATTGGAGCGACTTCATCCCTAACATCGAAGTACTCGAGATGGCAGAGGTCGACAGCATCGAGTCCACGCTGCTGAAGATCCAGCTGCGCTGGGTGGGTCACGTCTCCAGAATGGAGGACCATCGCCTTCCCAAGATCGTGTTATATGGCGAGCTCTCCACTGGCCACCGTGACAGAGGTGCAACAAAGAAGAGGTACAAGGAATGCCTAAAGAAATCTCTTGGTGCCTGCCACATTGACCACCGCCAGTGGGCTGATATCGCCTCAAACCGTGCATCTTGGCGCCTCACAGTTTGGCGGGCAGCAACCTCCTTTGAAGAAGACTGCAGAGCCCACCTCACTGACAAAAGACAAAGGAGGAAAAACCCAACACCCAACCCCAACCAACCAATTTTCCCCTGCAACCGCTGCAACCGTGTCTGCCTGTCCCGCATCGGACTTGTCAGCCACAAACGAGCCTGCAGCTGATGTGGACATTTACCCCCTCCATAAATCTTCATCCGCGAAGCCAAGCCAAAGACAAAGAAGATAATGCAGTAATAGTTACCACCGTAACCAGCAGCTCAGTCAATGATTTTTGAAGTTCATCTCTGCACTGATGCTCCCTGACAGACCGACCACTTCCAGCAGTTCCTGTTATTTCACTCCTGGAGACAGCCACTGCTCCAGGATTGTCCCAGAGTGGAGGGATTCATCGACTTCGAGAGGCAGTGCTTGCGCAGTTGCCTGATAACTGGAGTCTTCTTTAAACCAGCCACTCATTCAGACCAGCTGCCGGGAACCTCTGACATCAGCCAGGTCACTTGGCCAGGAGTGCAAGCCTCGTGCAACAGATACTTCTGGCTCAGATCTCGCTGAGATCTTCTTCAATGTGCCCCGGCACCTACCCAGAACGTGCACGGTAGATCAGGTTGTTGCGAGCTGATCACTCAAGTCACAACATTTCCACAATGGAATGAAACTGGTCCTGAATAATCTGGGATTCCACTTCTCGACAACTCAGGAGGAATAAACAACAAAAGAAAACACTAAGGGGCAGAAAATGTGAAAAGAATGAAGAGTTACAGGTAACTGGAGAGAGAGTGGTGATTGGCCCTGCTCCCTTCAGCTAACTGCAGAGTTAAGTAAACAGAAATGATTAACAAAGGCAGAATCATGAGTAACTAGACACAGTTTAAGGTGATTTGGAAAATAATCAGATTTTTAAATACATCAGATAAGGATTATCCAAACACACGGCCAGAATGTGCATAACAGGCCGAGCCATAACACCACAAGGTACAAGAGCAGAAATGGGCCATTTAGCCCATCGAGGCTGCCCTACCATTTTATCATGAGCTGATCCATTTTGCCATCTCAGCCCGACTGTCCAGCCTTCCCTCCATAAGCTTTAATGCCCTGGCTCATTATTTCAGTACATTTCCGATTGTCCAAAATACAAAATTCTCCAAAATCCACAGTTATCAAAAAAAAAAAAAAATTTTTTTAATTTTCGGATAAACAAGGATATCAGAAACAAATCAGGAATCCTCATTTATCTGAAATTTTTTTTCCGGAGCCAAAATGACCAGGGACCTTAGGCTCCCGGTAGGAGCAGGAACCTCGGTGGGGTATATCGGTGATTAGCGGCTAGGGGTGTTTTAGGTGAAAGACCCCTCGCCCCCAATTTGACCATTAATTTTATTCCATATTGTAATTATCTGCTTTAAAAAGGGGGGGGGGCTTCTTTTGGGTCAGATTATAATTTAGAATTCCATTTATATTCCTCTCACCAACCTTGGGCAGATCCAATTTTACCCAGTGCTGGAATATTCCGGCACTATCCCAGGACATGCTGCCAACCAAGTATTTTTAAAGCGTAGTCACATGGAGCTAACCAGTGGACATCTTGGTCTGTAAAGAGTACAAGAAGCAGGAGCTGGGTCAAGCATTCTTCACTATTCATGGTCGATCAGTTCACTGGCCTCAGTCCAGCAATCCTCCTCATTTCCCATGACCTCTCATTTCCCTGCAACCTCGGATGTGCAAATAACTCAGCCTCCACTGGAGCCGCGAACGAAAAGGATTTGCAACCTTCAGAAGAGTTTTTTTTTTAAATTTAGAGAAGCAGCGCAGTAACAAGCCCTTCCATCCCACGGGGCCCTAACCCAAATGCATGTTCACCTACAAACCCCATACCCCTCCTCCCCCTCCCCCTCCCAAGAAGGGTGGGAGGAAACCAGATAACCTGTAGGAAACCCACTCGGATGCGGGACGAACGTACGAACTCCTTGAAGACAAGTGCTGGATTCGAACCCAACGCTGTTACAGCATTGTGCTGTTTCTTGCTGCCTTATCCCCACCTCCCCATTTTCCCTCAATCTCTGTCAATAACATTACCGAAATAACATTTTGCCCTTCCCTTTGACAAAATACCTCCAAACCCTTCATCCCATCAGCAATGATCCCTCTGTTAATCAATTTTCTATCCATGGTAACTGCAAGCCTTGTTTGTTCAGTTATGTGGCACTTACCTAATGCCTCAGCATTTCCAAATACACCAGGTCCACTGGCTCCTCCTGATCTACCAAGCCAAATTGAACATTTTTACATTGCTATTTTAAATTTTAAATTTAGACAGTAACATGTCCTTTCGGCCCATGAGGCCGTGCCGCCCAATTAACCTATAATCACTGTACGTTTTGGAGGGTGAGAAGAAAACGTAGCACCCAGAGGAAAACCACGCAGAGTATACAGAAAGCGTGGGATTCGAACTGGCGTGGTGACAGTGTTGCACTGATCACTCCACTAGCCTTGCTGCCTGAAGCATCACTTTTTAAAAAATAACAGTTTTTCAACAATTCTGCCGACCTCCACTCCTCCTCCTTAACAAAACAGTCCAGAAACTTTCCAATAAGTGATGACAGGCTAACAATTCCATCATTCCCCGTTTATCTTCACCGAGGGATGTCAGCATACCCCGTCCAGAATCCCGGGAATATTATGACAGGCAGCTACAGGAATGGCCTCCTCTTTCGGGGCTGTCAGCCATTCACGCCATGGTGAGGCAGTCAGATGGTTAACATATCCATCACAGTGCTCCGTCTTAACCTTCCGTGTATACACAGCCT
This sequence comes from Narcine bancroftii, assembly GCF_036971445.1. NCBI lineage: Eukaryota > Metazoa > Chordata > Chondrichthyes > Torpediniformes > Narcinidae > Narcine > Narcine bancroftii. Next base: position 95,317,774 of record NC_091474.1, read on the forward strand.
CCAAATGCCTCTTAATGTGGTCCGTAAAATTCCTGAGAATGTCAAGGAATTAGAGATTGATCACAATAAAAGTGAATCTCAACACCTGCTGACCGAACAGGTACAGGTGAACTGAACAGGGACAAGTTTCCCAAAGTAGCATTGTCAGCTTCATTGAGTAATAACCATACATTAGGCCGTTAGTTAACCATGATCCAAGCTCTCACACCCACAAGTAGAAGCAATGAAGATGTGTACACCTGTGTTAGATAGGCAATAATAGGCCCACCTCAGCCCAGAGGGACCCACCCAGTGGTATCAAGGACAGGTAGCAAAACAGGTATCAACTTGCAACTGAGGCCAAGACAGAAACAATTAGTGATTAGAGAAGTCCATATTCTTCTGCACCTGACAAGATCAGCAATACTCAGATGTCCCATTATTGTAATGTGGAAAATGGAGGTCATGCTTCAACAGATAGGCAAAACTGGACTGGATCTTAAATTTTATATTTCTTTTTAAAGTTAGACAGGCCATTTTGGCCCACGAGTCCGCGCTGCCCACCTACATTTCGAACGGAGGGAGGAAACCAGAGCCCCCCGGGGAAATCCCACACAGACACTGGCAGAGCATACAAACTCCTTACAGAGAGTGTGGGAGTCAAATCCAGTTGCTGGCGCTGCAACACTGTTGAGCCACATGACGTGCAATGTGCAGCTCGCAGTAACATGCTGACTGAGACACAATGGTATTTTAGTGGGCCTGTCTTGCAATTGCATGAAATGGGATGTGTGCGTGTGCGGCCGTGTTGCGGGAAGGGAAGTTAGTGGAGCGTTAGTGTGATCCAGGCCGCCTGCCCTCTGGAGCTCCCTACGCCCCAACCGCAGACTCTCACCCAAGTCCCGGCTGCCCACCTGCCCATCTGGGCTCCCAAAGCACCAAACGCAGGCACACCACCCGGTCCCGGGCACCTTCCCTCCTAGCTCCTAATACCATGAACGCCGCAGGTACTTACAGCGGTCAAATGTAGTAAGCATGTAATAGTTGATCCCCTAAATTATTGTCCCCAAAATTCAACAATTGCATGTGTATACTGTATGCAGTACATGTACTTTTTGATTAGTGAAACTAAGAAATTTTATACATACATGAATTAATATTATCATGTATATTATGTCGCATTTATACATTTTTTGTAACAAAATGTGACAGTCTCATGGCTCTGAAACACCTGAAGTGAATCCTATGTGGCTCTTATGGTAAGCAAGTTTGGGCACCCCTGCGCTATGTTAACCATCCACCCTCTGACAGGGCATCGCAGCATTGGAGATGAGCAGACAGAATAGGATGAAGATGGGTCCTTGAATCAGGAATGCCCAGACAGCACGAGAATGTGGGAATGGAGGCAGATGATTTCAGAAGCTCGGCCGGCACAGGAGAGGCAGATAAACGGAGGACATCAGGAAGGATCAAATTTGACCAAGTTCTCCCGTGGACAGGTCACTTACTGCGTGATTGGTCGCTGTAGCAGCTTCAAGTTTAAATAAAGCCGATTACATCTTTCACCAATGACAGTCATGTGATTCTAAATTTGGCACAAAAGGGGATTTGTAGTCCAACTTGTTTGCAAACACACAAATGATATTGCGTTTATATTCCAAACTCTTTTGCCTCAGTTCTTTAATTTTTGTTGTGTTCACAGTCTCTTCCAGTGAAGGCAGTAAACAGTTTAACATTTCTGGCATTTCACTGTAAATTCCCTTACCTCAAAAAAAAAAACTGATGAAAGATCAGCACTTTATTTAAGCCACAATGCTGGCGGTACAACAGTTGGCCACGATACAAATGGAGCTGCCCTGCTTATCTTGAAAGGCTGCAGTGCATCACTGGAGAATCAGACAGAAGCCCAGTTTAATCATCGGAAAAACCGCGTTTCTGCCTGTGAACCATTTCCTTGTCCTGTCCTCGGCCCTTCCGCCGATAACCCAGGATTCGGAATTGAACCCATGACCGCGAAATGAAAAGCCAGTGAGTTGAGAGGCAAAATAAAGAGTGAAAATGCAGAGGGTGCAGATGATGCAACTGAGAACCAGGAGCCGGGGCTAATGAAGTAAAACACGAAAACCTGCAGACACCGGGGTTGAAATGAAACTGGAGAGACTCACCAGGTACCTTATAGAGCAAAAGTAAAGATACATAACTGACCTTTCGAGCTTGAGCAAGGTGTGGAAAAATGCCAGCAGGCAGAATAAAAGAGAGTGGGGAGAGGTGGTCGCAAAGGAAGGAGGTGGAGAAGGGAGGGAGGGAACAGCAGCAATCAAGGGGAGGAGGGATGGCTGGTTGAAAGGAGGGTGGCGAACTGGAAAGGGAGGACGGGGAGGAGAGCAGAGAAGTTGATGCTAGTGCCATCTGGCTGGAGGGGGCCCAGACAGAAAATCAGGTGTTGTTTGTCCAATTTGCGGGCGGTCTCGGTGGGACAGTACATAAGGCCATGGAGGGTGGGAGTGTGGCACAGAACTGAAATGGTTGGCTACTCGGGAGGCGTCGGTCACTAGTGTGGACGGAGCGAAGGTGCTCAGCGAAGCGATCTCCTACTCTGCGCCCCGTCTCTCCGGTGCAGAGAAGGCAATGAATTATCCATGGAAAACCCAAGCAACTGAGAATGCAGTGGAAAAGCTAGGACTGATAGTGGCCCTGTGGGAGATGAGTGGGCACAGGAGTGTCATCAGGAGACAATGAGATGAGGCGTTTATCCTCACAGACACACCGAACTTCACCCTTGCAGCAGCCCCACCAACAAGGAGAGAAATTGTTACCACGATATGAAAACAGGCGATATAAAAGTATAGCTAAATATGCATTCATTTGCAGTTAATGCAAAGAGAAACTAGTGCAGCATAGTTAACGTAGAGATTAGCGCCACCCTATTGTAGCGCCAGAGACCTGGGATCAATTCCGGCACCGACTGTAAGGAGCTTGCACGTGTGTGGGTTTCTTCTGGGGGCAACGGCTTCCTCCTCCCCACCCAAAACGCACAGGATTAGTAGGTCACATGGGTGTATTTAGGCAGCGCGGGCATGTGGGCCTGTTACCGCTCTATATCTCAAAATTAAAATTCAATTAACTTTAAAAATGAAGAAAAAAAAAATCAATAAAAAGCTGATCATAAAGACTCAGGAAGAAAGCACAAGAACTTGCAACCAATAGGAAACTGCAGCCAAACAATGGAGGGAATTACAAATAATTTCATGAAATCCAGCTGCAGTAGAGAAACTCAGCAGGTGAAACATTGTCCTTTATGTAGCAAAGGCAAAGATACAGAACCAACGTTTTGGGCTTGAGCCCTTCGTCAACGTAGGCATCCGAATCTTGCTTACTGAAAGTACTCATGTTACTGCCACCAAACCAGCCCAGACTCTGAGAATGGCAACGCCAACTCGCCACAGGTCAAGTCGGCCAGCAGGGAGATCCAACTCACCCAAGGCTCTCAATCTGCACTACAAATCCAAACTCTGCTTCACCCTACGGCGGCATTGATCCCAACATTTCGGGACAAAGCACAAAACTGCTGCTGTTCCCCTCCAAGGGGGACCATGCTCAGTAAAGAGCGACCCTCCTCCCCCCACCCCACTGCTCCATTTCCAGCAATCCCCAAGTTTCCGTGTCTGTGAGACACAAACACATCCAAATTCTGCTACAATGAAACTCAAAACAGCTTGGCTCCCACCATCAAAACCACAATGAAAAATACTGACAAGAGAACACAAAAAAAGAGCAAATGCTGGAAATAAAAAAAAACAGGAATGACTTATCAGATCAGGACTGGATCTGAAGGAAGAGTTAATGCCACAAATGGCAGACACTTTGTCATGCCAAGAAAGAGAAAACAAGTTAATTTGAAGTTACAGAGAAGCTTGGGTCTTGATAAATGCCTGACATACTCAATATTTTCACCATGACTAAGCACAATATAAGGTTCAGTTTATTGTCAAGTAATAAAAAAGTGTCATATTACACAAATTTGCCCTTTTCCCGCTGTAAGGCAGACAGATTCGCCATCGGCAGAAATTGCCTGAAGCTCTTCTTACAGTCAGACAGAGAAGCAAAGGAGATTTCCCCACCCACCCACCAGAGTCAACCGAGTGTCCATAAATTTGCCTCTGGTACTCCCAAAGCCGGAATCCAGTCCAAACCATCGGCAACCTGAGATCCAGATCCGACAGGATTTCTGATTCAGATTTCAGATTCATCGTCAGAGTACATACACGACACCACTTACAACCCCGAGGTTCCTTTTTCCCGCGGGCGTGGCAGAATTCCTATCAACTTGTAGTGCAAAAACAACTTCACAGCGTAACCATGTAAACAAACAAAGAACTGTCAACAAATGTAAACAAGTTGACTGTGCAATACACAGAAAATAAAAAGAAAATCAATAAAGTGCACAAGTGAGAGTCTTTAACTGAGGCCTCTTAAATCGGAAGGCCCATAGCACCTTCTCACATCCCGGTTAACGCAGCCTGCGTGGGTTCCTCGCCTCGAGTCACCAACAGTCTGCTGCCCACCTGTCTCTCAACCACAAAAACCTCCACTGTTCCGCCGCCGTTGTCACCAACCTGTAGGTCTTCTCTCCTTCTCCGGGGTGGTCTCCTTGTTTTCGGCCACAAGGGGTTGCAGTCTCTGGTTGTTTCCCCAGAGCCTGCAACCCCTCGTGGCTGCCGCCAATCATAGGCAATTCAAATGCCATCTGCAAATTGGCCAATGACATTAGGGTGAAATCCTTGTGTGTTTTTTTTAAACTCTTAGTTAATTTTGTGCCTATCTCTTTAAGAGAGCTATTGTTTGTAGTGTTACCATAGTGACTATGATGTAATATATCGAAATATCTGCCCAGACTAACAGCTTGCTCATTATTCAACGAGATGTAGAGGAAGTGTGAGCATGAGAAATTTTTCTTTGAATTTTTTGTTTCTTTTTATTTGTTTATCTATATATTTTGTATCTCCAAAGTTTGTGTATCTTCATTATATAGTTATTCATCATTATGAAAGTCTCAAGGAAAAGTTATGCAAAATATTTATCTTCTTATTAACAAATTAAAGCTAAGTGAAGCAGCAGTCACAGAGTCTGATTTGGTAGATTAAAGAGATCGAAATTCGCATTATCGTAGCTCACGCTTTTAGAAGATGATGCTTTGAAATTTGGATATATTAGAATAAGGAGAGTGTTGTCTACGCAGGGTCAGCGGCAGAACCACAGACAGCGATTAGAAAGCATACAGGATGGAGACAGATCAGCTCATTGAGTGGTGTCACAACAACAACCTTGCATTCAACATTAGCAAAAGTAAGGAACTGACTGTAGATTTCAGGAAGGAGAAAAACAGGAGAACACGAACCAAATTAATAGGCATGATCATCTCTGAAGATCTATTCTGGAACTGACTGTAGATTTCAGGAAGGAGAAAAACAGGAGAACACGAACCAAATTAATAGGCATGATCATCTCTGAAGATCTATTCTGGGGCCTTCAAGTCAATCCAATCATTAGGTTTGAGGAGATTTGGTGCATCACCAAAGGGTCTTGCAAATTTCTACAGGTGTACTATGGAGAGCATTCTGACTGGCTACATCACTGACTGGAAAGGAGGCCACGGAGAGTTGTCAACTTGGCCAGTGCCTTCATGGGCATTCATCTTTGCCCCACTAAGGACATCTTAAAGAGGTGGTGTCTGAAGAAAGCAGCTTCTGTCATCAAGGACCCTCACTACTGTAAGGTAAAACATCATGAGATGGGAATGTGTAGGGAGTTACCCTGTACAGGGCAGTAACAAGAAGGGGAGGTGTCCTTGTACTCCTGTTAGGTAAAACATCATGAGATGGGACCGGAGAAGGAGTCACCCAGTACTAAGGAGTAACAGAATGCATCCTTGTACTTACAAGATAAGAGAGACATTGATGGATTGAGAGGCAGGAAGCTAGCAGGGAAAGGATAGCAACAGTTTTAGTCATTGGACAAGTAATGATATGATGATGTTCTAAGCATGTATCCAAGGGTATAAAAAATCACCATTTTGCTGATAACGGCAGAATGCATTCTCCGACTAACTTTGTTAGTCGCAAGTGTTACAATCCGGTAATAAAGAACAAAGAACCCTGATTTCGACTCAGCCTGGTGTTTGTCTCACTCATTCATGAACAAAGCAGACCTAACAATTTGGTGACCCCGACGTGATGGGTGAGTGAACACTGGACGACGGTTTCTGTTTTTTCTGACAATCATCTCAGCCGGCTGATAAAAAGGTCCAGAGAAGCCTGTTTTAACAAAATTCTCTTTTTTTTTTTTTAAATCTTTATGATTGTCAGTAAGAACTGGAGATCGGACAAATTAGACGACCACAATTGAAGGTCGCATGCCAGGATTGTAACACGTAAGTGATTACAGACAAGATAAAAGTCCTTAAGGTGTTTGAATGACATTTATTAAGTGCTTCGCAAGAAACTACTAGAGTTTAAAAGTCTTTATTGTGTCGTTGCAAAGTCCAATAGAGTGAGAAGGTGGTCTATAAACAATTGAGGACCTGAGTTTTCTGCCCTAAACTGGTTATTAAGAGGAGAAATCTCCCACGTGAAGGTTGGGCTTTGAAAGAAAACAAAGGTTCAGGCTTATTGGCCTCAATTGTATCTGAGAGACTGACTTATAAATGTCCGGTAGGTATGATAATGTCTGTACACTTGAGAAGTTAAGAATTTATTTCCCCAATTCGCCGTGGTGGAATACCACAGCAGACACTAGAGACCTTGAGACAACAAAAAAAGTACTCAGGGACGCCTGCCTGGTGAACAAGAACGACGACAGAAGGCTGCGACAGCTGTGTCCGGATCAGGTAGGAGATATTAATGAAAAAGTTGACAAACTCCTAAGAGACACCCAGTTTATTCGAAATACTTTTGATAAGTTAAATGAGGGTATTCCCAACATCACCAAGGAGATAAAGTTACGTAAATTCATAGATTGGTACAGGGAAACAGGACAAAAGTATAGCCCAAATATTTGGTTTTCTAGTTGTAATTTAACTTTCAGACCCCTTTGGGAAAACAGAGAGTGGAAAACGAGCAATCAGAGTATACAGGACAGTCTGAAGTCAATTGGAGGACAAGACTTAGAGACTGTTCTTTTAAAAGATATTAGTCATCCAGCTTGCAAGGAGACATTTTTAAAAGCAATTTTTGTTGACATAGATCCCCTAAACGGACAAAAACCTAAATTAAAACAGGCATTAGAAAGCGGTCCCACAGCTATGGCTGTACAGTTGCCTGCTAAGACTTTTGACCAAGTTATTAAGGAAATTAATCAGGAATTAGAGGAGCGAAATACCAGTAATGCGGCATTGGAAAAACAAAAAATGCTCCGAAAATGTGTAGACCGCTGGAGGAAGAGGGGTTGGTTACCCGGGGGCACTGAGATGTTCCTGACAGGTGAGAAAAAAAAAAATTTTAAAACGTAGAGGCTTAGATAAGCTGGAAGAAACAAAACACAGAAGGGAAAGGAAAAGTGCCTGTTTCCAGTTTCCAGCCACGAAGTGTCCGGGTTTGCTCTCTCCCTCCCTCCTTTCACCCTCCCCTCTCTCTCTTCTCTCCCCCTCTCTCTCTTCTCCCCCCCCCCTCCTCTCTCACCCACTCCCCCTCCCAATCCCAATCTGTGGCGGTGCTGCCCTGAAATCCCCAGGTTGGGCAGGGCAGAGAAATACAATTTGGTTTTAATTTTGTACCCACAATTCCAGCTCCGCATCAAATGGGATCCTGTTTTATCCTCTCTCCCTCCCTTTTTCCCGCACCCCCACCATTGCGGGATCAGGGCAGACATTGTGGGCTGACGTGTAGCTCACTCGAGGTGGGAGGGAAGGAAGGAGTGATAGTTCCCAGTGGTGGGAGACCCAATCTGATCCAGACCAGTGATCACAGGATGAGAACCTTTTAAAACCTTTGAAACGAAAGTGTTAATCTGAAGACTTTTCTCCCAGTGGGGCCAGTGCAAGGCATTTTCTCTCTCTATCTCTTGTGCTCTGTGTATCTTCCTCTCTATCTCTTTCTCTCGCTATGCTCTCTCTCTCTCTCTCTCTCTCTCTCTCTCTCTCTCTCTGGCACCCCAGATGGGACACTGGAGTCACGTCCCTTATATTCAGATATTGAGACACTGGGGTGTGACAAGAACCACGGGAATAGGGATACATCAGACGAGGTACAGGCCCCTTTAATAAAAATAGAAGGGGGAGTAATAGATGTAGAGACCCCTCTGGAGTCCAAGAAAATAGAAAAGGAGTTAGAGATACAGAAATGGAACATGAAAAAGGTTCAGGATAACATTAAAAACTTAAACAGAGATATTAATGTGCTGGGGCAGATCAGTGAGGATCAAAAAGAATTAATGGTAGGTGTATTTAAGGAAGTGGAAAAGATAACTACAACACTGTCAGGAGAAATTAAAGCTGAAGGAATGGTAATAGGAGTAAAGGACGAAAAGTGTAGTACAGATGAGGAAACGAGATACGATCCACCATGGGAGGAAAGTAAAAGGAAAAGACTCGGGAGGGAGAAAAATAGACATGCCTACCTGGACATAGTTAGAACAAAAGAGAAAGATGTGAAACAACTAAACTATGGCCGAAAAGATTATCTTAGAGATGAACGTGACCAATATACCTTTGACCCTGAGACATTGGAAGCTGATAGGGACAGTGACAGTGACGAAGAAGAGTCAGAACAAGGTGGGATAAATAAATGCATGCCAAGAGTAAAGAAGGAGCAGAAATCCCCAAAATTGAGATATCAATGCCCATTACTGATCACGGGACGGGGAACTCAAAAATATGTACCCTGGTCACGAATGGACTTAGAGAGTTTAATGAAAAAACTACCTCCGTTGAGTAATGGGGCTAGTCCATGGATTTCTTGTTTTGAGCGAGAAACCTGCCAAGAACAATTAGCACTCGCAGATGTCAGAACTATCATGATAAAATTAAAGGCAGAAGGGGCCCTGAAGCAAATAGAGAGAATTGTAAGAAGCAGTAAATTGGGGGATGAAATAGAATTTAACCCACTTCGGAATAAATTTTGGGAAGCACTTAGAGAAACATTTCCTACACCCTATAGTTTGGATGCCTTGGTAACCCTTCAACTAAAGGAAGGAGAGACTGCACACGAGTATTTCACTCGAGCATGGGACTTATGGGAAACAGGGACTGGAGAAAGACCCGACCACAGCCCCTTAGGAAGGGCTCACTTTCGTAATGGGATAATAAACAGACTACCTGCTACGGTTCAAGCAAAATTAAGGGACATTGTGGGATTAGAGACAATGTCAGAGGATTTGTGGAAAAGACACCTGACACATGCAATCAAACGACATCGTCAATCAGAGCATGCTAAGTCAGAAAGTGCGTCCCAGAAGGAGGTGGACAAAACAACCGATAAATTGGTGAGAGCCATAGAACATATAGGGGTTAAATTAGCGGCCCAACAGATAGTCCCACAGGTCATGGGGCCAGTGATAAATCCGGGACCCCAAGTAAGAAATGGTTGGGAAAGACAGCTAGGTACAATGTATAGAGGGGAACATGCAGTATGCTGGTACTGCCAAAATCCTGGACACTACCAGCGGAACTGTCCGGAGGCTGGGAGAGCAAGGGGAAAAAGATTACCCTCTATTAGAGGCTATCGGGGAAGAGGAGGAAACTTAAGAGGACAAGCAAGGGGTAGGGGTGGACATATTGATGGGCCCCAGAGAATCGGGGGGTGGCAGAGTGATCAACAAGTCCAGGCACCTCAGTGTAATGACTATATTGAGGAAGGTGCTGAATTTGATTATTGAAGGTGCCCTGGAGAATCAAAAATCACGCCTCCCTGGGAGCCACCAAAAATTTGGGGGACGGTAAATGGAGAAAAAATTGAATTTATGGTTGACACAGGGGCAGCAGTTACGACAGTGATTAAAAAACCCCCAGGGAGCACATTTTCGGGCAAAACATTATCTACAATAGGATTCTCCGGAATAAGGGAAACACAGCCCTATACAGATAACATCGACATGACATTTGGACGACAAAGGGTTAAAACGCCTGTCCTGGTTGTGCCAAGTTGCCCCATTAATTTATTAGCAAGGGACATTCTTACCAAACTAGGAATAACCATACAATGTTCTGAGAAGGGCCTTCGGTTAACATACCCAGGGGATACAATAAGAAGGGGAGGACAGTTTAAAGTAATGACCCCATCTAACGCTTCAGAAGTATTTTCTGGAGTCGGCTACTGTATGATGAACCAGGCCCAGGGCTGATTAAACAGTTTTTTGAGTGGAGGGCCAGTATTCCTCGGTATGGGGATTACCATTATCCACTAGATCCTATGCATGTTACATTAAACTACACCATCCACCCGGACCAGGAATATGAGGAGAGGTGGGACTCTCTAAAAGAAGGGAAGACAGAAACGATACATTGTCCATTTATCTTTGTAGGTAAGGAGGGAATAGCTGCTATGGTTGTCATGACAGAAGAACAAATGGAGTGGTTCTGCTTAGGAGTAGAAAGTGTGCCTCATGTGACCTTGGGTATTGACAAAGATCATCACGCTCGACAGCTGGGTCCGATGGTAAAGGAAGCGATAGGGTGTGAATACAGGCAGACAGAAATCCCGGGATATTCCACCTCGGAGGGAGGAAAATTTGTCAGACTGAATATTGAAGCATGGGACCAGGTAGTGAATGAGAAAGTAGAAAGAGACCGAACCATAGAAGGAGAAAATATTGATCACAGAGACTCAGACAAATATCTTTCTAATCTGAGTCCACATATATGGACAACGGGGCCCTATGATGTGGGAGTAATAAAAGGAGAGGTATTTCTAGAATTGGCCAACCCCGGGCAGAAACCAATATGGAGAAAACAATACCGCTTGTCGCCCAGTCAGGAGGAGGGTATTAAAGGAACAATAGAAGGGTTAATGGAGTCAGGGGTTTTAAGGGCGGCACCTGACAGTATGTGGTACACGCCCATCATGCCTGTTCCCAAACCGGGTAGAAAAGACTGGAGGATGGTACACGACCTCCGGGAGATTAACTTGGCTACCAAGACCATCGGGAGACCAGTCCCAGACCCATATGTAGCACTTAGGGCTCTGAGTCCGGAGCACGAATACTATACTGTCATTGATCTGGCAAACGCATTCTTCTGCTTGAATTTAGCTGAGGAATGGCAAGACTGGTTAACTTTCACTTACCAAGCACATCGGTACACATACACTAGATTACCTCAGGGTTATAAGGACAGTCCAGGACTGTTCAATCAGGCCCTTAGCGAAATCCTAATGAAATTAAAGCTCCCGGAAGATGTTACACTGATTCAGTATGTAGACGACCTACTATTAGCAGGGAAAACGCCACATGGGTGCCTGACAGGGCAGCCAAACAGGTTACTGGTTATCATGAACATATACAGGGGATGATTTTGAGGTCCCATAACAAAAAAAATGAATCTGAAACTAAGGAGACTTGTAGCAGATTGAATGACTACACAGATGAGTTTTGTGGAGGAAGAGTGCTGTACAACTGGCTCCCCGCTAACTGGGATGGTCGGTGTGCTCTAGTAACCCTTAATGCGCCAGTGCTGATTGTCAAAATGCAGGAGGGAGACGAGGATTCCCTAGAATTGCGCCACACAGAGAGTTGGCTGTGGAGAAAAAGGAGGAGTGTTGGACTCTTGGGGCCGGGAGGAAGGAACCCTGATGGGGTATGGATTGATGCCATTGGCCAAGCCCGGAATATTCCGGACGAATTTAAATTAGCCGATGAGATTGCAGCTGGGTTTGAAAGCTTTCCTGTTTTTAGTGCAATTTTTCCCATCACTGTAAATAAGAATGTTAATAGGATCAACCTTATTCACTATAATGTCCAGCGCCTTGCAAATTTGACCAGGGACGTTGTTGAGGCAATACATCAACAACTGTCAGAAACTTCCCTTATGACACTTCAGAATAGGATAGCGATTGATATGGTCCTGGCAGAGAAAGGTGGAGTGTGTGCTATGTTTGGAGATCTATGCTGCACTTCTATCTCTAATAACACAGGGCCAGATGGATCACTCACTAAGGGGTTAACGAAACTTAGGGCATTGGCGAAAGAATTAAAAGCCCAGTCTGGAGTCTCCAATCCTGTTTTATCCTGGTTACAGGGAGTGTTTGGGAGATGGAGCACATTGTTAGGACAACTTTTGCTGGGTTTGTTCATTTCTGTATCAATTTTTATCACTTGTGGCTGTTGTTGTATTCCATGCATTCGAACGCTGGTCACGAGGACCATAGAGAAAGCCTTTGCTGACCGTGATGAACTGCCTCCGAAATATCAAGCTGTGCAGGCTGTGGAGCAAGACTATCTCACATTACAGGAGGCGGAGAAAGTTGCTGAGATCGATCTGGAGTCTGAAGGGGAATGTGATGGGAAGGAGGGATTGTGAATTAGATTGTTACACATATAATTTTAACCTTGCTTGTAACCCAAATATTATAACATTGATTGTAACACAAACATTATTAATCAGATTGTAGAACAAGTATTATGAATTAGATTGTAGACCATATGTTAACTTGGGAATTTACTAATGTACGGGGGGTTAGCTAGTTTTTTGCTTGGGGGCAAATGGGATGAAACTTGTAAACGGGCAATGGGATCGGGGTGACGGATGGGGGGTGTACGCAAAGGAGGGTTGGGGGAGCCCTCGCCCACCAGCCGAACTGCCCTGTGAACAGAACCCGTATAGAGCTTGGCAATAATAGGCGAACTAATGTAACGCGGTGGTAGCATAGTCAGGGCGAGATTGTCCTCTAAAGAGGACAAAGGAGGGATTGTAAGGTAAAACATCATGAGATGGGAATGTGTAGGGAGTTACCCTGTACAGGGCAGTAACAAGAAGGGGAGGTGTCCTTGTACTCCTGTTAGGTAAAACATCATGAGATGGGACCGGAGAAGGAGTCACCCAGTACTAAGGAGTAACAGAATGCATCCTTGTACTTACAAGATAAGAGAGACATTGATGGATTGAGAGGCAGGAAGCTTGCAGGGAAAGGATAGCAACAGTTTTAGTCATTGGACAAGTAATGATATGATGATGTTCTAAGCATGTATCCAAGGGTATAAAAAATCACCATTTTGCTGATAACGGCAGAATGCATTCTCCGACTAACTTTGTTAGTCGCAAGTGTTACAATCCGGTAATAAAGAACAAAGAACCCTGATTTCGACTCAGCCTGGTGTTTGTCTCACTCATTCATGAACAAAGCAGACCTAACACTACCCAGGCCTGTTCTCGCTTCTACCATCAGGAAGGAGGTACAAGAGCCTGATGATTAACACCCAGTGGTACAAAAACATCTTCTTCCCCTCCGCCCTCAGATATCTGAATGGACAGTGACCTACAGACACTACCTCACTTTAATTACAAATATACATACACAACATGGTTGTAGCAGATTGAAACCAGTGCTGCCTAATTACTCCCAATTAACCTAATGTGTTTTGGAAAATGGGAGGAAGACAGTGCACCCAGAGGAAACGCACGCAGGCCATGGGGAGAATGTACAAACTCCTTCCAGGCTGCAGAGGATTCAAATCTGGGCCGTTTTACCAATCTGTTCGAGTGCTTGCCGATCAGAGAAATGGGGACAGTATTTCACTTGTACAATGTAAAAACACAAAGCTGGAGAAACTCAGCAGGTCAAATGTCCTTGATAGAACAAAGATCAAAACACATCACCGACATCTCGGCTTTGATGAAGAGCTCAAGCCCAAAACGTCGGTGATGTATTTTGACCTATGCTCTATCAAGGACACTGTTTGACCAGATGAGTTTCTCCAGCTTTGTGTTTTTTACTTCAACCACTGTGTCAACAAAGTTTCGTGTTTTACTTCTTTACTGTGTTACGGAGTTCAGAGGACCCCAAAAACCAGCAGCAATAGATATGCACCGCCACACAAAGGGGTACTTAAACAAAAGTAGTTTTTAAATTATATTTGAACAAGAAAGCAGAATTGAACTTTAACTTATTACTTAACTCACTAACTTAAACTACTTAATCCCCCCTCTAATACTAAGTGCAGGTGTGTGTAATGTATATTTAAAATTAGAAAAGTTCTTTGGATCACAGTCCAATCTCACTGTTTGCAAGAACTTGTACTGTACACAGAAGTTAGTATTAACAAAGTTCACCAGGCTTTGGTGTTTAACCAGGCAAATGGTTACCACTCAGGAGGGTTCTTGCTGGTTATCAGAGAGAGATTTCTTTTCCAGGACATCCACAACTGATTCCCTCTTAATCAGTCTTGCTGACGAAACTTGCCCCCTTCAGATTCTCCAGATGATCCTCTTTCTTTCAGGTCACCTTTCACACCGCTAGTCTTCTCCTTTGACCAGGCAGCCTTCCAAAGTTTGCCAGCTTGTCCCTCTGGAACCGAAGTTTCTGTCTCTCTCTCTCTCTGAGAACAAAGCTGTTCTGCCTCCTGCCTGCAAAAATCACATGCTCTCCCAGGTAAACTGAATTCTGCAACTTTGTTGCCTCCTGCAAAAAGCACTCTGCAAAAGTCCTGCAAATATTCTGTGTGTGTGCAAGCTGCTCTAACAATTCCTCCCAAACCACCTCTAAATACTGTCACAACTGGTACAATGTTTTCTTACCTGGCAATAAGAAAAGTCAATTCATCGCCACATCCCTTGATCTTGTTCTGAGCATCCAAGTGGGTCATCCCATCAGTGCTTTCTCCATCAATGTCCAAGATTACATCTCCAATGCACAGTTTGGCCCCTTCTGCTTTACTCCCTGGAGTTATCTGTCAAGAGATTTGATGACAGTTTGGCATTTTGATGACCAAAAATGAGGGAGAAGGGATGACGAGGACAGGGTCAATAAGTTCCCTCCTAATGGGTTTGTGGGGGTTCCCATTTAGTTTCCAGTTCTTGAGGAGAAAGAATTTGCTGCAGTCCTGCGTTTACTGACCCATCTCCCAAGGATGGGGGCTAATGGCAAAATGTAGTGAGACAACTCACGTTGATCGTGCCGTCGTAGACAGTTACAATGGCAATACAAGAGACAAGTTAGGACACGCAAGGTTTGAAAGGGGAACTAATAACGACTGCTTATCCCTTGGTCTACACCCATTTCATGAAGATAAACAGTTGAACATTAACAATGAATTTCGTTATGCAAGGGTTCGGAACCAATCACAAGCCTTCTGCTTGAAGACATCCAGAAGAAAGCTAGACAGTTAACATTCACACACTAAGACAAACTCCATCACTCCCACTTCTGCATAAAAGTATTACACTTTTTTTTAAAACCAAATGCTGAATTATATTCCCTTCCCGGCTTCTTTCACCCCCCCAACCCTCTCAATTTAATCCCCTCACCTTCTGGTCACTTTAAGCAGAACAGTGTCTTTCCAAAACCTATCAGGATCTCGAAACGTTGCACTAATCATTTTTCCGTTCTGACATAAAAGGTCTGCCAGCAGTCATTTTTTTTTCCTTTTACACAAAGATAACTGAATATTTCTTATCTATCGGTTATATCTATTGCCCATTTTCATTCAATTATGTACATTCGCTTTATTTTTTTTTTTACAAAGACCCTGTTCAGTTGCAGTAAGAATTTCAGTCCAATTTTTTTTTTTTTTTTTTAAATGCCGAAAACTGAGCCCACATTCGGCTGGCAATACGTTCCACACTC
Source organism: Narcine bancroftii (assembly GCF_036971445.1). Classification (NCBI taxonomy): domain Eukaryota; kingdom Metazoa; phylum Chordata; class Chondrichthyes; order Torpediniformes; family Narcinidae; genus Narcine; species Narcine bancroftii. The sequence continues at coordinate 95,333,523 of NC_091474.1, forward strand.
TGATCACTTTGCGTGAATAAGTGCCCCCTTTAAACATTTCCTACTTCACCCTTAAAACGTGTCCCAAAGTTCTTGTCTCATCCGGACCTTGGACGAAAAAGCCTGTTTGCATTTAACGCTATTTATACCCCTTGTAATTTTGTATACCTCCATCAAATCTTCCCTCACTCACCAGGAAACAAAGTCTGTTGGACCTTTCCCAGCAATATCCTAGCAAATCTTCTATGCATTCTTTCAATCTTATTGATAGCTTTCCTGGAGAAACATCCAATACTGTGCACAATACTCCAACGTGGTACCTGGCGAAGGGCCCAGGCCTGAAACATTGGCTACTCTTTGCTTCCAGCGGATGCTGCGTGACCTGCTGAGTGGCTCCAGCACATTAGGACAATGCATTTGACCCCAGGATCTGCAGGCTTTCTCCAAATTTGCTGGTGTCTAGATAGTCAACAGCTTCACATTTAAAAACAAGGTGCGGAAGAACTCAGCGGACCAGGAAAGCCACAGGCAGTCGACCTCTCAGCCAAAACCTTAGGCATTAAAATGCCACTGCACTGAGAAAGACGTGGATATGAAAGAACGCTGTTGGGGGAGAGGTGCTCAATGTTGAACCAAAAGCAAAGTTTCAGTATTGTTAATTCTTTAGAAAACATTTAAATTTAGACATGCAACACGATAACAGACCCTTCCGGCCCATGAGCCTGTGCTGCCCAATTAACCTACAAGCGCCATATTTTTTTTGGAGGGTGGGAGGCCACTGGACCACCCAGAAGTAACCCACTCAGTCATGTGGAGAGCATACAAACTCCTAACAGTGGTGGATTCAAGACCAGGAGGCTGGTGTCATATTGATGTTGCACTAACCTTTACACTAACTGCACCGCACCTTGTTAATTTCACGAAGGTAATTTTTTTCCCAAAACTGCAAAATAAAATTTGAAGCACGTGGTCATAGAGTGACTGTGGTGGAAAAAAGTAGGCTAAAGAGCTGTGGTCTCGTGGGCAACGCCAGCCTTCTGGGAGGCTGCCTGAATATTGGGTCAAGGCCCAGTCTATCGGATAGATTGTCGCAGTCGCCAACTTACCTTCATTGGGAGCGGTGCCGGCCGCCACTGGTGCCACAAGCCAAGTGGCACGCGGGAGCCACAGTGCGCATGCCCAGGGGTGTGTTAAGCGATGGATCTCGGACACAGGAGCAGGAGAGCGGGAGCGTCGGGATCACCCGTGTGGCAGTGAGCCAATGAGAAGGGGTTCAGCTGGGTGTTGTTTGTGGAGTTGAAGAATGCAGCATGGTGTCTGCAATGAATAAAGCTCATCGATTCCATGTCGCGCGGAAAGAAACGAGAGAGTGTATTCTGTATTGGTTTGTAAACTGGGGTGAATCAGTGTTGTTACAAGATAAATGCGAAATGGTACATTTTGTGGGCGATCACGGCAGTAACATTATGAGAAAGGTGCAAGCCCCGGCGGACTCGGGGAATAATAAATGCGCCAAACACTCACAGCAGTATTGTTGATAAAGTTCTGATCAACTTGCATTGAACATTGGTCAGAACACATCCACAAACTGCACCTAGAATTGATGCGGACCCAGGAGAGCTGGAAACAAGGTCTCAGCGCTCCCCCACAGAATTCAACCGCCCAGTCTGACTGTCATTGGTTCCGTACAGGTTTTAAACAGCTTGTTAAAGGTGGTTTATTTTAAAATCCCGTGACCGCAGGGATCCGGGCCTGAGATGGCGGAGCCTATGATAGGCATTGCGCAATGATGGTTGCAGAGGACTGGCGCACAGCACCAGAAAGTGGGGAGACCAACTCCATTAGGAGGAGGGGAGATTACCCACAGGCCGTGACCACGGTGGGGGACCACTGAGGGGCTCCGGAGGCTGAAAAGCACACAGGCAGCCGTCTGTTGGTGACAAGGTGAGGGGCTCACGCGGGCAGCAAAGGAACTCATGCCAGGCCATGGATACCTGGCTGAAGGGGTAGCAGGTTTCAGAAGCGGGAGGGCGCTGGAGACTTCCTGATCATGTCGGAAGTTCGGATCCGGAGCTCGTGGCACTCGGAGCTCGGGGTTAGGGTTAGGGTTTGGACTGAAGGCTGTGTGGCTGGAGGTGAAGCCATGGGCAGTCAGCTACTCTGCGGAGGTGGGGGTGGGGTGTCTCTTCACTTTCTTTGGCTGAAAGGGGCCAATTTGTACTGATGGCAAATCTTTGTCTTCCTTACAGGAGGCCAAAGGAAACGGTGCAACATCACACATTCTGTTGTATTACTTGACAATAATCTTGAATCTAGTTCAGTCACCAGGTTACAAGGACATGGACACAGTGGAGAGAGCTCAGGGAAAATTTATAAAGCTGATACCAGATACATGCAAGGCTGTGCACATGAGGAAGTAATGGAGAAGGTCAAGGTTGATGGAGTAGATCAGGAAAGTGCAACACTAAGCACCACCAATTTAAGCTGTTCACCACGATGAATTCAATCACGTCCCTGTGCACATCTACGGTCCTGAGGTTGTGATGGTGGAGGGCTTCAATCTGTCCTGCTCCAAACTCATCAAAGTCACAACTGAGCTTCCCTAGAAGCCGGAGAGAAGTTAGCACCTCAAGGTCCCTGATGAACTTTGCAGATGAACCACCAATTATAGCATCTGGCCCAGAAGCATCAAAGGAATGGCACTGCACAAGAAATTATAGAGGTGCGAATGCCGCCCTGGCTATCGCACCAGCCAACCTCCCCTCCATCCATCTCCTGCTGCCCACACACTAAAGGACTCATTCCACCCTGGCACGTTCTCTTCTTCCCCTCTTCCATCAGGTAGAAAATGCTAGAGCTTGAGAACAGAAACCTCAATTTTCAAGGACCTGCTGTTATCAGATTTATAAGTAGACCTCACTGGCCCAAAAAAAAAATGCTCTTGCATTATTTTTTTTAAACTGTGTTTTTTTCTATACCCTGCATGCTGCAAATATCTCCCTGCACTGTGGGATTCTCTACATCGGAGAGACCTGTCGCAGATCTCTTCCTCTCAGTCCGCAACCACAGCCACCTCCTAGTGGCCAACCACTTCCATTCTGGATCACATTCCCATGTCTGTCCATGGCCTTGTGTACTGTCCCACCCTGACCACCCACAAATTGGAGGAACAGCACCTTATTTTTCAGTCTGGGCACCCTCAAGCCGCGTGGCATTAACATGGACTTTACTGCGTTCCATTAAGCCTGCTCGCCTTTTCTTTCCCCTCCCACTTTTCATGTTTCCAGTTCTTCCACCCACACAGCTATCTCCCCTCCCCCTCATTGATGCTCTCCCCTCCCTCCTTTCTCCACCTATCAGCCATCACCCCCCCACCCCCTCTCCTCCAAACTCTTTTGTTCAGATGTTTGTGGGCATTTTCTCATTCTTTGATGAAGGGCTCAAGCCTGAAATGTCAGTTCTGTATCCCTGCCTTTGCTACATAAAGGACAGTGTTTGACTTGCTGGGCTTCTCCAGAATTTTCTATTTTCACTCCCTGCACTGTTGTTCATTTATTTGTTATTATATTACACTTCTTGCTGAACGAATTGACTCGCCGCCAAGATAGAATGCAAAACATCTGACAAAGAAAAAAAAATTACTTCAGCCTGGGCTGTTTCTGGACAGAAAAGTTCCTGTAGAAAGGTTGAGATGACATGGTGCTGCAGAGGGCAGACTGGGTTGGGAACGTGAATTGACAAGTTCCTTGAATGAACAGTTCTCCTACTTCAAGCAAAGAGCAGAATCTGGCGCAGATTTACGTCATGCGTCAGTTCTCCGAATGGCACAGCCCACCCCCGGGTAACATGGGGGAGGAAAGAGGACGAGAACAAAGTTAGGGCCTTCAGACATCGGGTATTGGAAACGGCTGGACTGTTGACAGGTGGACTGAAAACATTGACTCCACAGACAGTTCACATCTAAAAAGCCAATGACATTCCATGCTGGAAGAGGATCAACAGGAAGTCTGACGACAAAGGAGGGAGCAGCAGCTTTTTGTGATAAGAGGTCGGGCAAAGGACAACATTTGCTTCAGAGGAGAGTAAATGGCAGAGGAGCCCTGCAACAGGAACAGGGAACCAATGGACAGAAGAAAATCAACAGAGAGCAGTCCAACCTGGCAGGGGTGGTGGGTGAACCAGGGCAGATGTAGGTGTAGATTCCAGTGACACATCTGCACAATAACCAGTCCGGGTCCCAGTGTAGAGTGAACAGGGAGTTACATAGTAACCAGTACAGGTCCCAGGTAGAGTGACAGGGAGTTACACAGTAACCAGTACAGGTCCCAGTGTAGAGTGACAGGGAGTTACACAGTAACCAGTACAGGTCCCAGTGTAGAGTGACAGGGAGTTACACAGTAATCAGTGCTGGTCCCGGTGTAGGGTGAACAGGGAGTTACACAGTAACCAGTACAGGTCCCGGTGTAGGGTGAACAGGGAGGTACTCAGTAATCAATGCGGGTCCCAGTGTAGAGTGAACAGGGAGGTACTCAGTATCCAGTACAGGTCCCAGTGTAGAGTGAACAGTGAGTTACACAGTAACCAATATAGGTCCCAGTGTAGAGTGACAGGGAGTTACACAGTAACCAGTACAGGTCCCAGTGTAGAGTGTCAGGGAGTTACACAGTAACCAGTGCTGGTCCCGGTGTAGGGTGAACAGGGAGTTACACAGTAACCAGTACAGGTCCCAGTGTAGAGTGACAGGGAGTTACACAGTAACCAGTACAGGTCCCGGTGTAGGGTGAACAGGGAGGTACTCAGTAATCAATGCGGGTCCCAGTGTAGAGTGAACAGGGAGTTACTCAGTATCCAGTACAGGTCCCAGTGTAGAGTGAACAGTGAGTTACACAGTAACCAGTATAGGTCCCAGTGTAGAGTGAACAGGGAGTTACACAGTAACCAGTATAGGTCCCAGTGTAGAGTGAACAGGGAGTTACACAGGAACCAGTACAGCTCCCAGTGTAGAGTGACAGGGAGTTACACAGTAACCAGTATAGGTCCCAGTGTAGAGTGAACAGGGAGTTACACAGTAACCAGTGCTGGTCCCAGTGTAGAGTGAACAGTGAGTTACACAGTAACCAGTATAGGTCCCAGTGTAGAGTGAACAGGGAGTTACACAGTAACCAGTATAGGTCCCAGTGTAGAGTGAACAGGGAGTTACACAGTAACCAGTACAGCTCCCAGTGTAGAGTGACAGGGAGTTACACAGTAACCAGTATAGGTCCCAGTGTAGAGTGAACAGGGAGTTACACAGTAACCAGTACAGGACCCAGTATAGAGTGAACAGGGAGTTACACAGTAACCAGTGCTGGTCCCAGTGTAGGGTGAACAGGGAGGTACTCAGTAATCAATGCGGGTCCCAGTGTAGAGTGAACAGGGAGTTACTCAGTATCCAGTACAGGTCCCAGTGTAGAGTGAACAGGGAGTTACACAGTAACCAGTACAGGTCCCAGTGTAGAGTGAACAGGGAGTTACACAGTAACCAGTGCTGGTCCCAGTGTAGAGTGAACAGGGAGTTACACAGTAACCAGTACAGGTCCCAGTGTAGAGTGAACAGGGAGTTACACAGTAACCAGTATGGGTCCAAGTGTAGACTCCACCCAGGGGTTACATGGTAATTTCCCACATATGTGAAAGGAAAGTCGTGCCTCACGAGCCTGAGTATTTTTGAGAAGGAAACAAAGGAAATTGAGGAGAATCGGGTGGTACATGTGATGTATATGGATTTTAGTAAGGCATTTGACATGGGTCCTTCATGAGAGAGTGATTCAGAAAGTCATGAGGTATGGGATCCACGAACCTTGGCAGTGTGAATTTTAAAAATTGGCTTGCCTGTAGAAAGCAGAGAGTAGTAGGGAAGGAAAGTTTTCTGCCTGGAGGTCGGTGACCAGTGGAGTTCCACAGAGATCTGTTCTGGGATCCCTGCTCTGTGATTTCCATAAATGACCTGGATGAAGAAGCAGAAGGATGGTTCAGTGAGTTTTCAGATGATACAAAGGCTGGGAGGAATTGTGGATGGAGTTGAAGTTTGTTGTAGGTTACAAAAGGACACAGACAGGATGCAGAGTCGGGCAGAAAAGTGGCAGATGAAGTTCAATCCAGATAAGTGCGAGGTGAAGCATTTTGGAAGGACAAACCTGAAGGCTGAGTACAAAGTTAATGGTCAGTTACTTAGGAATGTGGATGAACAGAAGAACCTGGGGGTCCAAATCCATACATCTCTCAAGGTCACCGCACAGGTTGATAGGATATTTAAGAAAGTTTATGGGATTTTGGGCTTAGTTAATAGTGGGATTGAGTTCAAGATTGAGAGATCATGCTGCACCTCTCATATCTCTGATAAGACCACACCTGGAGCATGGCGTCTCCTCATTATAGAGAGGATGTGGAAGCTGTAGAGAGGGGGCAGATAAGATTTACCAGGACGTTACCTGGATTGGAAAATAAGCCTGTTGAGGCAAAGTTAGCAGAGCTGGGACTTTTCTCTTTGGAGCGTAGAAGGATGAGAGGAAACAGAATAGAGGTCTACAAGATTATGAGAGACTTGAGATTATGATGGACAGCCAGTGTCTTTTCCCCACCTAAACACCTAAGGACTTTTATACAGAATGGAAGGAAGTTTAGGGCAAGTTTCTCCCCCCACCCCACCCCCCCCCCCACCCCGCCAGAGAGAGTTGTGGGTGCCTGGAATGTCTTGCCAGGGATGGTGATGGAGGCTGAAACATTGGGGACATTTAAGAGACATGAATGAAAGAAAAATACAGATTTACACAGTAGGGAGGGTTTAGTATTTTTTTAAAGGAATGCATAACATTGAAGGCCGAAGGGCCTGTACTGATCCACTGAGTTCCACCAGCAGCTCACTTTTTGCTTTTGAGCACAGAATAAAACTGGTTTCGAGCAATCTGTGTGGCCGATCACAGATTTACGAGGAATGTGCTCTCTGATTCCTGGCAGCAGCACGAGAGACTTAGGCTCTTGGAAGAAATTACTCAAGAATTATGGAGACTTAACAACTTGGCCACAAACTCATTGTGGTGCAATACACTCAACTCATCTGGCTCTGAACCAAACTCAAGCTTTGTGTTTTTTTACTTCAATCACAGTGTCAGTGCTTTACCGAGATGAATTTTGATGCTGTTCAGGGCAAGATGGATTCCATACTTGGTCAAACGTGGGTCTACTCAAGATACTGGTATTCTCTCTCTTGGCTAGGCTTCGCGGACGAAGATTTATGGAGGGGGTAAATGTCCACGTCAGCTGCAGGCTCGTTTGTGGCTGACAAGTCCGATGCAGGACAGGCAGACACGGTTGCAGTGGTTGCAGGGAAAAATTGGTTGGTTGGGGTTGGGTGTTGGGTTTTTCCTCCTTTGCCTTTTGTCAGTGAGGTGGGCTCTGCGGTCTTCTTCAAAGGAGGTTGCTGCCCGCCAAACTGTGAGGCGCCAAGATGCACGGTTTGAGGCGAGATCAGCCCACTGGCGGTGGTCAATGTGGTAGGCACCAAGAGATTTCTTTAGGCAGTCCTTGTACCTTTTCTTTGGTGCACCTCTGTCACGGTGGCCAGTGGAGAGCTCGCCATATAACACGATCTTGGGAAGGCGATGGTCCTCCATTCTGGAGACGTGACCCACCCAGCGCAGCTGGATCTTCAGCAGCGTGGACTCTATGCTGTCGACCTCTGCCATCTCGAGTACTTCGACATTAGGGATGAAAGCGCTTCAATGAATGTTGAGGATGGAGCGGAGACAACGCTGGTGGAAGCGTTATAGGAGCCGTAGGTGATGCTGGTAGAGGACCCATGATTCAGAGCCGAACAGGAGTGTGGGTATGACAACGGCTCTGTATACGCTTATCTTTGTGAGGTTTTTCAGTTGGTTGTTTTTCCAGATTCTTTTGTGTAGTCTTCCAAAGGCGCTATTTGCCTTGGTGAGTCTGTTGTCTATCTCGTTGTCGATCCTTGCATCTGATGAAATGGTGCAGCCCGAGATAGGTAAACTGGTTGACCGTTTTGAGTTTTGTGTGCCCGATGGAGATGTGGGGGGGCTGGTAGTCATGGTGGGGAGCTGGCTGATGGAGGACCTCAGTTTTCTTCAGGTTGACTTCCAGGCCAAACATTTTGGCAGTTTCCGCAAAACAGGACGTCAAGCGCTGAAGAGCTGGCTCTGAATGGGCAACTAAAGCGGCATCGTCTGCAAAGAGTAGTTCACGGACAAGTTTCTCTTGTGTCTTGGTGTGAGCTTGCAGGCGCCTCAGATTGAAGAGACTGCCATTCGTGCGGTACCGGATGTAAACAGCGTCTTCATTGTTGAGGTCTTTCATGGCTTGGTTCAGCATCATGCTGAAGAAGATTGAAAAGAGGGTTGGTGCGAGAACACAGCCTTGCTTCACGCCATTGTTAATGGAGAAGGGTTCAGAGAACTCATTGCTGTATCTGACCCGACCTTGTTGGTTTTCGTGCAGTTGGATAATCATGTTGAGGAACTTTGGGGGGGCATCCGATGCGCTCTAGTATTTGCCAAAGCCCTTTCCTGCTCACGGTGTTGAAGGCTTTGGTGAGGTCAACAAAGGTGATGTAGAGTCCTTTGTTTTGTTCTCTGCACTTTTATAAAACCTACGACCCAAGGACCTCACTGCCACGTCCTAGCTTGCTTGGCCACGGCACACGAACCATGGGTGTAAAGGGTGGGGCCAGTACTGCGCACATTGCACTCCACCTAAAAGCTCCTTTGCACAGGCCCGAGGACAGGTCCACATCCTCCCCCTCCACGTCCTCTCCCTCAAAAGATGCTCACAAACTCAAGCTAGCATGCTGGAACATCAGAACCATGCTAGACAAGGCTGACAGCCACCGACCTGAACGTCAGTCTGCCCTCATTGCACATGAACTCCTCAGACTTGACATCGACCTAGCCGCTCTCAGTGAAGTCTGCCTGGCAGATGTAGGCAGCCTCCAAGAACGCGGCGCGGGCTACACACTCTACTGGTCTGGCAAGCCTTTGGATGAATGACGCCCATCTGGTGTCGGCTTCATGGTCAAGAACTTCATTGCCTCCGAACTCGAAAACCTTCCGACAGGCCACTCGGGCCGAATCATGTCCATGCGACTCCCCCTTCAAAACAAGCATCGCATCACCCTCATCAGTGTCTATGCTCCAACCCTCCAGGCAGAACCAGCAGAAAAGGACAAGTTCTACACTGACCTGCGCAACCTCATCCAACGCACCCCTACAGCCGACAAGGTTGTCATCCTTGGCGACTTCAACGCTCGCGTCGGCAAAGACTCAGAAACCTGGCCAGGAATCCTGGGGAAGCATGGCGTCGGCAAGTGCAACGACAATGGGCGCCTCCTGTTGGAGCTCTGTGCAGAACAGCGGCTTGTCATTACAAACACCCTTTTTCAGCAGAGGGACAGCCTGAAGACTACCTGGATGCATCCCCGATCCAAACACTGGCATCTCCTGGACTACATCCTGGTGCGAGAAAGTGACAAACGAGATGTGCTCCACACCAGGGTCATGCCCAGCGCGGAATGCCACACTGACCACCGGCTGGTTCGCTGCAAGCTCAACCTTCACTTCAAGCCAAAACCCAGGAACAGAAAAGCCCCCAGAAAGAGGTTCAATGTTGGAAATCTGCAGTCAGACGAAGTGAGAGGAAACTTCCAGGCAAACCTCAAAGCAAAGCTCGACGATGCAATCCGCCTCACAGACCCGACCCCTGAAACCCTCTGGGATCAGCTGAAGACTACCATACTGCAATCCACTGAAGAGGTACTGGGCTTCTCCTCCAGGAAAAACAAGGACTGGTTCGACGAAAACAGCCAAGAAATCCAGGAGCTGCTGGCAAAGAAGCGAGCTGCCCACCAGGCTCACCTTACAAAGCCGTCCTGTCCAGAGAAGAAACAAGCCTTCCGTCGCGCATGCAGCCATCTTCAGCGCAAACTCCGGGAGATCCAAAATGAGTGGTGGACTAGCCTCGCCAAGCGAACCCAGCTCAGCGCGGACATTGGCGAGTTCAGGGGTTTCTACGAGGCTCTAAAGGCTGTGTACGGCCCCTCACCCCAAGTCCAAAGCCCGCTGCGCAGCTCAGACGGCAAAGTCCTCCTCAACGACAAGATCTCCATCCTCAACTGATGGTCAGAACACTTCCAATCTCTTTTCAGTGCCAACCGCTCAGTCCGCTCAGTCCAAGATACTGGTATTAACTAAGACCCAAATCACACACGGAGCAGTCATCCTCAATCATATCCTTGACACAATATTGTGGGGAGTTGATGAAAGAAGGAACGTTGTTATCGAAGGTCGCAGCAGTAATTGGTCCAATCCCACGTCATTCAGAAGTGAAAACTGCTGGTGTGGAATGGGGCGAAACAAGAAAGTCTGCAGACGCTCTGATTTTAGACGCTGCAGGTTCTCAGCGGGTCCCACAGCGTCCATGGGATGTACAAATATATAACTGACATTTCGGGCCTGAGCCTTCCATTAATGTACGAGCGCAAAGCAAGCAGGCACCTTAATAAAAAGATGGGGAGGGAAAAGAGAAGAGGGGCAGAGGGCAGGAGCACAGGCCAACAGTCTGTCGGTGGATGTGACTTGGAGAGAAAAGCTTTCCATGAACCCCTATGTCCTTTTGCCCGTTGGCCTGTGCTTCATCCCTTGCCCCTTCTTCCTTTCCACCCCCCCCCCCCACTGCTTTTTGCTCATACCTTGACGAAGAGCTCAGGCCCAAAACACTGGTTACATATTGTCCTCCCTTGCCTCCTACAGACCCTGCAGGGCATGGAATCTTTGAGAGTGGGGCTCCACCAATCCCACCAGTTAGGGTACGAGCGAAGAGCCATCGCACACCATTCCAACTCTGCCGTCAACAGCAGGATTCAGTAATCGCGTAGGAGGGACCAGCTCTGCTCATCAACCTGGGAATTACTTCAGACATTTCTCATCCAATCCCAGCACCCTCCGAAAAATAAAAAAGGTATTTCCTCAAACAACTGACACATTTACCACAATGGCCCCGAGGCACTGTAGTTTAATCTTTTTTTTTATTTGAAGAGCTTAAGGAATGAATAAATGTAAATATATGAATTAATTTGACAAAAGATCAAGTTCAGGAACTTCTTAAATTTGCATTGGCAGTGGCCGGGAGATGTATTGCAGTTACTTGGAAGTCTGATTCCCTTCTGGACATAGCCCCGATGGAGGGTGGAAATGCAGAGTTGTGCACCCCTGGAGAAAATTACTTACAACTTTAGGAAGAAGTAGAATCTGTTTTTGCGGGATAGGACAGCCATATCTGCACAACACAGGGTAGAATATTTGAGACACTTTTCCTGGTTTTGAGCTCTTACGTCCCGGTTCTTTCCCATATTCAAGATCAAGGTAAGAAGAAGAGTTAGAGTGGATTCCAGATCCCAAGAACTCTTCTTTCTCTCTTCTCTTTCTCTTCTATTTACTGTTTGCCTTCTTCTATCGTGGGGTGGGGAGAAGGTTTGGGGTTATTTAGAATCTTGGACAACCTGTATCTTTTCCCCACTTTATTTTATGTATTCGTAATTATTAATTCTTGATACAGTAAACCTCGTTAGAATGCGGTAGTTGGGGTCCACGATTTCATACTGTGTTACAACCGAGTCACGGAACAGATGCATTTATGTCAGAGTGCCCACGGATAATCAAACCCAAATATTACAAGTTTTCGAAGGATCCGCAATCTAGACCTAACAATTTCAATGAAAAAAAGCAAGCGCATTCTTCTAATATTGGTATTCTGAATTTTAATCAACTTATTTGCAAAGTTTGGGGCCCACAGACACCCGCGCTATAAGCGATTCCGCGGATTAACAAATCGTGTTCTAATGAGGTTTCACTGTACTTGATTGACCACAAAATTAAAATATTTTTTTTAAACTTTTTGCAAGTTTAAGACCATGTTAGAATACTACAAGTGTCAATTGCCCCATCAATCTTCCCACAAGGGCTCCCTATCCCTTTTCTTTATCATCTGCCTACACCCTTCCAAATACGTCTTCACCTGCCATTTGAAAAACATCCTGATGTTTGATTCTCCGCGGCTCCCGGCTGACAAGCCCCATCCAGAAACTGTGTGAATACATCTTTCCATAAACCCTTTTCTCCTTTCTTCAGTGGAACTGATAGACTATTGAAATGACACGGACTTGGTGAATTGCAGCTTCCCTCCCTCGCCACTGAATTTTCAACGCACACATCTGCTGGCCAAATACATGAGTTTTAAAATAAAACTGGAGAAGCGTGGAGGTTCAGGGGGGAAATCCTAGCTCATCATGAGTGTTGGGGGTGAATGTACAAGATGCCATGGTCAAAAGAAAAAAAGGGAGAAGGGATTCAAAAGGATGGGGTGAAAGTGACAAGCAAAACCAATGCAGAACCATTACATACCAACCAAGTGATGAGCAAGAGAAGTGGCAGCTTTAAAAGGGGAGTTAGTCATGAAAGAAAATAACTTTCAGCATTGTGGGTAAAAGAATAGGAAAGCAAACTGAAGAAACTCATCTCTAAGCAGATGCGCTCTGCACCACATTGGGGGTCTCTGAGAAGTTAACAGAAGGAAAGTATAACTCCAACAAGGCTAGATGCTAAACAAGCTGGTGAACTGCAAAGAGATGAGAAGTAGAGACTGTAGCCAGGCAGGATGGCGTCTGCACACACGTGGTCATTAACCAGAGAAGCCCACTCACGAGTTTGGCATAGTGGCCTTTATAGCGCCAGCGATTAGGACTGGGGTTCCAATCCCACACTGTCTGTACATTCTCCCCATATCTGCGTCACCCACAGTGGCCCGTTACCATGCTAGATGTCTAATTTTTTTTATATAAGAGAAACTTGGGCACTCACTGTGACCTTTACTAAGGATCTGCATCATCCAAACCATCTTTCTGATCGCATCTTACATTGGCAACACACCAGATCCCGGTCCAAGTTCCAAATCCAAAGATATCTGCAAGTCGGAATGTTGAAGACGGTCATTTGCTGACCTTGGCTCAACACTCCACGGCCTTTTCTATTGTCTTGGACTTTTTCCAGAGCTCTGCTCTCCAACATCACAACCTCACCAGCTCCTCCAGTACTTTTACTAAGTAAGCAATAGATTCATTAAGAAATACAGGGGCTTAATATAATTACCAAAGGGAGCGTCTCCCATCTTGGAGAATCTTCTCCCTTAGACGCCCCTTCAGAAAACAAATAGGGGGCAGAATGCAAAACTGTGAGTGAGGAGGGGTCCAAGTGGATAAATGTTGAACAGACATGGTTTTTAAATGGATTCCATGAATGCCCCTAACATTCAACATTAAACAAAATAGCATGGCTTCAATATCTTTTTCAGTCAAATGTAGCCCAGATTGGGAAATGCTGATGCATTTGGTTTACAGAATGATGAAAACATGTGGCTGATTTTATTTATGCCCAAAAACCGCCAAGGTTTATTCCAGTTTCTAAAATTGTTTCCAAGTTTCAAATACGCTGCCAGAATGTACAAACATCCAATAACCATGACAGAGCAGAGGAGAACTACACTGTAGTTGATAAATAATTTGAAAATGGACTAGAGCAGTGGTTCTCAACCTTTTTCTTTCCACTCACCTTAAGTAATCCCTTACTAACCATCCCTTACTAACCACAGATCACCTAAGGCATCCTAAGCTACAAATGATCTGTGGTTAATCTTGTTCTGGCGATCCATCCCGTAGGATGATGGTGCTTCCTCTCAGTCAGTTTGTGGGGTTTGATATGTGCGTCCTGGAGTGGCTGTACAGGCCGATCACTGACGGGCGCTGCTTGCCACATACTTGGCAGGAGAGGCCCGGGGGGCAGCAGGGGCAGAAGCTCTGTTGTTGCCTCTTTGAGCTTGTTCTCAGCAGCACCCACACCTTTTATGATGGTGTTCCTCCACGGCGAGCAATCTTGAGCCAGATCCTCCCATGTTGATGGGGCAATGTACATCCTTGAGGGTCCTGTGCAGAATATCCCTGTACCGTCGACGCTGGCCTCCTCGGTTTCACGAACCACTGCACAGTAGGCTGTATAAGATGTCCTTGGGCAGACTTCCATCAGGCATTCTGGCAACGTGTCCTGCCCAGCGCAGTTGGACTGTCATTACCAGGGTTGAAACTGCTGCCGTTCTGGCTCGAGAGAGGGCCTCTACCTTGTCTCACCAGGTGATCTTCATCAGAGGACATAGGTGTCGCTGCTGCAGTTGGTCAAGCAAGTTCCTCTGATGTGGACACCACGTCTCTCATCCATATAGAAAGCCTGATGTGACAACAAACTTGCACTTGGTGGCCAACCTGATGTTCTGTGACCAAACCTGATCTTTCAACTGACCAAAGGTAAACCAGGCCTTTCTCGTTCTTGACTCAATCTCTACGTCTCGAGAGGCTGAGGATGTAATTGTGCTGCCCAGGCATCAAATCTTTGGGAGCATTGAGACGAGCGTCATCAATGAGGACAGTTGGTTCTTCGTAGCTTGAGTCAGGGGCCGGTTGGTACAAAACCTCCATCTTTTTCAGGCTGATGGTCAGCCCGTAGCTCTTGGCAGCACTGGCAAAGCAACTGGTGATCTTCTGTAAGTCTTTGAGAGTGTGAGAAACCAGGGCGCAGTCATCAGCAAACTGTAGCTTGTGCGCCACCACGTCACTGACTTGTAAAGGATTAGTTAAGGCGGTATATGAGTGGAAAGAAGAGGTTGAGAACCACTGGACTAGTTGAAGGGCTGATATAGGGCAGACAGCCAGCTCCCTTTTCCAAGGGCAAAAACAGCAAGTACCAAGCCCATCAGCTTAAAGCAAGTGAAGGAAACAGGAGAAACGTCAGAAAAAACAGAGCAGTGCACGCCTGGAATGCATTACCGAGGGTGGTGGTGGAGGATGGTACAACAGGGGCATTTAAAAAGACAGGCACATAGATGCAATAAAAATAGAGGTGAGATAGGAAAAAATTAGATGGCTGTGGAGTAGGTTTAGACAGGTCATACTCTGTACTGAAATGTTTTATGCTCCATGTTCTTAAGCTACTGTGTTATTCCAAGTTCCAAACACTTCCAAATAATAGGTGAAGCTCCCTCCGTATTACATCCACACGTCACCACTCCAGAATTCGTCTGAACCACTAAACAGACACGACTTTGCTGACATTCTGGTATTTTTTTCTTCATTAAACGTGAGCAACTGAAGCCCAATGTTAAATGTATTTTTGAAGCAGTCACAACCCAATGCATCATCTTGCCAAGCGTGGGAACAGAAATGTGGACTGAATTCCCATTGAAGCCTCCATTTCAAACATTACATCACAAGTTAAAAGTACAAACAAAGAGACCAGCCAATTCCCTTCACTACAATGAGTCTGACCAATTTATTTTACTTAATTGTTCTCCAGATGTGGATGTCAAGACTCAACCAGATTTTGCAGAGTTAGGTAAACTCTGGCCAGACTGACAGGGTGGAAGCTCCCCTTCCCTGAAGGTATGAAGGACGCAGGTTACTTTTATGCTCTCCGCAGGCATCCAGTCCAGGATTTACAATCTGCCAATGGTGAGCTTCCAGATAGAAGTTAGACCAGTAGGTCATGTCTCCTCCCTCTTCCATATGGCCACAACAGCTGGTGTTTGTCGACTACACCATCAACCAACCAACCCTGCTGCCGTGGATGGAGATGCACTGACAAACACGCGATTCTCCATTCTACAGAGCATAAGATATAGGAGCAGGATCCGGCCATCCGTCAAGACTGCTCCGCCATTCAATAAGATAATGGTTGATCTGATCATTGATTCAACTCCACTGACCTGCCTTTTCCCCATATCCCTCAATTATACAATTATCTACCTTAAATATGTTTAATCAAGAAGTCTCAACCGCTTCCCTGGACAGACTTCCAATGCAATCCCTTGATATGAGAACGGAGTTGGTGAGGTTCCCAGATAATTCTCCAAACATCTGGTGAACTCCTGTCAGGCTCTGTACCCTGCTAACCAGAGCATGTTCTTGACAGTAGTTCAAAGGCACAGTACTGGGGCAACAGCCAGCACAGGATCTTTCACCACACAAACACAGCGGCTCCTAACCATTGTGAAATAAGGGGCAACCAATTATTGGCAGCATGGTTAGCGCACCGCGATTACAGTGCCAGTGACCCAGGTTCGAATCTGCCACTGTCTGTATGTTCTCCCCATTTGCATGGGTTTTCTCCAGGATTTCAGTTTCCTCCCAGTCTTCAAACCATAGCGGGGTAGTAAGATAATTGGGCAATGCAGATTTGTGAGCCGGAATGGCCTGTTATTGGCCTGTATGTCTAATAGTAAAATTTAAATTTTCAATGATCTATCAACCACGTTCTGGAGAGTCCAAGGGCAAGATGGTTGCATCTCCACCACGTACCCAAGTCCAGGGAAGCTGGCCAGAGTCAACGCAACAACTAGCCTCTGTGAACTTGCTGGGGTTTCACCAGAAAGAATCACCTTTTCCCACACCTCTGGCCCATTTCCTGCTTTATTTGGGAACAATCCATCTCTTAACCAAAAGCAGAATGTGTTGGACATATTCAGTCCTGAAACCCAACTACCATCTCAGATCAGTGAGCGTTCTCTCCCCCACATCTGTCCATGGACCTGTCGCATCCCCCCACCCCCCCAGAAAGCTTCCTTTTCATTTTGGAAATTCAGTTTCCGCTGATCAGCGAATTCACTTCTCCCAAGCAGTGTAACGTGTCATTAAACAACGGCCAAACTAAGACTGCAACAACTAATGGCTAGTTAATGTAGACACAAGGGACTGCAGATGCTAAGTCAAGGCGCACCTGAGAATTGGGGTTGGCGGGGGTGCTGGAGCGTCAATATTTCATGCACTCTTCATCTGGACTGAAAATAGTTAATTCCAAGACCCAGTTCTTGTACAGGTTTAAATAGAGAATCAGTTGTTCCATTTCATGTGGACAGGGTGGTTAGAAACAGGAAGTCCAGATCAAGCATTTGAACTGTCTCAAAATAAACGATGAGAGCTTTCGTTTTTTCTTCCCCCCCATACAAGGATCAATCCAAGATAAAAAGTTTACTTGCGTTCCCCTCCCCTCTCTACTAGAGGTCAGCAATCAGACGGGTTTGGAGCCGTGGTTGTGATAACAAGTGCTACTTCATTTAATCAGAGCTGTACCTGCCCATGTGGCACTGCAGTGGGAGTTTTACACTATACCTGACCTCCATATCGCCTCCACTTTGCTTGTAAAGGCACTGATTTACCACAGCATATGAGCAGCACATAACAAGCAGATGAAGCAGATGGTGTTTAATTTTAAAACACTAATTTTTTTCTTACTCTTAAGTCATAATTAAGTCATAATTCTTCGTCTTTGGCTTGGCCTCGCGGACGAAGATTTATGGAGGGGTAAATGTCCACGTCTGCTGCAGGCTCGTTGGTGACCGACAAGTCCGATGCGGGACAGGCAGGCACGGTTGCAGGGGAAAATTGGTTGGTTGGGGTTGGGTGTTGGGTTTTTCCTCCTTTGCCTTTTGTCAGTGAGGTGGGCTCTGCGGTCTTCTTCAAAGGAGGTTGCTGCCCGCCGAATTCTTAAACTATCCATAAACACTAAAAACTTCAAAGTTCAGTCTTTTAAATTCAGAGTTGAAGTGCAGGCCTTTGAAATTTGATGCCCAGAATTAATGTTGAACTGATGGGAAGACTAGAGTTGTGGCTGCTACAAAGTCCTTGTATTGCCGTTGAAGAAATGTCCATCTGTACGAGCTGTGGTCACAACACTCCTGCTTCTCTTGTAGGTGAGACTTGAACTGGGCAGCCTCCATGAAGCTTCCAAGACCCTGAAATCAGTCACTCCAAGTGACCTTCACTGTTAGTCAATCAAAATGAAGTACTTTGCTTCCCAAAAAGACCCTCCTGGCACAGGTCGATCCACCAAAAAGGCCCAGTCATTCACAGAGAATGCTTTGCTTTGAATTCCACAAAAAAATGGCCGGCCACAAGAACTGGTTTCTCTTCAGCAGCCAGAATGGTTCACCCCTTGCAAATTCAGTGTCTTTGCAAATGTATCGACTCTGGAAAACGCTGTGACAAACCTTCCCTCAGTTCTTCCAATATAATCGAATTATCACTGGGCTGTGACTTGTGTGGAATGTTAAATGTTAACTGTGACCATTCGGTCCCTCCTGTCTATACTATCCCATTTTACTAAAATGGGAATTCGTAACAAAGTCCACCATCTGACCAGCTGAGTTTCTCCAGCAATGTGTTTTTTACCTCAATCATGGTGTCTGCAGACTTTTGTATTTTACTCTTGCAAGAATTTGATAAAGTTTGAAAATAAAATGCTGCCTCCTTTCCATCTCACAGCCAGTCACGTTTCCGCGACACTTGTTCTTATGGATCCCAGCCTACCCTGGCCCAGAAATTCCAGTGCACCCAAAGGTGCACGAGATTCTAAAGATGGGTGGGGCAGTCTCCAGATGGGATGGTTATGTGGAGTTTGCACGCTCTCTCTGTAACAGCAAGGATTTCCACGAGGTGCTCCAGTTTCCTTCCAAATCCTAATTGTTATGTCTCTGTGCTGCTTGAGAGGCTTCTTAAAAACTTTGAGATGCAAGATTCAAATAACAGAAAGACTTTACTTACTGATGCCTTCCACCATCTCAGGAAACTGTTCACACACACTATACATACACCTGAAAGTGGTGCACTACAGTTACTACAGTGAGAAGGGTGTATTCTTACGCAGTTACAAAATAGTTCACATTATCCTGACTATATAACACTAATGATAAAAGTGCATAGAATAGTAGAATATGGCAGGGAAGTATGAAGAGAACAAAAGATTATTTCAAAGCCTAGTTCAAGAGCTAGACACCCTGGAGGTGAAAGACCAACTGCAAAAGGGTATGCATTACCCTCCATCGGGAACGACAAGAGAAGGATACGTGCAACCCTCCACTGGGAGCTGAAGCAACACTGGAAGGGTGATTCATAAATGCCAATTATTGCTTTGAAGGGAAATTCAAAGGGATCATCAATTACATCACCTCCCTCTGGGGAAATGCCTGCCCACAATGCATACCTTCCTGCTATGAAAGATTGATTTGCTTTCTGAACCTTGACCTTTCATTGTAATTAAAAGTTCCAATTCAATTAACAAGCGCCCCAAAGTGGCAGGTAATGAAAGACCAACTAACAAGTTCAGAGGGCAACAAACGGAGAATCCCAGCCCTACAGATAAATAACAAGGAACCACTTTGTATGTCAGAAGACAGCAGAGTCAGTACCAAAAGTCACAGTCAGGCTGGGCATATTAACCATGCAAACAAGACTGGATAAGCCTTTTTTTTGTATCATTCTACCTTCTGCCAAATGGTGACTCATTCAACGTTATCTTTTATCCAATGCAGCTGTGGTTCAGATCGTCTAAGTCAGCAATTTGCAGATTTCGAGAATAAGTAGCAATTCCAAATTGCAGAAGCTATGACAGTAGCCCCCTGGCTGCATGTGGCCCAGTGGCTCATGGCCGCATCCACGCAAGGGGCCCTGAGGGGCAAGGACCCAACATTCGCCTGCACATGTCCCCAGGACAGCAATCACCACAAGCTGGATCTCTCCTTGGTCAACCCCGCGTATCACAGAAAGTGGAGAAGACTCCGGGGTGGGAGGGTCAGGCGACCAGGCAGAAAAGCCTCAGAAGGTCAGACAGCATCCACGGACAGAGGAATGGAGTCAAAGTTTCAGGCCCCTGATCTTTGCGCTGAAACATCAACTCTGCCCCGCAACTTTCTTGACCACCGCTGGACTTGCCAAGAACTCCAGGCATTTTATCTCAGAGTTCCACCATCTGCAGCATTCAACTTACTGACCAGCAGAGGGAAGACACTTGGACTCTCTAGCAACAGCCCAGGTGGAGCCCCTTAACCAACACCCAAGCATCAGTGGCTGGAGATTTGACTTCCCAGGAACGCAGAAGGATCTAGAAGATAACAAAACATAGCCAGGTCCATCACAGATTGAAAGGGGAAAATTATAAGGGGAACATGAGGGGAAATTTCTTCACGCAAAGGGTGGTTGGGATGTGGAATAAGCTTCCGGCAGAGGTGGTTGAAGCAGGGACATTATTTAAATTTAAGGAAAGTCTGGATAATTACATGGAGGGGAGAGGATTGGAGGGGTATGGACCAGATGCTGGTCCATGGGACTAGGAGGGTGGGGATTTGTTCCAGCATGGACTAGTAGGGCCAAACTGGCCTGTTCTGTGCCGTATATGGTTATATTGTTTCCAGTTCTTTGTTTATATGTTTATTCTGTGTACAGTTTATTTTTTGCGCTACCAATTAATGGTCATTCTGTCGCGCCCGCAGGAAAAAGGAATCTCGGGGTTGAATGTGATGTCATGTATGTACTCTGACAATAAACCTGAAATCTACACCCCCGTTATGTTTCAAGTGGTGGGAGGAAACCAGAGCCCACACAGACACAGGGAGAACGTACAAACTTCTTTCCAACAGCACAGGATTCACACCCTGGTTCCAATCCCTGGCACTGTAACAACATTGTGCCATGTCTGACCACAGCTTTGTTGATGGACAAGGACTTGCTGCTATATGCAGAGGACAAAAGAGTTCCTTGCTACGTAACCAAACAGAACATATTCAAAGTATGAGAAATTGAGTAACTCAGCTAATGTAGATAGTGGCATGAATTAAGGTTACATAATTAGGTTTGAGAAACAATGGGAAAAATGATGAAGGTAGTGGAAATGGGGCATCAAGATTATTAAACTTGTGTCGTCCGTGATAGCAGAGTGTCTTGTTAGTTTGAGGGGGAAAACAGTGAATAGCGGTGCTTTCAGCCCCGCAGGTGTGGACCCAGGAGAGCAGAAAAACAGGGCTGCTCAAAAGGACTCGATTGCTTGGATCCAATGCTGGGGAGGGTGGTGGGGGGCGGGGGGGGGGGGTGGTACCATACAATCGTTAAACAGCCTGTTAAAGGAGACAACTGTATTTGCAAGTAAGATCCTGTGACCAAGGAACCTGTCCTCTGCAGCAGCCATGAGGGGGCACTGCAGACTGGTGCGGAAAGACCCTCCCCTCACATGGAGATGGAGAAGACAATCCTACTACAGGACAGTGATCGCGGCAGCGGACCAATGAGGGGCTTAGTGGCCGAAGGGATCTGCAGGATGGTGACCGCAGCAGCAGAGCAGCGAAGGGCCCGACGGCTGATGGACCCACACTGGCTGCGGGGGTCGGGGGACCTGCACAGGCTGCGGGCTCCACCGCCACTCAGTGACTCTGAAGGGATTCGCTTTGTCTCACACTGTAAGGGGTGCCAGCATCACCAGTAGTGATTTATGACAGGCAAAAGTTAAAGAGTAAAATTCATGTTACATTTTGAATGGATTATTACTTGACAATAAAAGGAGCCTTGAATGCAAAGTGGCAGACATGAGATATATATTGTTGAGCAAGTTTTTTTCGCAAGTCCTGGGCAGTAGGCAAGACCAGAATTCAGGAGCAAGGTTCACGCAAACTGGATCCAAAATTGGCATGTGGCTAGGAAGAAGAAAGTAGACAGAGGCTTTTTTTTTTTTAAAGTCGGTTATTACAGATATACTTTTTTGATCAGTGCTGGAACCTCCGTTCTTTGACATGGGACCATATCTGCTGTCCGAAAGCCAAGTTTACCAATGATATAAAGATTGGTTGTAGATAGCAAGGATAAATATCCCAAGTGCAGAGGTCATCTGGAGAATAGAACAGAGTGCTGGCAGATGGAACTTAATCCAGACAAATAGGAGGTTGTAGCGGCCTGTGGAAGCAGCCGTCGAATGCAGCAATCGAGCAAATAGCATGCGGGATAAGAGGCCCACTCCCATAGGCCACAGTAATAGCGGTCGAACTACTGCTATTTGATTGGAGGGGTTCCAATTCAGGACCGCGGATCTGGAACAGTCGATCCACAGCCAGTGGTGATGTGGGCGGCTGCCTATAAAAGGCAAAGTTGCAGCCCAATAAAGTCAGTGTTGATTACATTCCCTTAGTCTTTCCTCAACCTTGAGTTATAACCACATTATAGCAGGAGGGAGCGCGCGGGCGCACGCGGGCGCACGCGGGCGAAAGCGGGCGAAAGCGGGCGAAAGCGGGCGAAAGCGGGCGAAAGCGGGCGAAAGCGGGCGAAAGCGGGCGAAAGCGGGCGAAAGCGGGCGAAAGCGGGCGAAAGCGGGCGAAAGCGGGCGAAAGCGGGCGAAAGCGGGCGAAAGCGGGCGAAAGCGGGCGAAAGCGGGCGAAAGCGGGCGAAAGCGGGCGAAAGCGGGCGAAAGCGGGCGAAAGCGGGCGAAAGCGGGCGAAAGCGGGCGAAAGCGGGCGAAAGCGGGCGAAAGCGGGCGAAAGCGGGCGAAAGCGGGCGAAAGCGGGCGAAAGCGGGCGAAAGCGGGCGAAAGCGGGCGAAAGCGGGATCAGTTCCACAGTGTTACAGATGGCAACAGCAGCTGGGACTGGAACAGGACAAGCTGGAAAGCTTGTGGAAACCCCATTTGGAAGATGGGTTGTGAGTTCTTAGTTCAGCCTAGTCAAAGCCCTTGTGGTTCATGCAAGAGAGGACTGGCTACCTAATATTTCACTTGGAATAAGAAGAACAAGAAGGAACTCTGTGGTGACCTGAAAGAAAGAGGTTATCATCTGGAGAACCCGGAGGTGGCAAGTTTCTTTGGCAAGACACTGAAGTGGCTGATTAAAAAGGAATCAGTTGTGGGTATCCATCATACAACAAATCTTTCTGAAAACCGACAAGGACCTTCCTGAGCAGTAACCATTTAGCACCAAAGCCTGGTGAACTTTATAAATGGTAAATTCTGTGCACAGTATAAGAATTGCCTGCCACCAGTAAACCTGGAGGAATGAGGAGAGATTGGACTGTGAACCAAAGAACTTTTCTGAACTTACACATACATTACATACACGTGTGCTTAGAATTAGAAGGGGGTTACGCAAGTCAATAGTTTAGTTAAAGTGTGATTCTGTTTTCATGTTTAAAGGTAATTAAAAGTAACTTTTGTTTAAGTAACCATTTGTCTTGGGGAATATCTATTGCTGCTGGGTTTTGGGGTCCTCTGGGCTCGTAACACTTTAACAGTAATGACTCTGATATTCACCAGACGTGCATAGTCAATGGCAGATCTTGTTTGCATTGAGGGTCCCTGTGATTAGAGTTCAGGTCCCTAAAATTACAGTAACGTAGGTGCACAGGGCGGTGTAGGTGGTCAGTGACGTTGGGTACAAGAATGTTGCAGCTGTACACAATGTACAGGTGGAATACTGTCTACAAGAGTTAAACAAGAAAATCTGCAGATGCTGGGGCCGAGTACAATACACAGACGTGCCGGAGAAAGTCAGCAGGTCACGCAGGTCCCGCAGGAAGTGACGGGTAACCAGTGTTTCAGGCCTGGGCCCCCTCGTTTAGTAGAGAAAAAGAAAAAGAGGCAGATGCCAGAATAAAAAGGTGGTGGGGGCAGAGGAAGAAAAAGGGAGAGGAGCACAGGTGAGAGAGAGTTAATAGGTGGATACATGTGGGAGGTGAAAAAAATCTGAGAGGGCAACTTTCATTGGAGAAAGAATACAAGGGGATTTAGGGAGGGAGAGGGAGCTGAGGAAGGATTTAATTACAGGGCATCATATTATACAATTACGATAGAGTACAGAGAGAAAAAAAAAATCAGTGACCACAGACACAATAGAGAAAGGAGAATTTTCATCCAGAGGGTGGTGGGGTCTGGAACTCACTGCCTGAAAGGGTGGAGAGGTCAAAGCCCTCATCCCATTGTTAAAGTGCTTGGAAGAAGACATGGAGAGATCTGCTGGGTTAAGCTGTGCCGTAAGGCTGCACCACCCTTTTGTGTCCTGCACTCGACCCCAGCAACTGCAGATTTTCTCCTTTAAAAAAAAATTGATTGATGTGGCACAATGAGCCGAAGGCCTCTTGGGGCGTTGTATACGTGCTCTGGTTCTAACCATATCTATGAAACCACACCTCACCGAGCAGTACCTTGGGACACAGCTAACAAAGTAAGAGCTTCAGACACTCCACATTCCACACTCAAAACCACATCCTGCATGACACCAAACATTACTGAAGCCTATTATAGAAACCACAATGAAGGCCCCACAGGACAGAACAATTTGTTGAAAGCAGTAATTTTCGCATTGGTCCAAAATGCCCAACTTCAAGTCCAATTTTTCTGGTCCCAGCAAACAAGAGGCGACTGGGGGCAGCACCATCAGAAAGTGAGAGAACAAGAGAGAAGGAAAGCAAGTGAAAAAATGATAAAAGGCAAAACATTGAGAAAGTGAGAAGAGAATTAGGGAAAATAAATTTCTCAAATATAGAAAATTTGAAGAAATCGACCAAGATCTTCAGTTGAAATATCCTTGTGATACATCACAGTTAAGCTATGATTGGATGGACCCACCAACCTGCCTCCCAAGTCTGATCCTTTGCACCCTCCCCATTCCACTCTGCCTCGATCAGTCAGTGTGGCTGGCAGCTGTTCCAGTCCATAATGAATAAAAGCCTGATAGCTTCACAACTCCAGGCTTGTGTGATTATTGATGGTGCATCACTATTTAACTCAAAGTGAACAAGAGGAAACTTATAAAACAATTGCCAGCAGCTGGTTCCGATACTAAACTGAACAATCAAACTTGGTTTGTCACTCCTTCCCAACAATTTCGGTTTTAAGTATTGTTAAACTGAAAGAAAGTGTAAGATAGAGTGGTTAAATAAATGTGGAAAAGATATCGAGAGAGTCACAAACAATTCAGGGTGGTAAAAAGCATGACAACAATGGGAAAAATAAAGACAAAAAGGAAAATATCAAAGGTCAAAACAATGAAAAGGTCCGCCCAGTATTCTGAAATGACTGCTGCCATTGCAGGGAGACTGACCATGTTGGTACAGCCACTCTCTCACATTTCAATGTTCAATCCTGACCTCGAGTGATGGAGTTTGCACGTACATCCTGTGGCCACCTGAAATCCCCCACCAAGTGCTCTGCTCTCCCAACGCATCCCAAAGACGTGCAGTTGGAGGATAGTTGGCCACTGCAAATTTTTCCCCCTGGTGCGTAGGTGAAGCTACCTAGAGTGAGCGAGGTGGGGGGGGGGGGGGGAGGGAAACAGGAGGAGAACAAAATGGGATCGCTGTTGGATCAGAGAAAATGGATGTTTGATGGTGTCTGCTACCCTGCTGTACAAATCTCTAAAATGGCAGGCAGAGTGGAATCAAACAGTGAAAGATTGATAAAATAAGTAGGAATTAAACAAACAAGGCCCAGACAGAAGTAATCCAATAAATTAGAGGATTACAAACATTAGCATCAAATTGTTCAATTGCCAGAGAACTGGCATATAGAGGACATAATCACCAGATGGCCTGGACAGTCTGCTCGGGGAACCACAGTATCCACAGAGTCTTTGTCCCTCTGCGTCTGCAGGACATTCCGTGAAGATCACTGCCCAATGGACTGGTGGTCAAAAGCTGCTATTGTGGTTCACATCAATATCAATCATGTCACTGCTTCAGAAGTACGAACCAGCCATTGAGCTTGCTCCATTACGACACTGTGCGCACCTTGCTTCTTTCAATTTTACATACTATCAGGAGTTTGGTGTGACATCAGAAACCCTGGCAAATTTCTTCAGAGGTGTGGTAGAAAGGGTGCTGACCGGCTGCACCGCAGTCAGGTACGGGGATGTCAACTCCCCTGAGCGTAGAGCCCTCCAAAGGAGAGTGGACCCAGCCGAGAGCATCACAGGCAAAACCCTTGCCACCATCCAGGGAATGCTGCCGTCGGTGAGCAGCAGTGACAATCAAGGACCCACACCACCCAGCACACACTCTGTTCTCACTGCTGCCATCATGAAAGAGGTAGAGGGGCCACAAGACTTGCACCACCAGGTTCAGGAACAGCCGCTCCCCCATCAGACTCCTCAATGACAAACTCAATTGGAGGCTCGTTTAAGGACTTTAATATTTGTTGGTTTTCCCCACTCTATTACACAGTTGTTTACATTTATTTTCTGTTTACATGTGTCCATTAAGTGCAGTTTGTTTGGCATTGCTGCTAAGTGATAATTCTGCCTCGCCCACAGGAAAAAGAATCCCAGGGTTGTACGTAATGTCATGTATGTGCTCTGACAATAAATCCAAATCTGAAATTTATCTCATGATTTCATTGATCTGTGTGGGCAGGCTGGGGCAGGCCAAGTAATTTGAGTGCAACAACTGCTGGTAAAAAAAACCACCAGCATCTGCTCAAAGAAACGAGACAGGACAAGACTTGATGCAAGAGAGACTCGCAAAGCCACATGAGAGGTTCAACGATTTTGGTTTAGTCCATGAACCGATCGTAGTTTCACAACCCAAGTGATGCAATTAGTTTGGCAGCTAATTGTTCAATATCTTTTCAAGACATACAGCCCATGCCACTCAATCACACCCAATTGTCCTATATTTTGAACGGTGGGAGGAACCGAGTCCCACTCAGACATAGGGAGAGCATACAAATTCATTACAGGCGGGATTCGAACCTGGTCCCGATCGCTGGCGTTAACCGGGATGCCCTGATGGAATGGCTCAAATCAAAACTGGATCACAGCGGTCTGTGGACTCCGGAGATTTCACAGGCATGGGGAAAGAATCAAAGGGAGTGGGACTCCAGGATGAAAATTTTACATTTCAGTCTCTTCGGGGTTGATCTGCAAACAGATGTTGGGAGCCAAAGGGGAAAGTGGAGACTGGGGTGAGGGAGTGGATCGTGCGCCGATCACCACATTCCAGGAAGGACAGGGTGCAGACAAGGTTATCAGAACATTTTCTGGATCAGGACGGCTACAAGGAGAGGCGGAACAAACTTGGATGGTTTCCTCTGAATTGGCAAAGGCCAAGGACCGACCTGATGGAAGCAAATTAAACTTCTAATGCCCTAACTGGAGAAGCTCAGCAGGTCATGCAGGATCCAGAGGAAGAAAAGGCCTTGGGCCTTCGTCAGGTATAAACAAAAACAGGCAGGCACCTGAACAACACAAAGCTTTCGCCTTCTCATCTTAAATCCATGCCCTTTAATATTTGACATTCCCATCCATGGGAAAAAAATATTCAGACGATCTACACCACTATATAGTTAAATCGGATCATGACCATCCATTGAGCGCTTTATGAAGCAAGAGGATTTGAACAAAAGGGCAACTGAAATGACAAAGCGAATCACCGGAATGAAATTGGACCAGTACGATGTTCCAGGAAGGCTGAATATACTGAAATCAGATGGTTTGCATCTCAGGTTGTTAAGGGAACAGTTGAGAGAGGAGGAGGCAGCAGAGAAAAGAGGGGGCAAGTTAAGAGTATTTACTAAGGGCACGTACCGGGGGCCTAGAGTAAAAGTCAGGAGAGGAGAAGAGAGGTGGGAAGGAAACGAGTCTTTTTAAGGCACTTACCTGGTGTCTGCTGGGTAAATCAGGAGGGGAAGGCTCGGGCAGTGATTAGATAGAGAGTACAGGTGAGTAAATTGTCAAGGGCTGCCGAGTAGTGGTTTTTCAAAGACTAGCAGCACTTAAAAGTAGGAACAGGTCTGGGAGCGGCCAGCAAGGAGCACCCGGTGAAGGAGTGGGACATCTGAGGCTTTGACAGAGGCATAGGTAAGAAATAGAGGGGTGAGTTTTTCCCTTTCTTTTCATTTAGACACAAAAGTTTGGCAGGTGAGCTCAGACCTCCTGTGCTATGTGGGAGCTCAGGGATACTGTCAATGTCCCTGGGGACTAGGTTTGCAGGAAATGTGTCCAGCCGCAGCACCTGATTGAGCGCGTGTCGGCAGTGGGATCGGTGTATGGACTCTTTTTG
The DNA here is from genome assembly GCF_036971445.1 of Narcine bancroftii. NCBI lineage: Eukaryota > Metazoa > Chordata > Chondrichthyes > Torpediniformes > Narcinidae > Narcine > Narcine bancroftii. Next base: position 95,361,451 of record NC_091474.1, read on the forward strand.
GAGCATCCTCGCCTCGCAGATGAAAAGAGGTTGGATAGACTAGGCTTGTATTTGTATTCTCTGGAATTTAGAAGATTGAGAGGGGAATATATAAAATTCGACAGGGATTCGACAGACTAGACACTGGAAGGTTGTTTCCAATGCTGGGAAAAACCAGAACCAGGGGTCACAGTTTAAGGATAAGGGGGAAGTTTTTTAGGACTGAGATGAGGAAACATTCCTTCTCTCAGAGGGTGGTGGATCTGTGGAATTCTCTGCCCACAGGAAGGAGTTGAGGCCGGTTCCTTGTCAATATTTAAGAGTAGGTTAGATTTGGCTCTTGTGGCGAAGGGCATCAGGGGTTATGGGGAGAAGGCAGGAACCAGGTACTGATCAGCCATGATCACATTGAATGGCAGTGTAGACTTGAAGGGCCAAATGGCCTACTCCTGCACTTATTTTTCTAGGTTTCTATGTTAATGGAGATGATGGAAGGTCTTCCAAACCTTCTGCATGTGCAGGGGAGGTGCCGTACAAAATTGGAAAGTGACCCTTTCCAAGTGATAGCTTGTTGGCAGGTAAATTGATGCTATTACAGTAACAGTGACCGGGGTTCGAATCGGGCTCTGTCCGTGGGTGCCTTCATCAGTCAGGGCACTGAGTCCAAGAGTTGGGAAGTCAACATGCTGGTGAGACGACACTTGGGCTACTGCCTGGAGCTCTGATCGTTGGAAGGATGTGATTAAGCTCGAGGGTGCAGCTAAGAGTCACAAGAACATTAGTGGGGCTGGTGGGCCTGGCCTACAAGGGGTGGGACAGTTAGCATAGCGGTCAGTGCAACACCATTTCAGCCGCAGTGACCCGGGTGAGGAGATTGTACGTTCTCTCTGTGACCTACATGGGTTTCGTCCAGGTGCTCCGGTTTCCTCCCACCTTTCAGAAAGTACGGGAGGGGAGGTAAATTGGGGGTATTTTGGCGGCACAGGCTCATAGGTGGGAAGGGCCCGTTTACCATTGCGATGGACATGTGGCTGGCAGTTGGAATCTCAGAGAGAGAGAGGGAGACTGAACAGTGTCAGCCAGAAGAAGCTTGTTGGAACTGAAACAGAAGCTCCAGAATGGCGGATGGCTGGAAGTGCTATCTGTCTAGCATTTCTTTTGGAATAAGTGGAACAGAAAGGAACTCTGTAGTAGCCTGAAAGAAAGAGGTTATCATCTGGAGAACCCTGATGGGGCAAGTTTCATCAGTAAGACATTGAGGTAACTAATGGTGGTACCTCAGTTGTGGAAATCCTGGAACCACACATCTCTCTCTGCAAACCTACAAAGAACCTTCTTGAGCAGTAAACATTTATCTTTTGAGCACCAACGCCTGGTAAACTTTATAGATGTTAAATTCTGTGCACAGTACAAGAATTGCCTGCAACAAGAGAAATTTGAGGAAGGAGAAGTCAGATTGAACTGTGAACCAAAGAACTTTTCTTAAATTTACAATCACATCCACGTGCGCTTAGAATTAAAAGGAGGTCGTTGGGTAGTTAAGTTACTAGAGATAAGTTAAAGTTTGATTCCATTTTCAGGTTTAAAAATAATTAAAAACAACTTTTGCTGAAGTAACCATTTGTTGTAGTGAATATCTACTGCTGGGTCTTGGGGTCCTTTGGCCTCGTAACACCGTACATAAATAAATACTTAAGGAGAGGCTGTACAAGTTGGGACTTTTCACCCTGAGAGAACAAGGACACTCGGTGTCACTGGAGGGGAATCCACGGACACTCGATGTCGCTGGAGAGAGACCCTCTATAGTTTCTCTTTCCCCTATTGTTAGTGGCTTTGGGCAGTGTTCATGGCAGACACAAGATGAGGATAAAAATTGAAGACAGAAGGGGCAGCAGGTTTGGCATAGGGGTTAGTGCCACACCTTTACAGCACCAGCGATCGGGTTCGAATCCCGCACTAAGGAATTTGTACGTTCTTCTATGTCTCTGTGGGTTTTCCCCGTGGGCTCCAGTTTCCTCCCACCCTTCAAAAACGTACCGGACTGTAGGTTAATGGGGTGTAATTTTGGAGTCACGGACTCGTATGGCCGAATTGGCCTGTTACCGTGCTGTACGTCTAAATTAATTTTAAAAAATAATCAGGCATGTTATGTTTTTAATGTATTATTACGTGAGAATAAAATTAAGCCTTGAACTTTTTATTGAACCTTTAAAATGGCCTCCTGTGTGGTAATGATCCTGTGGCAAATAAATATGAAGTTAAACCAAATGATCTTCTATTACAGACAAATTTGAAAAAGTTAATTCATTACTGCAAAGAAAATAAAGTTTAGGTGCAATAATTAAATTTGTAATTGTTTTTAAATTTTATTTACAGCCGATTTCAGCCATTTAAACCCCTGCTGCTTGTATTAACCTACAACCCTGTAGGTTTTCAAAGAGTGGGAGGCAATCAGAGCACCCGGAGGAAATCCATGCAGACACAGGGAGAACGTACAAACTCCTTACAGACAGTGCTGGTCACTAATGCTGTAACCGCTACACTAACCATCCTTCGTTCTTCACTACCGTAAGAACACACATCGCCATACCAACGCCAAGACCCCGAATGGAAAGAAGAAGAAGCTGATACCTCTCACAAGGGTTAGTAGTTCTAGCACTGGTCTTGTAAACCAAGGGTTGCGAGTTCATCCCTCACTGGGGCCTCATTTCTGGGAGGGGCGCTGGACAAAGTGGCAACTCTGTCTTCCTTACAGTAGACAACATCGAAGGATTTCATGCATGTTACGTTCTACAATATTGTGTGACAATAATGGAACCTTTCCCTAGAAGTACAAATGCCTGCCCATCACAAATGTAAAGCATTTTGCCAGCGAGGTCACAAGGAGATGGAGCTGAAACACTCATCACAAACTATTGAGTATAGGAGGTGGGATATTATAGTGAGTTTGCATAAGATAGTGGTGAGAGCAAATTTGGAGTATTGTGTGCAGTTTTGGTTACCTAACTATGGAAAAGATTGAGTACAGAGAAATTTTATAAGGATGTCATCAGGACTTAAGGAACTGAGTTGCAGGGAAAGGTTAAGCAAGTTATGACTTTATTCCCTGGAGCGAAGAAGAATGAGGGGAGATTTGATTAAGGTATACAAAATTACAAAGGGTTCAGATAAAGTTAACGCAAGCAGCCTTTTCCCACTGAGGTTTGGAGAGCCAAGATTTACAAGGATGTTGCCTGGCTTACAACATCTAGAGTACGGAGAAAGATTAAGGAAACTGGGACTATTCATTGGTTGAGAGGGGATTTGATAGAGGTATTTAAAATTATGAAGGGAAGAGATAGACTAGATATGTGTAGACTCTTTCCCCTGAGGGCAGGGGAGGTTGGAACAAGAGGGCATAAGTTAAGGGTAAAGGGGACAAACTTTAGGAGAAATGTTAGAGGATGCTTCTTCACTCAGAGTGGTGGGAGAATGGAATGATCTTCCAGAGGAGATAGTTGCAGCAGGGTCCCTTCTGTCATTTAAGAGAAGGTTGGATGTGTACATGGATATGAGGAGGTTGGAGGGTTATGGGCAGAGAGTGGGAGGGGAAACTAGAGGAGCTGTTCAAGTGAACCGGCGCGGACTCGAAGGGCTGAGATGGCCTGTTTCTACGCTGTGAACTGTTATATGGTTACATGGTTAACTAAAGGTCATGGGTTAATGGTGAAAGGTGAAATATTCTGGGGAAATATTGGGGTGGGGGAAACTTCTTCACTTAGATGATTGCAAGAGCAAGGAACAAGTTGCCAGCAGAAGCAGTGAATGCAGGCTCAATTTTGACATTTAAGAAAAATTTGGACAGATACATGGATGCCGGGGGTATGGAGGCCTATGGACTGGGGTGCAGGTCAGCAGAACTAGGCAAAGTAATAATTTGGCACAGAATTGGTGGGCTGAAGGGTCTATTTCAATGGCTCTAAACAAATGCTGACATTTCTCACAAATCACACGCCCATCACAGATGTGAAGTTCACCAAGATCACAAGTTGTTGGCACTGAGTCACAGGCCTGTCCTCGTTACAAAACATCAGCCTTGCTTCACCCCGACACAGTCCTCCACAAGGCAGCTACAAGCTGCCTACCATCTCAAGTTTATCTCATCTGATTCCAAACACAGGCTCAACCCCCACTTTAGAGACGCAGGCCCAAATCTCCAAACAAAAAACACTCTTCTGGAACCGACAACCCAGAATCATTGTGAACTTCCTTTCAAAAGTTGCATTACATCTAATCTCTGTCTACCCAGGGGAAGTAGAAGCCACTCCTAGGTTACAAAATGGTTTGAATCCGACGCGGTAAGAAGTTCTCCTTGCGTCCGCACGGGTTTCCTTTGGCTGCTACCACCCTCCAAAGAGGGTTGGGGTTAGCAGGTTACAGCACGGAAGGCCCAGTTACTGTGCTGTACAATCTAGTGGTCATCTCGACAGACAATTGAGCTCCTATATTACTAAATTCAAAACTGCAATGTACCACATGTTCATCCCTAGGAACAGCAGAAAAAGTTCCTCCCCTGCTCCCGAAACTCTTTCTTGCCACTCCTAAGCTCTTGGCGCCATTCATTAAATCACTGTATCATTTTGTGAATTTTCCAATTTATAAAGAAAATCAACTGACAAATACAGAACCAAGTGAAACGCAAAAATCTGCAGATGCTGTAATTGTAGTAGAAACACAAGTCGCCAGAGGAACTCAGCAGGTCTCACAGCGTCCATTGGAGGTAAAGAGATAGAACTAATACTTTGGGTCTGAGCCCTTTGTCAATACCATACAGGCTCAGGCCTGAAACATCACTTGATAATCTTTACCTCCTAAAGACATCGCAGGACGTGCCGAGTTCTTCCAACACTTGTGTTTTTAGATACAGGACTGCTTGCTTACCCAGTGGCAGCTTGTGTCTGCCTTCCTGACACCCTGGCTACTCTCTCTCTCAAGTATTTACACGTGACAAATGTCCATTATCATCTTGCTGTTAGTGCCTCCTGCAATCCCCACATTGCAATCACGCTCTCTAGAAGAGTTCTTTTAGTTGGCTGTGAAACACCTTGGGACGCCAAGTGATTATACGTTCACAAGTCTGACTTTCTGTATCCAAACTAGTCAGAATGTTCTCTGCACATCACACGAGACATTAGGAATAGCCAGGCAAAAATCCTCAGGGCTCAGGCAATGCTACTAATTAACAGTGAGTCACCCCACCGAGCACTCTTCCTCTTTTTGTTACCTGGTTTCAACACTCCTCAGCATCAGAGATTGCCACGTCCCTCTCTGCAAAAGGATCACAACATACCCAAGCATTCAGGCACTGGGCCTTGCCCCCCACCCCCCACCCCCCACCCCACCTCTCCTGGAGCTGTCCCAGTAATCCCAAATCCCATTCCCCAGTCTTTTTCCAAACACTGAAAATTACTCTCCACTGGAGCACTGAGCTGGTTCCTCCTTCTAACTTTGAATCACGATTTAGTCGGGTTAATTGCTCTGGGACAAATGGTGACAGCTGCTAAATACTAACTCGGTTCAGAGCTGGGAGCACGGGGTCACCGCTGGAACAGACAGGAGGTGATGCGGCTGCAGAGGTTGTGGGAGCGCAGGAGGCAAATTCACAGACACTTTGCGTCTTTGAAGGGACCTTCTCTTGCTTCTCCTTTTATTAGGGGCTAGGGTTGCTTTCACAGTGACCAAAATGTAACCGTCATCTCCTAATTACATGCCAATAAAGTAATCCTGAAGTCAGTATTTCCCATAAATAATAAACTGTCTCGCTTACTCAGATTTACACCAGATTAGTCTGTACCTGCCAAAATAAAACACCATCAATCCTAAATGATCAAAAATGGGTCTAAGATCTATTTCAAAAAGTACAGAGGAGATTTACAAGGTTGCTGCCAGGACTTGAGGTACCGAGTTACAGGGAGAGGTCAATCACGTGAGGATTTTGTACCCTGGAGCGTAGAAAAATGAGGGAGATAAAACAGAGTGTACAAAATTAGGATGGGTGTAGACAGAGTAAATGCAAGGCAGGCTTATTCTTCTCACTGAGGGTAGGTGAGATTAAAATTTGGAGGACACAGGTTAAGGGGAAAAGTGTAAAGGGACCATCGGGGGAACTTCTTCACGCAGAGGGTGGTGGGAGTGTGGAACGAGCTGCCAGCTGAATTCGTAAATGCGGGCTCCATTTTGACATTTAAGAAAAATTTGGACAGGATCATCTGGGGTTAGGCGGAATAACAGCTCGGCACAGACAAGAGGGGCCTAACAATAGAACCACTGAATAATTTCATCCTATTACCCAGTTCAACACCAAACTCCTCACCCACACTATCACCTGCATCCACAAACCATTAACGCCACCTGTAACCAAGGTACGGAAAGGATCTCAGAATCTCATACCCTCCTCTTTTCCACATCAGCTGAAGGACACCGTTGACATTGGCCTTCCCAGCAACACCCACATCCCTATAATTAACAAGTCCTGAACTGATGAGAAGGGTCCAGCTCCTTTCCCCAACCCTCCCTAGAGACCCCAGTGCATTTACCCTCCAATCCTTGCCTCCACTCCCCTCTCCTCCCTCAGATCTCTCATCCCTCCAAATCCTAGCACTCCAAAATCTTGATGCCCTCGTCCCATAGAACAATGACCACTCCCCACAATGAAACCCTGAGAACACTCCAGCAGCGTGGTGAGGGGTGGGCAGTGAACTCAGAAACATCCAAAACCTCAGGGACAGCACAACCCCCTCCCACAATCTCCCCAAAGGTGGGGCCCACTCATACTCAGTAATAAACTGTCTCACCAGAGCAACACACCTCCACTGTCAGGGATAGCACCCAGAAACGAGTCCATACACTTCCACCCCTCTCCAGACAGTCCACACCCCACCCCCCAAGAGACGCATGCCCCCAGAGCCACACACACTCCATACCCCCAGAGATGCACCCACCAGACAATACACACCCCCCAAGATGCACGCCCATGTCCCCAGAGACCCACTCCCCCCACACACCCCCAGAGATAGCTCTCACAGACCCCACCAGAGACAAGATTCTACACTCCCCAGAAAAATACACACCCCCCCCACCCTGAGACCAACATAGCCCCCACCCCTCCCAGAGACACACATCTCTGAGACCCACACACCCCCATTCCCCAGAAACACATTCACCTCCATAGATAAAACAATCCCAGCTCCCTCCATCCCCCATAGCCATACACGCTTCACCACCATGGAAAGAGTCCACATACAACCACCTGAAACCCAGGGACTAACAACCACTCCCTCAGTCCACACACACCCCCAACCACAGGGAAATGCACACCCCCACCCTAGGGATGGACACACCCCCCCCCACCCCTGGGACACATACCCCCATCACCTCTTCCCACTCCAGGGACACACCTCCACCCTAGGGATGGACATACACACCCCACCCTACGAATGAGCGCACGCACACACCCCACCCCAAGGACATACCTCCACCCAAGGACATACCTCCACCCTAGGATGGAAGCACACACCCACCCTAGGGGTGGACACACACCCCCACCCTAGGGATGGACACACACACCCAGACCACCTCTCCCCACTACAGGGATACACACACCCCACCCTATGGATGGCCATGCAAACCCCCAACCCCAGGAACACACACCCCCACCCTAGGGACACACCTCTCCCCACCCCAGGGATGGACACAAGTCCCCCTCCCACTGCCGGACACCTCCGTGCGGACAGGCTCGGGATGCTCACTCGGGAGATGGTCAGCGGCTGCTCGAAGTCCTTGCCCCCGACCAGGCGAAATCCCCATGGCGCGGAGCCGTGCAGAGCGATCCGGAGCTGGGACATGACGGCGGCCAGACAGGGCTGCGGTCTCCGCCGAGCGCACGAGCGGGGGTTTTATGGTTTGCCCCGGCCCGCGTCAGCGCTCCGCCTCACCTTGTATGGAGCTGGCTCCAGCGAGCGAGCCCGGCAGCCCCGCCCCTGGGGCAGGCAGTCTCACTGGCCGGGGCATGTCCAGCGACAGCCGCTTCTCCCTCACTGTGGGCTCCGGGCGTCCCCACTCACTGCAAGGATCTGGATCCACGACTCCAGCACAACACCAGGATCAACTACTCCAGCACAACACCAGGCTCAACAATTCGAGAGCAACACCAGGTTCAACCACTCCAGCACAACACCAGGTTCAACCACTCCAGCACAACACCAGGCTCAACCACTCCAGCACAACACCAGGCTCAACCACTCCAGAACAACACCAGACTCAACAACTCCAGCACAAAAACAGGCTCAACCATTCCAGCGCAACACCAGGTTCAACCACTCCAGAACAACACCTGGTTCAACCACTCCAGAACAACACCAGGCTCAACGACTCCAGCACAACACCAGGCTCAACGACTGCAGCACAACACCAAGCTCAACGACTCCAGCACAACACCAGTTTCAACCACTCCAGAACAACACCAGGCTCAACCACTCCAGAACAACACTAGGCTCAACCACTCCAGAACAACACTAGGCTCAACATGCAGGTGTCTCCCTACAAAGGATGATCAGAACCAAATCGTCATTGGAACCAGTGTGTATGTCTGCAGACACTGGGGTCCAAAGATGCTGGAAGCACTCAGTGCAGTCTAAACCTTTTATTTTCATGGACATATTACACAAAATGTTTCACATTTGTTTGCCCCAATGAGGTGTCTCCAGCCCAGTGACCCCACTTGAAAGGAATCGAGTCTCTTCAGGGGCACCAAGTGTCCGTGGATTTGCCCCCTGCACTCCTGTAACCTCTGCCACCACACAGTCGTCTGTTCTTTCCAAGCTCCTGGTTTTAGACCACCATTACAATCAGCGTCAGAAGACCTTCGGGATCCCTCATAGATTCCCATGGAGCCAGTAACCAGCAGCCTGCGGCCAGTCTTAACCCCACCCCCCCACCCACTCACCCCAAGCCCCTCACTGGTCTGCTGCTGTGTTGTCCCTATGGGCTCGTCTCCCAGATTCTTCAGAAGGAGGGTGTTCTCTTACCCTGGTGCCCCCAGCTGATCCCCCCAGAGCCCACATCCCTCTTGTTCTGGACCACCCATCTTAGGCCCAGACCTTCATAGGTTACCTGATTCTAAAATTAATTCCACTAGCCCCTTTTACTGGCTGTTCAAACCCATCTGGGGCTATCGGCATCACAACTGGGCAGTAGGTCCCTGCAGAGGATCACTGTTCTCCACTCCCTGCTCTCCCAGGTCCTCACCAGCTGATTTTTTTTATATATCCTAGCAAGAATATTCACACCTTTCATTTTGACAATAGAGAAACAGCCCCTTCATTCTGACCCCTGCCTCACACACAAGAAAGGGGCAGAATACGAGCTGCTATGAGAGTTTATTGTCATATACATATACAAAACTCAAAACGGTCAACCAGTTTACCTATCTCGGCTGCACCATTTCATCAGATGCAAGGATCGACAACGAGATAGACAACAGACTCGCCAAGGCAAATAGCGCCTTTGGAAGACTACACAAAAGAGTCTGGAAAAACAACCAACTGAAAAACCTCACAAAGATAAGCATATACAGAGCCATTGTCATACCCACACTCCTGTTCGGCTCCGAATCATGGGTCCTCTACCTGCATCACCTACAGCTCCTAGAACGCTTCCACCAGCGTTGTCTCCGCTCCATCCTCAACATTCATTGGAGCGCTTTCATCCCTAACGTCGAAGTACTCGAGATGGCAGAGGTCGACAGCATCGAGTCCACGCTGCTGAAGATCCAGCTGCGCTGGGAGGGTCACGTCTCCAGAATGGAGGACCATCGCCTTCCCAAGATCGTGTTATATGGCGAGCTCTCCACTGGCCACCGTGACAGAGGTGCACCAAAGAAAAGGTACAAGGACTGCCTAAAGAAATCTCTTGGTGCCTGCCACATTGACCACCACCAGTGGGCTGATATCGCCTCAAACCGTGCATCTTGGTGCCTCACAGTTCGGCGGGCAGCAACCTCCTTTGAAGAAGACTGCAGAGCACACCTCACTGACAAAAGGCAAAGGAGGAAAAACCCAACACCCAACCCCAACCAACCAATTTTCCCCTGCAACCGCTGCAACCGTGTCTGCCTGTCCCGCATCGGACTTGTCAGCCACAAACGAGCCTGCAGCTGACGTGGACATTTACCCCCTCCATAAATCTTCGTCAGCGAAGCCAAGCCAAAGAGAAGAGACATGAGTACAAAGTGCAGATCCAATAACATTGCTATGGCCACACAGGTCCTAATGCATCACGAGTCAGCAAAAGAGATAATAAATATAAAATGATAAATGGATAGATATTCTCAGTTGCAGTTTGTGGTTTCAACCATGCAGAAATATCTATTGGTTCCAGAGTAACTTACGGTTTGGCCAGTTCAAGGACGATGACCTTTGGAGAGAAGTTGTTCTTGAACCACGAGGTGCTGGTCCTCAGGTTTCTGCTTCCACCTTATAATGGGTGGGTTCCCAGGGGATCGCATGTGTGGTTGAAAATCGTGCATAAATTTGATGTGTAATATGTGTAATAGGGAGGTGGTCGTAATTATTGCTTGTCACTGTTTTTTTGCCACATGTTACGGTGTTCTTTGTATAAAAGGAGCAGAGAGAAGAGGCTGTGACCAGGGTGGTGGGAGTCCTTTATAATATTGCCGGACTTCTTGAGGCAGTGCCTTGCGTCGATATCTTCAGTGGGGGGGAGGTCAGTGCCTGCGATGCACAGCTACATTTCTGCATTCCTGGACACCCACATTTCCAAACTAGACATGCTTTAACCAGTCAATATACATCCTAAAGTGATGGAATATTCAAAGACATGCCGAATCTCCTCAAACACCTGAAGAAGTAGAGGCATTGGTGTGTCTCCTTCGAGTTCCCGGTCATTTCACATAAAATCCCAGGAACGTAAAGATCCCAATCCACTTCAATACTGTCCCGTGAATGAAGACAGGTGATTGGTTCCTTAACCTGTCCTTGGTGATGTTGAGAGCAAGATTGTTGTTCTGGCAACACCCAACCAGCTCCTCGATCGCCATCCTGTATTATGAAATCATTATTTGGTCAACAACGGAGGTGTTATCAGCCCATTTTTAGATTGTTAGAGCCAAACCTGGTGACACAATCATGGCGTGCAGGGAACAGAGCAGAATGCTGCTCGCACGGCCTTGGGGTGTCCCTGTGTCAAGGACGAGGTGATGTTGCCAATCCACACTGATTGAGGGTCTGCCAATCAAAGATCCTGCTCCAAAAGGAGGAAGAGTCCCAGATCCCTGAGTGTGATTAATAGTTACGTCAAAACTGGAGTCAATGAACAGTCGGACGTCACTTTTGTTTGGTGGTCCAGGTGATTGAACGTAGAGTGGGGGTCCAGCAAATTGGCATACAAGAATTACTTAATAAGTCAGCCAGCATCTGTGAAGAGAGATATAGTCAATGTTTCTGGTAGAGACCCTTCAGAACTGAGAAAGAGAACAAATTAATCCATTTCAGATGGTTTATAATTTCAGTTTAAGGCAGGAATAGACCATTTGGCCCCTCATACCTGTCTTAACCTGCAGGAAGGTTGAAGGTACTGCCAAACCCTCGCTGTGCAAATAAAGAGGACTCGCACAATTTGGTTCAGCAAACAACCTGGCATCATTTATTCTCCATTTCCCACTTTATCCTGCCCTTCTCTACCACACCTCCGAACTGCCCGATTCGGTCCTTCCCTGCAGGTGACCGCCACACTGCCCTTGCTCCCGTCGTCAGCCCATGCATGTGCGTTTGAGTACTTGAGTGTTGCCTTCGTTGCATCGTCAGGAGCAACCGTCCCTACGCAAAGCCTGTGTGGGCATGCGGCCACGATAAGGTCATAGCCGACCTTTCACCTCTGTATTAATTTCCTGCACTGATGCAATACACCTCGTTGACTTCATTGCCCCAAAATCTATGACTTCACCATAAATATACTCAACCAGTGAAATAAAACCACAAAATGCTGGAAACACTTAGCAGATTAGGCAGGGCCTGTGAGAGAGAGAAAAACAGAAGGAATATTTCTACTGTGGTCAGTAGAGCCATCTCCTGCATTTCCACCATCTCTCGGAATTCAAGATTCCGCTCCCACCCCTCTTCCTCCCTCCAAGCAGGGCAGGGTCAGAGTTCCTCTTGTCCTCACCTTTAACCCCACCAGCCTCTAATCCAGTGATTCTCTTTTTTTTCCACTCACCTACCACCTTAAGTAATCCATTACTAACTGCAGAGCATAGGGATTACTTAAGGTGGTAGGTGAGTGCAAGGAAAAAGGTGGAGAACCACTGCTCTAGTTTCATTAAAGGACTCAAGACATCAACTATTCTTTTATCTTCCGTGGACGTTGCTTGACCTGCTGAGTTCCTCGAGCAGAGGGTGTTTAGTGAGGAAAGATGCACACCAGGTTTGGGTCAGCTTTAAAACCGTCAGGCAGGGCCACTCCATCACAGGGCCTCTCTGTGCAATATTTCAACCACAATCTCAGAAGGCCTTGCGTAACTGCAGCAACAGATCTCAATACTTGTGCACAAATCACTAAAATCTCCTTTCCCTCAAATAAAATTGTTGGACTTTAATATTTTTACTCTCAATGAGAGGATATGGACAGGACGGAGAAGTGGCAGATGGAGTTCAATCCGGATGAGTGTGAGTTGATAGACTTTGGAAGGTCGAAATGCATGCTGGGAGGATTCTTCACAGTGTGAAGAAACCAAGATATCTTGGGGTCCAGGTGCATAGATCCCTCAAGGTTACTGTGCAAATTGACAGGGTCATTTGGAAGGCATTCAATGTTCATAAGTCAGTGATCGAGTTCAAGAGCGGTGAGGTAATGTTGCAGCTCTATAAGACTCTGGTTAGACCACATTTCCATTCAGTTCTGGTTGCCTCATTACAGGAAGGATGTAGAAACTTTAGAGAGGATGAGGAGGAGATCCATCTCATGTGGATTGGAGAACAAGATTGAAGGTTGACAGAGATAGGGGTTTTCTCAGTGACAAAGCATAAGAGGTGACTTAATAAAGGCGTGTACAAATATGAGGGGCTTTGATAGGGTGGATAGCCAGCACCTTTTTACCAGGGCGACAATAGCAAGTGCCAGTTTAAGATGAATGGAGGAACGTTGCATGGAGACGTCAGAGGTCAGTTTTTTTTATACGGAGTGGCCTTACTGGGCATGGTGGGGGAGGCTGGTGTAAGAGAGACACTGAAAAGTCTCTTTGATTCACAAGTGGATTTTAGAAGGCTCTGGGTGTGAGGTAAGGAAGGGTTAGATTGCTGTGGAGTAGGTTCAATTGCTGTGGGTCACGTGCTTTATCATTCCATGTTCAACGCCCCACCATTCTCACCTTGTATGCCACATGCATATCCTCTCCCATTCACTGAGCCTGTATTCCCTGAAGACTGACCATATGGTCTGCACAGTACACACTGCCCTCTAGCTCTGAATCAGTGAACACTTTTACTCTCCCTCCAGCCTTCCTGTAGTAGTCACTGCATTATTTTATTTCTTATTTATTCTTTTTCAAGCCCTGGGATTGTTCTTTGTAAACTTACCAAGGCCACAGGTTTCCCATCCTGATCATATGACTATGAGCAGAAATAGGCTATTCAGCCCCTCAAGTCTACCCCACCATTCAACCATGAGATCATCCATTGTCCCACTCAGTACAAAGCCCCGGCCTTCTCCCTTTGATGCCCTGGCTAATCAAGAACTATCAATCCCTGCCTTAAATACATCTGACCTCCACAACGGTCTGTGCCAACAAATTCCTCTGCGTCTGGGGCGGTAACGGTTAGTGTCAGCACAACTCTTACAGCGGTCCAGTGATGCCTATAAGAAGTGTGTGCATTCTCCCCTTGTCTGCGTGCTCTGGTTTCCTTCCCACTGTAAAAACATAAGGGGGATGTAGGTCATTTGGGTGTAATTGAGCAGCATGGGCTCATGGGCCAAAAGGGCCTGTTACTGTGCTGTAGGTCTAAATTTTAAATTAAAAAATTTTCAATCTCTGCTCTACGTCAAGATCCTTCAATCTGAATTTGAGGCCTCTTGTTCTAGAGACTCTCCCACCATGGGAAACAACCTTTCTACACTGTCCACTCCTTTCAATATTCAAAATGAGATTCCCACCCGCCCCCCAATCATTCTCATAAATTCCAACGAATGGAGGCCGAGCTCTTCGTGATAACCCTTTCATTCCTATGAACCTCCTCTGAACCTTCTTGAATGTCAGCTCATGCTTTCGTAAATATGGAGCCCAAAACTGGTCACAGTGGTCCAAGTGAGGTCTCACCAGTGCCTCAACATCACATCCCTGCTCTTGTATTCGAATGTCCCATGTATGTGCTCGCCTGTTCGTCTGCATCACAGACTGGACTAAAATAGTTCAGCACGGACGGCATTGGCCAAGATCTGCTTCTGAGCTGTGATGTTCCACGGTTCTATCGGAGGAGCTCAAGATGAAGTGCTTATGAGGAACTGAGTTTATCTTTGTCAGACAAATTTCCCCTGCCTTTCGTTTCCCAATAGAGTCTCATGTTATTTCAAGACGGTTATCTTGCTGAGAAACTAAATGACAATGTTATTCTATTAGAGATAGGCAATGTTTAGAAATGATGCACTTGTGTAAATGGAGTTACATAGCCCTTCAGCCCACAATATTGTGCTGTCCTATATAAACCTACTCAACAGTCTAACCCTTCCCGACATACCCATAACTGTCTATTTTTCTTGCATCAATGTGCCAGTCTAAAGCCACTTTCGGATGATATCGCCTGGAGAATGCGGCTCTAGAGCCGGTGCGAAAGCTGTGCATGAAGGGACGTTCAGGAGGCAGCGCTGTCCTAGCACCTGAAAGGTCCGCAGCGGAGACAGGCGCCGCAGAGCAAACGCTGGCTCCAGTCGACTGTGGCCATAGTCCAGCCTGTTTTCAGGTGCCTGGGGGAGCGTACGGAAGCAGAGAATACACCTACCTGAGGAGGGTTGGGTAAATACTCCTCAGGTCAGGGTTCTCCACTTTCAGGTGGCCTCCCAACAGCCACATTCGGGTATTTTAGGTGGCTTTACATTGGGGTATTCTGGCCACCTGAAAGAGGTTTAAAAGTCTTTTAAATGTCCCGATTGCACCAGCTTCAACCACTACCCCTGGCTATGCATTCCAGGTACTCAACATTCTGTGTACAAAAAAACTTACCCCAGACTTCTTCCTTTAACTTTCCTGCCCTCACTTTGTGCAGACATCTGCTGTTGTTGCCCAAGGGAAAAGGTGCTGGCTGTCCACCCTCATAATCTTGTAGATCTTGAAACCTTCTTTGGTCCAAAGAGAAAAGCCCCAGTTCTGCTAACCCTTTCTCATAAGGCACATTCTCCAATCCAGGCAACATCCTGGCAAACCACCTCTTCACCCTCTCGAAAACTTCCACATCCTTCCTGTAATGAGGTGACCAGAACTGAACACAATATTCCAACCATTGTCTAACCAGAGTTTTATAGACCTAGAACATTACCTCTCAAATGAACTCAGTCCCCTCCTAGCTAAGGCCAGCATACCTCAAGCCTTCTTAACTACTCTGTCAATCTGCGCGGCAATCTATGGACCCCAAGGTGATGTAGTATTATTGAACTGTCAAGCACTTCCCAGTTATTTCTTTTGCCCAACTCGTGAGGTTAGTGAGGGCATGAACGAAGGTGCTGAAAACTCAACAGGTCACACAACATCCATAGGAAAACCAGCTGAGATGCTCCTGCCCATTTGTGGTTTGCACTTGGCCCCAGCCTCTGCGGACTTTCATAGAACCATAGAACATTACAGCACAGAAAATAGGCCTTTCTGGTCTGTGCTAAAATATTGTTCTGCCTGGTCCCACTGACCTGCAACAACTCTCTATCTCTCCACACCTCTCCCATCCACATACCTCTACACATTTTAAATGGAAGAATTGAACCTACATTCACCAGTTCAGCTGGCAGATTGTTCCACTCTCTCTCTGTGAAGGAATTCCCCTTAAACTTCTCCCCTTTCACCCTTGTCCTCTGCTTGATATCTCACCCAACCTCAACTGAGAAAGGCTAATTGGATTTACTCTGTTTGTACCCCTCATAATTTTGTAAACCTCTATCAAATCTCCCTTCATTCTTCCACGGCCAAGGGGAATAAAGTCCTAACCTGTGTTAGGGCTAGGGCTACTCAGGATCCTTTAAACTAGAATGGTTGGGGGGAGGGAACAAAATAGTACAGAGCAGTAAGGAGAAGGTTAGAATGCAAACAAAGAAAGTTTGTAGTAAGTATTTGAATATGGATGGGTAGGTGATAGAGAAGGGAAATGCTCTGGAAGAAGATGAAGGGCAATTGGCAGTAAAAGTAAATAATGTTGTTCTTAAAGATGATGGAAAACAGGGATTAAAAATTGGGAAATCTCTGAAATTCATATATTTTAATGCCAGGAGTATTGTAAAAAAGATGGATGAGCTGAAGGTGTGGATTGATACTTGGAAGTATGATGTGGTAGCGATTAGTGAGACATGGTTGCAGGAGGGATGTGATTGGCAACTGAATATCCCTGGGTTTCGTTGTTTTAGGTGTGATAGAGTCGGAGGGGCAAGAGGAGGTGGGGTTGCATTGCTTGTCAGGGAAAATATTACAGCGGTGCCTAGGAAGGATAGATTAGAGGGCACATCCACGGAGGCTATTTGGGTGGAACTGAGGAGTAGGAAAGGAGAGGTTACACCCGGAGGGGACCGAGACCTAGAGGAGCAAATCTGTAGGGAGATAGTAGATATTTGTGATAAGCACAGGGTTGTAATTATGGGAGATTTTAATTTTCCACATATAGATTGGGAAACACATTCTGTGAAAGGACTGGATGGGTTAGAGTTTGTGAAATGTGTGCAAGATAGTTTTTTACAACAATATGTAGAGGTGCCGACCAGAGTAGGAGCAGTGTTGGATCTACTGTTGGCAAATGGGATGGGTCAAGTGACGGAGGTTAGTGTTGGCGAGCACTTCGGGTCCAGTGATCATAATGCCATCAGCTTCAATGTCATTATGGAAAGAGAGAAATCAGGGCCAAGGATTGAGGTTTTTGATTGGGGAAAAGCTAGATTTGAAGAGATGCGAAAGGACTTGCAGGGTGTGCATTGGGACAATTTGTTTTATGGGCAGGATGTAGTAGAGAGATGGAAGTCTTTTAAAGATCAGATTTTGAGAGTGCAAAAGCTTTATGTTCCTGTTAGGTTAAAAGGAGGGGCAAAAGGTTTGAGAGAGCCGTGGTTTTCAAGGAATATTGGAAACTTGGTTCGAAGAAAAAGGGAGGCGTACATTAGATATAAAAAGCATGGAGTTAAGGAGATGTTTGAAAGATACATTGAATGTAAGAGGAATCTTAAGAGAGGAATTAGGAAAGCTAAAAGAAGGTACGAGAAAACTATGGCAAGCAGGGTGAAAACTAATCCAAAAGAGTTCTACAAATATGTTAATGGTAAGAGGAAAGCTAGAGACAAAATTGGTCCCTTAGAAAATCAGAGCGGAAAACTGTGTGTGGAGCCTAGAGAAATGGGGGAGATATTGAACAGTTTCTTTTCTTCGGTATTCACTAAGGAGAAGGATATTGGGAGATGTGAGATAAAAAAAGCAAATTGGGTAAATATGGGGAATATAGAGATTACAAAAGGTGTAGTTTTAAAGCTTTTGAAGAATATAAAGATGGATAAGTCTCCGGGACCAGACGGGATCTTCCCCAGGACATTGAGAGAAGTGAAGGAGGAAATAGCAGAGGCTCTGGCGGTAATTTTCCAAATGTCATTAGATATGGGGATAGTGCCGGAGGATTGGCGCATTGCGCATGTGGTTCCATTATTTAAAAAGGGTTCAAGGAGGAAGCCTGGCAACTATCGGCCTGTAAGTTTGACGTCTGTGGTAGGTAAATTAATGGAGAAAATTCTTAGAGATAGTACTTATAAACATCTGGATAGACAGGGTCTTATCAGGAGCACTCAACATGGATTTGTGGGAGGAAAGTCATGTTTGACCAATCTGATTGAATTTTTTGAAGAGGTGACTAGGAATGTGGATGAGGGTAGCGCAGTGGATGTTGTCTATATGGACTTCAGTAAGGCCTTCAATAAGGTACCACATGGAAGGTTAGTTAGGAAGGTGCAGTCTTTAGGTATAAATTTTAAGATAGTCAAATGGATTGAACATTGGCTGAAAGGGAGAGGCCAGAGAGTGGTAGTGGATAATTGTCTGTCAGTTTGGAGGCCGGTGACCAGTGGTGTGCCTCAAGGATCTGTATTGGGCCCATTGTTGTTCGTTATATACATTAATGATCTAGATGATGGGGTGGTGAATTGGATTAGTAAATATGCAGACGATACTAAGATAGGTGGAATAGTGGATAATGAAGAAGGTTTTCAAGGATTGCAGAGGGATTTGGGCTGCTTAGAAAAGTGGGCTGAAAAATGGCAGATGGAATTTAATGCTGATAAATGTGAGGTGCTTCATTTTGGTAAGAAGAATCAGAATAGGACATACGTGGTAAATGGGAGAGCATTGATGAATACAGAAGAGCAGAAAGATTTAGGAGTAACGGTACATCGTTCCCTGAAGGTAGAAACTCACGTGAATAGGGTGGTGAAGAAGGCTTTTAGTATGCTGGCCTTTATCAATCATTGCATGGAATATAGGAGTTGGGAGGTGATGTTGAGATTGTACAAGACGTTGGTGCGGCCTAATTTGGAGTTCTGTGTGCAGTTCTGGTCGCCTAATTATAGGAAGGATATAAACAGAGTGGAGAGAGTGCAGAGAAGGTTTACCAGAATGTTACCTGGGTTTAAGCATCTAGAGTATAGGGAAAGATTGGACAGATTAGGTCTTTATTCTTTGGAGCATAGAAGGTTGAGAGGGGATTTGATAGAAGTATTTAAGATTATGAAAGGGATAGACAGAGTGGATGTGGATAGACTATTTCCATTAAGAGGAGGAAAGATTAAAACAAGAGGACATGAGTTAAGAATTAAGGGGCAGAGGTTTAGAGGTAACATGAGGGGGAACTTCTTTACTCAGAGAGTGGTAGCCGTGTGGAATGATCTTCCGGGAGAAATAGTGGCGGCGGAGTCAATTGTATTATTTAAGAAAAGGTTGGACAGGTATGTGGATGAGAAGAAGATGGAGGGTTATGGGCATTGTGCAGGGAGGTGGGACTAGAAAGGGGTGTTTGGTTCGGTGCGGACTAGAAGGGCCTAATGGCCTGTTTCCGTGCTGTAATTGTTATGTTATGTTATGTTATGTTATGTGTAACCTTTCCCTACAATTCCATGAGGTTAGTTAGGTTGTTTAGGTAACCCACCCAGACATCCTGTTCTCTTGACTGGGCCAAGTGAGTGCTAATGTGTTATTCGACTTTGCTGGAGGCATCACAATTGTTCTTCACTTGATACCCAATATAACTCCAACATAAATCACCAGACAGCAATTGGGAACAGGCTGAATTTTATCCCTACCCATTACAGAATGGATGAAACCATTTGTGATCCCATCGACTACAGTAACTGAGAACAAGAAATTGAAGAAAGATTGTGGTGGCTCAGTTAGCGCAATGCTATTACCGTGCCAGCAACCCTGGTTGAAATCCTCCTCAGTCTGTCAGGAGTTTCTACATTCTCTCTGTGACCTCTGAGGGCTCCGCTTCCTCTCACATTCCAAAGACGTACAGCATTCGTCAGTCAATTGGACGCATGGGTGTATTTGGTCAGCGTAGGCTCATGGGCTAGAAGAGCCTCTTATTGTGTTGTATCTCTAAATTTAAAAATAAATTAAAAATCAAAATGCCTAAAGAAACAAGATGGAAGATGACATTGGATTGGAGAGCTTTCATTTGTCACCATGTTCATCGAGGACAATAAGTGATGTGACTGCCCCTTCAGATCTCATCAGACTTCACACCACCAGTTCCATGCGGGTTAACCGGCTAATTTAGCAGGTCCATTCCCGGTAATCGTGTGGTGTGAAATGTTCCAAACCTGGCAGGGATGAGTTAAATCTAACCGGACTCTTACATTTGGTGGGGGCAAGTGTCAGAGCCCGGCCGAGTTCATTTACTAACCGCCTTCTGGTGGTGTGAAAGCACATCCTGCTCTCCACTGGAGGTGGAATTTCCCCCCCACCTTTAAAATTCCGATTAACCAGGTAAATCATGGTGCAGAGGGAAAGGCTTCCGAGTGCAGCAGGCCCGGTAAGTTTTCCAGCTTCCTAGGAGGGTTGGCAGTGTAGCAGCTCCAAACACTCAGGTTACACTCAGAATTCTGAATCAACAGGGCTGGGCTATACTGAGTCAATTGGGCGGCACAGGCTTGTGGCCCAAAGGGCCTGTTATGGTCCTGTAGGCCTAAATTAAATGATCTCTCTAACAGGCAACAAGAGAAAGAAATAAACCAAATTGAATCAATATTAAACCCATCAAAAAGAAACCCAACATTTCAAGCCCTGCAAAAAGGGCAGCCAGATTGGCCCAACACCTTTACAGCACCAGCGAATGGGACCAGTCCTGGGTTCGAATCACATGCTGTCTGTAAGGAGTTTGTACGTTCTCCCCATGTCTGCCTGGGTGTTCCCTGGGGGCCCCAGTTTCCTCCTACCCTTCAAAAATATACCAGGGGTGTAGATTAATGGGGTGTCAATTGGGCGGTGTGGGCTCATAGGGCCGAATTGGCTTATTACAGTGTTGCGTGTCTAAAAATAAGTTTATCTTTAAACAATATGAATTTTGAATAAAGTACTCTCGGTATCAAAATTCTACGATAACTTTTTTTATAATTTGAAAGCTGTTTATAAAAGGGTTAAATTTCAAGAGATTTGGATCAGGTTTAGTGGCTGGGAGAGGAGGACCGGCTGATACTTTAGTCATTTTTATCAAGTGTCTACTTATCCCTTGTAATTGTTTAGCCATCTCATCTTGATGTGGGATGCCTGACATTAATCCATAGATGAAGTGTGCTCTAACCAGTCGCCACTGAAGGAGGGTACAATACATCCTCAGGCAAGAATTTCTGTAATTCTTCGATCATAATGACTGACAAAAACTTCAGTGCAAGCCCAGACACTTCGATAGAACTGGCAAGCAGCAACTTGCCCAAGATAGCGATCCAAAAAAGAACATGCAATTTGACACAGGCCCAAAACCTTTGCTGTGTCCCAAAGCCTTAGCCTCGCCAGCAAACCAAGTTAGGTCACTGATGAAAACAAACCAAATAGCTAGTCAGTATAATATCTCTAAGATTTTCCATGGCTTCCAGGATAGGTACATCCTGGTCTGAGATCACATGATGCTTCTCTTTGAAATAATGTCATTGTTTTCTTATTTCCGACCTGGTAGAAGCTGATTCCAGGTCATTGAAACCCGGGCCATCTAATTACACCCAAATGACCAACAAACCGGAGCCCCTGGAGGACACCCAAGCAGACATGGAGAGAACATACAAACTCCTTTCAGACAGCGCGGGATTTGAACCCGGGTCGTTGGTGCTGTAACAGCGTTACTGTAACCGTTACACTGCCACCCATAGCTTTCATCTATTTGGCATAAGATGGAAAATGTCACATTACTTCGCTCTTCTATCCTACCTGAAGTGTCATCATAAATTATTTGTTCCCATGGAGGGAAACATGTACATTCACCCTTTTGACACAGAAGTGAGAACATTCCAGAAGCTAAAATAACATAAACAGATTAGATCAATTCCCAAGATATTTCACACCAGGAAAGCAATCTTCAACTACACATATGTGTGCACATGTGTATGTATCTGTGAGTGTGTGTGTGTGTGTGTGTGTGTGTGTGTGTGTGTGTGTGTGTGTGTGTGTGTGTGTTGATCAGACTATATGTGTTTGGATCTATCAGCATGCGTGCATGTGTGTGTATGTGCAAGTGTGAGCAGGTGTGTGTACATGCACACGTTTCTGCCTGTCTCTGTGTGTGTGTGTGTGTGTGTGTGTGTGTGTGTGTGTGTGTGTGTGTGTGTGTGTGTGTGCAGGTGTGTACAAGTGTGTGTTTGTCTACATATAGATGTCTGAGTGTGTCTTCATGTAAGGTTGAGTGAGTGAGTGTGTGTGTGTGTATGTATGTGTGCATGTGTATGTATGTGTATGCATATGTGTGTGCACACAAGTGTGTGTGTGTGTGATGTGCAAGTGTGAGCAGGTGTGGGTTGGTGTGTGGGTCTGTGTGTGTGTCGATGTGTGTGTTTGTGTGTCAGGGTGTGTGTGTTTGTGTGTCGGGTGTGTGTGTGTGCGTGTGTGTGTGTGTGTGTGTGTGTGTGTGTGCGTGCATGCATGTGTGTACATGTGTGTGTGCATGCGTGCATGTGGGTATGTGTGTGTTTGTGAGTGCGCACGCGCGCGCGCGTGTGTGTGTGTGTGTGTGTGTGAGAGAGCGTTAGCCTTTTTACAACTCCAAGCTGGGTTCCTTGTGTGAATTTATGGCCCTAATATGTGTGCAGAAGGTAGGATGTTGTGAAGGCCCTGACTCCCTTATTGCTCAACAACCCTGTGATAGTACAGATTCTATCACCAATGTGTTTATGTACAGATTGTAGTGTAGGATGACTGTGATTGGCTGAGAGTGTAGCCACACCTCCTGGCAGGTCTTAAAGGATTGGTCCTAGCCAGACCAGGTCATTCTGGACTGGGTGACCTACATGTAATATGTTCCAGTCTTTTAGTTAATAAAATTGTAGAGCGTGTCGAAAGAACCAAAGACTTGTTGATCCAAACCAAGGCTTTTATTAACTAAAATACACAGCACCTAATAAATAAACACAGCACCTAATAAATAAACACAGCACCTAATAAATAAACACAGCACCTAATAAATAAACACAGCACCTAATAAATAAACACAATACACAGCACCTAATAATCACAGAAATACATATAAATATTTTGGGATGATTTATTCAATTACAGGACCGTTCACCAATCTCACAGCCGGCGGGAAGGAGCTATTTCCCGTCCTGGCTGTCCTGATCATGATGCTCCTGTTACTCCTTCCTTATGGTGGTGGGTCCACGATCCTGTGTGATGAATGGTAGGAATCCTCAATAATTCTTCGAGCCCTGGTGAACATCATTAGTAGAGGAGAGGCCAATGACGTCAGCCTGTTTGACGATCCTCGGTATTGACTTCCAGTCCAATGCTTTGCAGCGACTGCACCACATGGGTTTTGTTTTAATGAAAGCGATTTACTGCATCTGGGTGATTCACTTGATTCTGTTTTTCTGGGATTGGATTCCTCACAATGAAGAGTCCAGCTCCACATTACAGGCTCCGCGGAGTGAGTGGTGAAGACCAAATGGTGCGCCAGGCATTAAACGGTGCTCCTGATACCCGCAGGTTCCCAGCAATCCATGGGAAAGGAAAGGTCGAACTCTGCATCGCTTGGTAAAGCTTCAGGTCTTCCCAGTGCATGAGAGGCCTCTAGTGAGCAGTGAATGTATGCAGAGATTTCAACTAATTTTTGACTTCCAAAGGCACTGAGGGCTGTTCCACACTTTGTATTGGTACCATCCTTCCTTTCGCCAATGCAATCCCAGCGCAAGAAACAAATGATGGATCTCCCTGCCGATAATCAGCTTTCCAAATCTTCAAACCAGTTCCTCCTCATCACTGCTTGCCTCCTCTACCTCTCCGTTCCACACAGACTTCACCCTTTGTGAAAGTTATGTGGTCTTGTGCAGCAATTTCGGCGAAGGTATGATCTCGCCAAGTATCTGCTTGGACAAGCAGAGGCCTGGCCAAGTCCTTATAAATAAGTCAGCCACAGAATAACATGTCAAAGCACAGAGATGCTGGAGGAACTCAGCCAGTCTTGCAACATGTGTTTTTACTACAAGCGCAGCGTCTGCAGACTTCCGTGCCTCACAGGATGACCTGGCCAGATCCCAGAGATCCACTTCAGAGCTACGGGGATTTGTCTCGTCTGCTCTGGAACGTCTTGAGGATGACGCTGAGGGCTTGTTGTCGTGCACACAAGCTGGCACGGGTTAGCGCTGCGCCAGTGATTAGCCAGTGCTGGAGACCAGGGCTTCGAATCCGGCGTGGCCTGTGAGGAGTTTGCACGTTATCCCCTTGTCTGACGGGAGTCGCAGGTTAATTGGGTGGGCAGAAAGAGCCTGTTGCCGTGTTATACGTCTAGATGTAAATTTACATTTAAAATTTTTTTTAATTTAAAAATAAATTTACAATGTTCAGACTGAGAGAGCAGACATTAAGCACATTTACATACAATTGGCAGATTTAGATTCAGTAAGACAGGAATGTTTGAAAGATACATTGAATGTAAGAGGAATCTTAAGAGAGGAATTAGGAAAGCTAAAAGAAGGTACGAGAAAACTATGGCAAGCAGGGTGAAAATTAATCCAAAAGAGTTCTACAAATATGTTAATGGTAAG
The DNA here is from genome assembly GCF_036971445.1 of Narcine bancroftii. Lineage (NCBI taxonomy): Eukaryota > Metazoa > Chordata > Chondrichthyes > Torpediniformes > Narcinidae > Narcine > Narcine bancroftii. Next base: position 95,385,943 of record NC_091474.1, read on the forward strand.
AGGAAAGCTAGAGACAAAATTGGTCCCTTAGAAAATCAGAGTGGAAAACTGTGTGTGGAACCTAGAGAAATGGGGGAGATATTGAACAGTTTCTTTTCTTCGGTATTCACAAAGGAGAAGGATATTGGGAGATGTGGGATAAAAAAAGCAAATTGGGTAAATATGGGGAATATAGAGATTACAGCGAGGTCCTTGGGTCGTAGGTTTTATATCGGAGTGGCCTTCTCCTATGCAGGTTTCTTACCCGGGCTGGAGGGGCCTGCCTCCCCTCCTAGGTCGGTCCATACTGCCCGGACCGGGGCCGAGGCCGCCGCAGTTCACCCTGTGCCTGGACTGGGGCCGCCGCCTCCCACTCCCTGCCCGGACCGGGGCCTCCGCCTGCCTCACTCGACCGAGGCCGGGGCCGCCGTCTCCCCCTTGCTCCTGCCCGTATCGGGGCCGCCGCCGTCTACCCTTCGCCCGGACCGGGGCCGGGGCCGCTGCTGCTCTCCCTGTGCCTGGACTGGGGCCGCCGCCTCCCACTCCCTGTCCGGACCGGGGCCTCCGCCTGCCTCACTCGACCGAGGCCGGGGCCGCCGTCTCCCCCTTGCTCCTGCCCGTATCGTGGCCGCCGCCGTCTACCCTTCGCCCGGACCGGGGCCGGGGCCGCTGCTGCTCTCCCTGTGCCTGGACTGGGGCCGCCGCCTCCCACTCCCTGCCCGGACCGGGGCCTCCGCCTGCCTCACTCGACCGAGGCCGGGGCCGCCGTCTCCCCCTTGCTCCTGCCCGTATCGGGGCCGCCGCCGTCTACTCTTCGCCCGGACCGGGGCCGGGGCCGCTGCTGCTCTCCCTGTGCCCGGACTGGGGCCGCCGTCTCCCCCTTGCTCCTGCCCGTATCGGGGCCGCCGCCGTCTACCCTTCGCCCGGACCGGGGCCGGGGCCGCTGCTGCTCTCCCTGTGCCCGGACTGGGGCCGCCGCCTCCCACTCTCTGCCCGTATCGGGGCCTCCGCCTGCCTCACACGACCGAGGCCGGGGCCGCCGTCTCCCCCTTGCTCCTGCCCGTATCGGGGCCGCCGCCGTCTACCCTTTGCCCGGACCGGGGCCGGGGCCGGGGCCGCTGCTGCTCTCCCTGTGCCCGGACTGGGGCCGCCGTCTCCCCCTTGCTCCTGCCCGTATCGGGGCCGCCGCCGTCTACCCTTCGCCCGGACCGGGGCCGGGGCCGCTGCTGCTCTTCCTGTGCCCGGACTGGGGCCGCCGCCTCCCACTCTCTGCCCGTATCGGGGCCTCCGCCTGCCTCACACCCTCCGCCTGCCTCAGCTTGCTTGGCCACGGCACACGAACCATGGGTGTAAAGGGTGGGGCCAGTACTGCGCGCACTGCACTCCACCTAAAAGCTCCTTTGCGCAGGCCCGAGGACAGGTCCACGTCCTCCCCCTCAACGTCCTCCCCCTCCACGTCCTCCCCCTCAAAAGATGCTCACAAACTCAAGCTAGCATGCTGGAACATCAGAACCATGCTAGACAAGACTGACAGCCACCGACCTGAACGTCGGTCTGCCCTCATTGCACATGAACTCCTCAGAATTGACATCGACATAGCCGCTCTCAGTGAAGTCCGCCTGGCAGATGTAGGCAGCCTCCAAGAACGCGGCGCGGGCTACACACTCTACTGGTCTGGCAAGCCTTCGGATGAACGACGCCTATCTGGTGTAGGCTTCATGGTCAAGAGCTTCATTGCCTCCAAACTCGAAAACCTTCCGACAGGCCTCTCGGACCGAATCATGTCCATGCGACTCACACTTCAAAACAAGCGTAACATCACCCTCATCAGTGTCTATGCTCCAACCCTCCAGGCGGAACCAGCAGAAAAGAACAAGTTCTACACCGACCTGCGCAACCTCATCCAACGTACCCCTACAGCCGACAAGGTTGTCATCCTGGGCGACTTCAACGCTCGTGTCGGCAAAGACTCAGAAACCTGGCCAGGAATCCTGGGCAAGCATGGCGTCGGCAAGTGCAACGACAATGGGCGCCTCCAGTTGGAGCTCTGCGCAGAACAGCGGCTTGTCATTACAAACACCCTTTTTCAGCAGAGGGACAGCCTTAAGACCACCTGGATGCATCCCCGATCCAAACACTGGCACCTCCTGGACTACATCCTGGTGCGAGAAAGTGACAAACAAGATGTGCTCCACACCAGGGTCATGCCTAGCGCGGAATGCCACACTGACCACCGGCTGGTTCGCTGCAAGCTCAACCTTCACTTCAAGCCAAAGCCCAGGAACAATAAAGCCCCCAGAAAGAGGTTCAATGTTGGAAAACTGCAGTCAGACGAAGCGAGAGGAAACTTCCAGGCAAACCTCAAAGCAAAGCTCGACGTTGCAACCCGCCTCACGGACCCGTCCCCTGAAACCCTCTGGGATCAGTTGAAGACTACCATACTGCAATCCACTGAAGAGGTACTGGGCTTCTCCTCCAGGAAAAACAAGGACTGGTTTGACGAAAACAGCCAGGAAATCCAGGAGCTGCTGGCAAAGAAGCGAGCTGCCCACCAGGCTCACCTTACAAAGCCGTCCTGTCCAGAGAAAAAACAAGCCTTCCGTCGCGCATGCAGCCATCTTCAGCGCAAACTCCGGGAGATCCAAAATGAGTGGTGGACTAGCCTCGCCAAACGAACACAGCTCAGCGCGGACATTGGCGACTTCAGGGGTTTCTACGAGGCTCTAAAGGCTGTGTACGGCCCCTCACCCCAAGTCCAAAGCCCGCTGCGCAGCTCAGAGGGCAAAGTCCTCCTCAGCGACAAGATCTCCATCCTCAACCGATGGTCAGAACACTTCCAATCTCTTTTCAGTACCAACCGCTCAGTCCAAGATTCCGCCCTGCTCCAGCTCCCTCAACAGCCCCTAAGGCTAGAGCTGGATGAGGTTCCCACCCTGGATGAGACATATAAGGCAATCGAACAACTGAAAAGTGGCAAAGCAGCAGGTATGGATGGAATCCCCCCAGAAGTCTGGAAGGCTGGCGGCAAAACTCTGCATGCCAAACTGCATGAGTTTTTCAAGCTTTGTTGGGACCAAGGTAAACTGCCTCAGGATCTTCGTGATGCCACCATCATCACCCTGTACAAAAACAAAGGCGAGAAATCAGACTGCTCAAACTACAGGGGAATCACGTTGCTCTCCATTGCAGGCAAAATCTTCGCTAGGATTCTACTAAATAGAATAATACCTAGTGTCGCCGAGAATATTCTCCCAGAATTACAGTGCGGCTTTCGCGCAAACAGAGGAACTACTGACATGGTCTTTGCCCTCAGACAGCTCCAAGAAAAGTGCAGAGAACAAAACAAAGGACTCTACATCACCTTTGTTGACCTCACCAAAGCCTTCGACACCGTGAGCAGGAAAGGGCTTTGGCAAATACTAGAGCGCATCGGATGTCCCCCAAAGTTCCTCAACATGATTATCCAACTGCACGAAAACCAACAAGGTCGGGTCAGATACAGCAATGAGCTCTCTGAACCCTTCTCCATTAACAATGGCGTGAAGCAAGGCTGTGTTCTCGCACCAACCCTCTTTTCAATCTTCTTCAGCATGATGCTGAACCAAGCCATGAAAGACCCCAACAATGAAGACGCTGTTTACATCCGGTACCGCACGGATGGCAGTCTCTTCAATCTGAGGCGCCTGCAAGCTCACACCAAGACACAAGAGAAACTTGTCCGTGAACTACTCTTTGCAGATGATGCCGCTTTAGTTGCCCATTCAGAGCCAGCTCTTCAGCGCTTGACGTCCTGCTTTGCGGAAACTGCCAAAATGTTTGGCCTGGAAGTCAGCCTGAAGAAAACTGAGGTCCTCCATCAGCCAGCTCCCCACCATGACTACCAGCCCCCCCACATCTCCATCGGGCACACAAAACTCAAAACGGTCAACCAGTTTACCTATCTCGGCTGCACCATTTCATCAGATGCAAGGATCGACAATGAGATAGACAACAGACTCGCCAAGGCAAATAGCGCCTTTGGAAGACTACACAAAAGAGTCTGGAAAATCAACCAACTGAAAAACCTCACAAAGATAAGCGTATACAGAGCCATTGTCATACCCACACTCCTGTTCGGCTCCGAATCATGGGTCCTCTACCGGCACCACCTACGGCTCCTAGAACGCTTCCACCAGCGTTGTCTCCGCTCCATCCTCAACATCCATTGGAGCGCTCACACCCCTAACGTCGAGGTACTCGAGATGGCAGAGGTCGACAGCATCGAGTCCACGCTGCTGAAGATCCAGCTGCGCTGGATGGGTCACGTCTCCAGAATGGAGGACCATCGCCTTCCCAAGATCGTATTATATGGCGAGCTCTCCACTGGCCACCGTGACAGAGGTGCACCAAAGAAAAGGTACAAGGACTGCCTAAAGAAATCTCTTGGTGCCTGCCACATTGACCACCGCCAGTGGGCTGATAACGCCTCAAACCGTGCATCTTGGCGCCTCACAGTTTGGCGGGCAGCAGCCTCCTTTGAAGAAGACCGCAGAGCCCACCTCACTGACAAAAGGCAAAGGAGGAAAAACCCAACACCCAACCCCAACCAACCAATTTTCCCTTGCAACCGCTGCAATCGTGTCTGCCTGTCCCGCATCGGACTGGTCAGCCACAAACGAGCCTGCAGCTGACGTGGACTTTTTACCCCCTCCATAAATCTTCGTCCGCGAAGCCAAGCCAAAGAAAGAGAGATTACAAAAGGTGTAGTTTTAAGGCTTTTGAAGAATATAAAGGTGGATAAGTCTCCGGGACCAGACGGGATCTTCCCTAGGACATTGAGAGAAGTGAAGGAGGAAATAGCAGAGGCTCTGGCGGTAATTTTTCAAATGTCATTAGATATGGGGATAGTGCCGGAGGATTGGCGCATTGCGCATGTGGTTCCGTTATTTAAAAAGGGTTCAAGGAGGAAGCCTGGCAACTATCGGCCTGTAAGTTTGACGTCTGTGGTAGGTAAATTAATGGAGAAAATTCTTAGAGATAGTACTTATAAACATCTGGATAGACAGGGTCTGATCAGGAGCACTCAACATGGATTTGTGGGAGGAAGGTCATGTTTGACCAATCTGATTGAATTTGAGGTGACTAGGAATGTGGATGAGGGTAGCGCAGTGGATGTTGTCTATATGGACTTCAGTAAGGCCTTCGATAAGGTACCACATGGAAGGTTAGTTAGGAAGGTGTAGTCTTTAGGTATAAATTTTGAGATAGTCAAATGGATTGAACATTGGCTGAAAGGGAGAGGCCAGAGAGTGGTAGTGGATAATTGTCTGTCAGGTTGGAGGCCGGTGACCAGTGGTGTGCCTCAAGGATCTGTATTGGGCCCATTGTTGTTCGTTATATACATTAATGATCTAGATGATGGGGTGGTGAATTGAATTAGTAAATATGCAGACGATACTAAGATAGGTGGAATAGTGGATAATGAAGAAGGTTTTCAAGGATTGCAGAGGGATTTGGGCTGCTTAGAAAAGTGGGCTGAAAAATGGCAGATGGAATTTAATGCTGATAAATGTGAGGTGCTTCATTTTGGTAAGAAGAATCAGAATAGGACATATGTGGTAAATGGGAGAGCATTGAGGAACACAGAAGAGCAGAAAGATTTAGGAGTAACGGTACATCGTTCCCTGAAGGTAGAAACTCACGTGAATAGGGTGGTGAAGAAGGCTTTTAGTATGCTGGCCTTTATCAATCATTGCATGGAATATAGGAGTTGGGAGGTGATGTTGAGATTGTATAAGACGTTGGTGCGGCCTAATTTGGAGTTCTGTGTGCAGTTCTGGTCGCCTAATTATAGGAAGGATATAAACAGAGTGGAGAGAGTGCAGAGAAGGTTTACCAGAATGTTGCCTGGGTTTAAGCATCTGGAGTATGGGGAGAGATTGGACAGATTGGGTCTTTATTCTTTGGAGCGTAGAAGGTTGAGAGGGGATTTGATAGAAGTATTTAAGATTATGAAAGGGATAGACAGAATGGATGTGGATAGACTATTTCCGTTAAGAGGAGGAAAGATTAAAACAAGAGGACATGAGTTAAGAATTAAGGGGCAGAGGTTTAGAGGTAACATGAGGGGGAACTTCTTTACTCAGAGAGTGGTAGCTGTGTGGAATGATCTTCCGGGAGAAATAGTGGCGGCGGAGTCAATTGTATTATTTAAGAAAAGGTTGGACAGGTATATGGATGAGAAGAAGATGGAGGGTTATGGGCATTGTGCAGGGAGGTGGGATTAGAAAGGGGTGTTTGGTTCGGTGCGGACTAGAAGGGCCTAATGGCCTGTTTCCGTGCTGTAATTGTTATGTTATGTTATGTTATGTTAAGAAGCAGGTGGAAACCAATTTACATCTCAAGGATCACGGTTTCTTTTATTGGCATGCAATAATACATTAAAAATGTAACATTACATGATCTACTTTAAATTTGGCTCCCATAAGGCAAAGAGAGTCACCATGAACATTTTCTGGATCCCCTAATAATAGGAGAAAGAGATGTAAAAGAGAGACCCTTCAGAGACTCCGTGGATTCTCCTCCCTCGGCCGCCCGAGCTCCAGATCCAAGCCGCCAACAAGATCAGCTCCCAAGGCCTTTCGGGAGACCTCCTTGCCCTCAGCACCCTCCCGAAACCTGGCTCAGCTACCTGGTTCCCACGAGCCGGTCGCCAGCAGCCTACAGCCTGCAACCTGAGCAGGAGCCCTGGTCCTAGGTCGTGTGGGTCCCTCCACCACTAAACCCCTTGCTGGTCTGCTGCCGTGGTCACACCTTCCTGTTCCCAGAGCTGCTGTAATGGCAGCACTGCCGCTGGTCTGGACATGGGAGAGCAGGGAGTGGAGACACAGCACTGCTCTGCAGGAAGCTACTGCCTGGTCATGATGCCAACAGCTCCCAAAAGGCTTTAAAATCCTACAACCACGGAATCTGCACCAAGCAGCATCCACAAGGGGTTGCAGACTCCAGGGAATTAGTGGATGGGTGCAGGGCACTAAAGATGGAGAAAACATCCCCTATAGCGGCGGACCAACAGGCTGCAGGACTCGCATGGGCTGAGGGTTGCTGGAGACTGGCTCATGGGTCCAGGTATCGGAACCGGGATATGAAAGGGTGTCAAGGGCAAAAAGGACTCCTGAAGGGCCCCGGGCACTGAAGGCTCCCTGATCGTGTCAGAGGTTTGGGCCTGGAGCTCGGGCAGCCAATGAATCGAACTGGAATCTGGGCGGCTGCAGAGGTTGCAGGAGGCGAATCCACGGACTTTCAGCGGCTCTGAAGGGACTCCTTTTTGTTTCTATTTCCCCTATTGCTAACGGCAGCAGGAAATGCTCGTGACAGCTCCTTGTTTGCTTTACGACCGACAAAAGTTGAGGTATATCACATATTATTACGCCACGATAAAAGGAACCCTTGAACCTTTGTGTTTGGTGGTGGGATCCCATTGGAGGTGATGAAAATTGTGGAGGATTACATGTTGGACATGAAGGCTGGTGGGAGAGGACGAGGTGAACTCTATCCCTCTTTTGCCAGGGTGGAGCAAGAGGGAACTGGAGGTGTGTGTGAAGCCAGCATTGATAGCAGTGGAAGGGAATCCATGTTTACTGAAGAAGGAGGACATCTCAGATTTCCTGGAATGGAAGACTTCATTGTTGGAACGGATACGGTGGAGACCGAGGAACCGAGAGAAGGGAATAGCATCCTTACGGGAGACAGGGTGTGAAAAGGTATGGTTGAAGTCACTGCAAGGGTCATTAAATTTATAAAAGATGCCAATAGATAGTCTGTCACCTGAGGTGGAGGGAGGGAGATCGAGAAACGGGAAATAAGGACCAGAGATGGATGGTGAAATTTGGCGGTGAGGTTGATAAAATTGATGAACTCCTCATGGGTGTAGAAGGCAGCGCCAATGTAGTTATCAACGTAGAGGAGGAAGAGTTGAGGAGCCTTTCCTGTGCTGTCTTGCAGCAAGGATTGCTTTACATAGCCAACAGAGAGACAGGCAGAGTTGGGACCCGTGAGTGCAACCTTTGATTTGGAGAAATTGTAAGGAGTCGTTGAGGGTGAGAAAATGTTCTGCCAGGCAGAGGAGGGTGGGTCAAGCCCAAAACGTTAGTTATGTATTTTTATCTTTGTATACAAAAGATACTGTTTCACCTTGGGTCTATTATCAAGGAAGATGTGGAGAGCCTTAAGGCCTGCCTCATGGGGGATGGATGTGTACAGGTTTTCCTTGGTGAAAACCAGTCAGTCGGGACCAGGGAACTAAAAGACTTTAAAGTGGCGGAGAGCATGCAAGGTGTCAAGGGACTAACTCAGGGATCGGTGTAAGTGGATTCTAGTTCAGTGGAGCAAGAGCACCCGGAAACAATGGGTCTACTGGGGAAATTAGGCTTGTAGATCTTGGGTAGCAGGTAGAAGTGCAGGGTTGTAAACAAAGAGGCTGGGAAAAGGATATTACAGGAAACAAAAACACAATTCTGGAGAAACTCAGCCCTTCTTCCCCAGCATCGTGCTCTTATTTCCATCAAGGCGACTGCAGGCATTGTGTATTACTCCACATGCTCTGAATGTTTTTGAAGATTATTTATCTGATAAAGTGAGTTGGGTCTGAAACACCCCAGTTCTCCTTTTGATATGTCTACCTATAAAGAAAACCTCAGTTGCAAAATCTGTGTTAGTAGGAATGGAATTTGCATCATTTTCTTGCTACTTATCTGGATTGGTGCTGTCTCAACATTTCTTGTTCAAACCCTTCTATTATCTGGCAAAGTATTTCGGTTGGTGAAATCGTTCACAACCTTACCTAAAAGTTGACATAAAAATTCTTGATTTGATGAAGGCCTCAAGCCCAAAACGTTTGCTGTGTATCTTTATCTTTGCAATATAGAGGACACCGTTTGACCTGCTGAGTTTCTCCAGCATTGTGTCTTTGGACTTCCATGTTTTATTTCTGTCTTCTGCACAACTCTGCGAAAGCTCTTCGAGGGATGCCTACTTGAAGAAGTTCTCCTTTGCTCTCCAAAGGGAGTTTTGTGGGATTCTCTCTCACTGTTCCTCCTCTGAAGTCCCTGCTGCTCTCTCTTCCACAGCCACATTGGCTTCCTTGCTACTTGCCTCCGCTACCATCTTGTGCCTCGTGGCTTCCAGCTCCAGTTTCAGGCTCAGTTTGGCCTCCACAGGAATAGCTACCAACTCTCACCTGGACTCCGGCTGCTCACAGGTCAAGACTCCTGACCCCTCCAACACCGCCCACTCACAGGACAAGACTCCCGACCCCTCCAACACCTACTCTTACCTGAGCCCCAGCCATTCGCAGGCCAACATTCCAAACCCCTCCAACACCACCTACTCACAGGTCAAGACTCCCAACACCGACTCTTCCCTGAGCCCCAGGCGCTCATAGTCCAAGACTCCCGACACCTCCAAAACTGACAGTTACCTGATCCCTGTCCACTCGCAGGCCAGAACTCCTGACGACCTCGGCACTTACTGCAGACCCAACCTCCCCTGCTCTGCCAGAGCTAACCCCACTGCTGGATCCCATAGACTCATTCCTTCTCCACACCTTATTTTTCCATATCCCCCTACACCTTTCTCTTCTTCTTTTCTTCTTTGGCTTGGCTTCATGGACAAAAATTAATGGAGGGGTAATGTCCATGTCAGCTGCAGGCTCGTTTGTGGCTGACAAGTCCGATGCGGGACAGGCAGACACGGTTGCAGCAGTTGCAAGGGAAAATTGGTTGGTTGGCGTTGGGTGTTGGGTTTTTCCTCCTTTGTCTTTTGTCAGTAAGGTGGGCTCTGCGGTCTTCTTCCAAGGAGGTTGCTGCCCACCGAACTGTGAGGCGCCAAGATGCGTTGTTTGAGGCGATATCAGCCCACTGGCGGTGGTCAATGTGGCAGGCACCAAGAGATTTCTTTAGGCAGTCCTTGTACCTTTTCTTTGGTGCACTTCTGTCTCGGTGGCCAGTGGAGAGCTTGCCATATAACATGATCTTGGGAAGGCGATGGTCCTCCATTCTGGAGACATGACCTACATGAATTTGGATCTTCAGCAGCATGGATTCGATGCTGTCGGCCTCTGCCATCTCGAGTACTTTGATGTTGGTGATGAAGTCGCTCCAATGAATGTTGAGGATGGAGCGGAGACAACGCTGGTGGAAGCGTTCAAGGAGCCGTAGGTGATGCCGGTAGAGGACCCTTGATTCGGAGCCGAACGGGAGTGTGGGTATGACAACGGCTCTGTATACGCTAATCTTTGTGAGGTTTTTCAGTTGGTTGTTTTTCCAGACTCTTTTGTGTAGTCTTCCAAAGGCGCTATTTGCCTTGTCGAATCTGTTGTCTATCTCGTTGTCGATCCTTGCATCCGATGAAATGGTGCAGCCGAGATAGGTAAACTGGTTGACCGTTTTGAGTTTTGTGTGCCCGATGGAGATGTGGGGGGGCTGGTAGTCATGGTGGGGAGCTGGCTGATAGAGGACCTCAGTTTTCTTCAGGCTGACTTCCAGGCCAAACATTTTGGCAGTTTCCGCAAAACAGGACGTCAAGCGCTGAAGTGCTGGCTCTGAATGGTTGAGCAAGAACTATGCTTATCACACCTCTCTATATTCTATCCACATCTCCCCCTCTGAGCTCCCCATTTATTTCCACCCCCAACCTTCAGACGCTCTCATCTCCCCTACTCTCCAATGACCTTCCACCTCCCCTGACCTTCCCCAACTACCACCACAACCCTCTGACCTCCGTAACCCTCCACCTCCTCCCCTCTGACCTCCCTTTCCCTCCATCTCTCCCCTCTGACCTCCACTACCCTGCACCTCCCCCCCTTGGACCTCCCCCACCTATGAGCTTTACCCTCCACCACACCGACTCGCACTCTGACCTCTGCTTGGTCTTGACCATCCCCTCTGGCCTTTCCCTCTCTGGGACGGAATGCTTGGTCATCAGTAGAGACCTTCCCTCGTCTCCCTCCTCCAACACCTCCCTGCACACCACGATGCCAAACTCTTCTTCCATCACCTCTGTCTCCGGGCCTACTTCCATGACCGGGAATCTTCACTCCTCCTCCCTCCCACCAAGACTCACTCTCCAGCTCTAAGACCTCATGTTCCTCTTGGACACCTCACCCTGTCCAGCTGCCCGCTCTGCATCTTTTTATTCCTAATTACCACTGAGACATCAACTCCACCTCTCTTATTCCAATCTCACCACCTCTGAATGCTCTCCCCTCCACTCATAAAAAAAGGATGAAGGCTCAAGTCCAAAATGCTGTGCAGCACGGGCTTGTGGGCCGAATGGCCTGTGATTGTGCTGTATGCCTAAATTTTTTTTTAAGTAAAGGACACTGTCTGACTTGCTGAATTTCTCCAGCAATGTGTTTTTAATTATAACATTCAGAGTCTTCGTTCACCACCCTAGGTTCCTTTCATATCCTGACCGACAAGCAGATCAATCAAGGATCAATCAAGGCACAGGACTGAAGTAAGGTGTTGTAGACCATTGATGCAAGCTTCCCTCAAAAGCGTTTGTGAAATTTAAACACCGTCAAGCAATTTTAAACTTGGGGGCGTGGCAAGATGGCGTAGAAGGAAGACGTGTTCCACCTCTCCCCAGCTGGATCATTAAATACCTGGTTTTTCAATCGTATAAAAGTGATTAAAAATAAGATTTACAGTTATTCAAACAGTGCTTTATGATGGCATCCAATGTGAAAAAGTTTAAACCTCAGCTTCAGAAAAAATTACCATATAAAAATGCAAAAGAATTGAGGTCTACCTGCATAGCTGAATCCACAAAGTCTTCGCTGGGAGTCTCCAAGCCTCAGAGGACTCCAGCCCGTTCATCTGCAAGATGGCACTGGCATATCGGTGAGTTCAGCCGCTGCCGACCCGCGTTCATGTGAAGCCGTGCGTGCGGACGGCATGGCTGATAAGGGGACCCCCCCAAACCTGTGACCTCGCTGGGTAGCCCAGTGGCGCACAGGGTAATATCGGAGGATGCCTCTGCACGTCAGACAGCCTTGCCTGGCCTGCATGTGGCATCACGGGTCCAAGAGCTGCTGGAGAAAGTCGAGCTGTGGGATAGCCCAAACCCCGGCATCCCGAAGAAGTTGTCCAGACCCGCAGCCATTCAGTCAAAGGACCTACGATGACTGAGGAAGAAGAGGAATTTACCTTATTGGAATTCGACCAGGAGGAGGAGCTTGCAGTTAAAGAAGGTGGATCTCAAAAAGTGGAAGTGGAATCTTGACTGAACTCAATGTTCACTGTTTTGGAAGGGATTGCTTGTCAAATGCAACAAATGCATAATTTGTCAAAACAAATATCAACTCAAATGAATCAAGGATTTATGGAGATGAAAATAAAAATGAATACTTTGTGTAATGAAATGTCAACTGTGAAACAGAAAATGATTGTAGTGATATTAATAAATGTATAAAATCAGTTGATACTGTGCAAGATAACTTTAAGAAAATTGAAACATCCTTTTCTGAGTGTCAAACTCAGGTAGAACGAAAAAGAGAAAAAGTGGAAAAAGTGGAAGGTTCTTTTGTAGATTGGGGGATTCAGAAAAGAGATTTAATGAAGAAGATTGATTCGTTGGAAAATCAAAGTCGAAGGAATAATGTGAAAATAGTTAGTCTCCCAGAGGACATTGAAGGAGCTGACCCGATAAAAAATTTTAAGCACTGGATCCCAGAGGTACTGGGTAAAGAGCTTTTCCCTAAAGGTTTGGAACTGGATAGAGCTCATAGAACTCTGAGAAGAAAACCACTTCCAGGACAAACATCAAGAGCAGTCTTGATTCGTTGTTTAAAATATCAAGATAGAGAAATGATTTTACGTATGGCAGTACAGAATGCACAGCAGCATCGATCTCCATTAATGGTTCAAAGTAACAGTGTTCTTTTATGCCAATTTGAGCCAAGAGCTTATTAGAAGACGATGAGAATTTAATAGGGCTAAAGACGTTTTGTGGCGAAAAGGCAACAAGTTTGGTTTTCGTTATCCTGTAATTTTGAAGGTTTTTTATGGAAATTTTCAATCTCAATTTTTTGAGAAGATCATGATGCTTTGGTTTTTGCTAATTCTTTGCTGGAATTGCAAAGAAATGGGTGTTCTCCTCCGTTGTCTCCTGAGAGGAGGGTAAATGGAAATGGACATGGGAATGGAAAGTATGGAAAGAATGGAAATTGACACAAAGTCTTCTTGATGTTAAAGATCCGGAGCAGTCGTTGAGCTTGGAATCATTGGGCTGAATATATGAACTATATTGTATTGTGTTTGATTAAATAATTAATATGTATCTAGCTGGGGGTGGGGGGGTGGATGACACTGAAAACTTTGATAGTCATCTGCCACTAGTGCGTTCACCACACCCAATTTTTTAGGGTATTGCTACCTTTGGGTGGGTTTTTTCCATTTTATTTTTGTTTTTTAGATTTTTTTTAGGGGGTTTTCTTTGTTGGAAGTATTATTTTATAGTGTGTAAATATATTAGCTAAAAAAGATGTCTCAATTGAATTTTGCAACTTTTAATGTGCATGGGGTTGAATAAACTAATTAAGAGAAAGAGAATATTGGCTTATATTAAAAAAATGAAAATTGATATTGCTTTTTTACAAGAAACACATTTGACTGAGAAAGAACATTTGAAATTGAAATGGAATTGGGTTGGTCATGTTTTTTATTCTTCTTTTAATTCTAAGGCAAGAGGAGTAGCGATTTTGATTCATAAAAATTTACCCTTTGAATTGGAATCTTCAGAGGGGTATGCTGGCAGAGTATAAAGAGTGAATTGTAAAATATTTGCTGAATTGTGGACTTTGTTGAATATTTATGCCCCTAATATAGATGATGAGCGGTTTATTTCAGAAGCTTTTTTATTGTTAACTCAAGCTAATGAAAATGTTTTAGTTGGTGATGATTTTAACTGTGTTCTCACCCCTTTATTGGACAGAAATCCAAAAAGTATAAGGAAATCAAAGATGGCAACACAAATTAATGCATTAATGAAAGATTTAAATTTGGTGGATATTTGGAAAAAAGTTAATCCTCCAGAGAAAGATTTTTCTTTTTATTCTTCGAGACATGATTCATTTTCTAGAATTGATTTATTTTTGGTACCAGCACATTTACACGGTAGAGTATTATGAGCTGAATATAAAAGTAGAGTTATATCAGATCATTCACTATTACTTTTTTCTTGCAAAAGTTCAGAGGTACTACATTCGTTGTTTAGATGGAGGTTTACTGTAATGTTTTTGAAGAAACTTTTGTTAAAGAGCACATTTTCTTTATTTTTGACTGAAAATGTTAATTCTGTGGATAGTCATTTTATAATATGGGATGCTTTAAAAGCTGATTTGAGAGGGAACATCATTAGTTATTCTACAAAAGTTAAAAAAACAAAATTTGGCGGAAAGTTTAGAGTTAGAATATAAGATTGTTGAGTTAGAAAAGGATTTTCAGAAAGATATTACAGAAGATTTTTTAAAAAGTTGCATTAGAGAGGTTGAAGTTACGTTATAGTATTTTACAAACTTATCAGTTTGAGTGCTTAATTAATTGATCTAAACAACGTTATTATGAGTTGGGGGAAAGAGATCATAAGGTACTTGCCTGGCAATTGAAAGCCGAACAAGTGTCTCAGACTATTAATCCTGTAAAGAAGAATTCAATAATAACACAAGCCTCAGGAAATTAATGACCAGTTTTATTCACTTTATCAAAAATTATATACGTCTGAGGGGAAACAGGATAATGGTTCTATTGATTCTTAATTATCTAAATTAAAGTTACCGGTATTAGATGAAAATGATGTTCAGGAACTGGAATCTCCCTTTACGGATTTTGAAATTAAGGAAGTTATTCAGGAAATGCCAAATGGAAAATCCCCAGGGGACGATGGATTCCCTGTGGAATTTTATAAACTTTTTATGATGATTTTTCTAATGAATTTGGAGAAGTGTTGAATCAAGTTACGAAGATCAGAAGTTACCAGAATCATGTTCCAGTGCTGTCATTCCAAAAAAAAGATAGAGATGCATTAAAAATGTATTTGTATAGACCTATTTCTGTATTAAATGTGGATTATAAAATTATAGCGAAAGTATTTGCTAATAGACTTGCTAAATATTTGCCTAAATTGGTACACATTGATCAAACTGGTTTTATTAAGAATAGAAATGCATCAGACAATATATTTCAATGAACTACTTTGGTCAACGCATATCGAAAGCAACTGAGCCATCCTATGGTGTTTGCATTAGATGCAGAAAAAGCTTTTGATAGGGTTGAGTGTGTTAGAAATTAAAGTACCTTTAAAGAAATTGCTCGAGACAAAAATTGAGAACAAAGAACATTTATTACTACAACAATGCAAAGTTGGGTGCTTCCCCTTACCCTGGGAATACACACACATACTGGGGCTCACCCAACTTTTATACAGTCAATTTCAGTATCAGAGTGCCCTCCCCCTTACATTCTTCTGCCCCCTGGATGGGTTTGGCATAGGTAATCCTTCCTGCCTACGTGCAGTTTCAGTACACTTGGAGGACCAGGGGGTATCCTGTGGGTGCCCCATCATGTCATTGTCCTTATTCACACCTTCCTGATTCTCTGGGCTACAGTCTCTTGATATGCAGAGTTGACTCATTCTATCTAGGGTTGGCTAATTTCATATGTATAAATCTGTGTATGGTTAGCTAATTAGAAATGTATGACTTGGTACTTCTGTCCAGGGCTAGGAGACCCTTATCTGATCCAGACTACCTCAACTTCCTACATTCTATTGTACCTTACCATTCCTTATCTTAGTCTTATGGTCTTGTCACAAAGACTAGAAGATTCTTATGTTAATCGTGCTGACTCTGCTTTCCTGCATCCTAAGCCCCAAGCTTATCCTGTTTGAACTGGTTACAGCCATTTACTGATGAACTTTAGTTTCTTCCATGTTCATAATTTTAGATCAATTTTCCCATCTCTCACAAGTGGGATTTTTTATTTAAAGTGTTAGAGAAATTTAAATTCAGCCCTTTTTTTACTGGTTTGGTTAAGACTTTATATACGAACCCAATTGCTAGGGTGGCGACAAATGGACAGATTTCTTTATCATTTAAATTGACTCATTCAACTCAACAGCGCTGCCCATTGTCACCAGCCCTATTTGCATTGGTTATTGAACTGTTAGCTCAAGTTATTATAAAAAAAATGACAAAATTAGAGGGATGAGGGTTAAGAATGAAGAATATAAAATTAATTTATCTGCGGACGATGTGTTGGTATATTTGACGGAACCGGAATGGTCATTGAAACAATTGCAAGAGTGTTTGTTGACATTTGGAGAATTATTGAGATATAACGTTAATTGGGATAAAAGTGAAATTTTACCAATTGGAGTTGGAGATTATTCTGAATTTAAAACAATTACAAAATTAAGGTTGACAAGTAAAATTAAATATATAGGTGTGTTTATTGATACGAATTATCAATCATTATATCAATTAAATTATGTACCTATATTAAGACAGATTAAAGCAGATTTGATTAAGTGGAAAGATCTTCCATTAACTTTGATTGGTCAGGTTAACTGTATTAAAATGAATATTTTTCCTCAAATTCCAGTCACTACCTTATTTACTTTCTAAGGGCTTTCTTCAAGATTTGAATAAAGCAGTGTGAGAGTTTTTATGGAAAGCTAAACTATCTCGAATGGCATTGCATAGACTTACATGGAAGTATACATTGGGCGGACTACAATTACCACATTTTCAAAATTATTATGAAGCAGCCCAGTTGAAGTTTATTAGTAGATTGATGGATTTAGATCAGCCTTCTAGCTGAGCTAAAGTGGAGATGGTGTGTATTCCTAGGGTTGAAATACATGAATTTATATTTCATTGGAATTTGATTTTGTTACAGCAAAATGATATGCCGATATTGAAACATTTGTTAAAGATTTGGTTTTAAAAAAATAGGATGTTAGGGTTGAAAGATAAATGATCAATTTTAACTCCATTGTATAACAATCAGCTTATTCCTTTTTCAATGTTTAATAATCATTTAAAGATTTGGGATTCTAAAGGTATAAAGACAATACAAGATTGTTTAGTAGAGGGGCAATTTCTTTCTTTTAACCAATTGAGAGAAAGATTTGATATACCTGTTAATTCTTTGTTTGTGTATTATCAACTTAGAGCTTTGATAAAAGAGAATTATGGTAGAGAGATGATTTTACCTACTTTGTCGAGATTTGAATCTTTGATTTCCTCTTTACCGAAAAAGGGTTAATTTCAATGGGAGAGTGATTTAGTATTTATTTTTCCCGAAGATGACTAGGCGAATATATGTCAAGACAATGTAATTAAATTGACTAATGTGCGATATGGAGTGGTTAATTATAATTTTTTACATCAATCATATTTGACCCCAGAAAAGTTTTTTTAAAAATGGGTTTAGTAATTCGGATTCTTATTTTAGATGTGGTTCATGTAGTGGAACTTTTTTACATGCTGTATGGAATTGAGTTAAAGTTCAATCATTTTAGCAAGGAATTAAAGTAGTTTTGGAGAAATTATATAATTTTATATTACCATTTGTAATGGAAGATTTAAACCGTGTTTTTTTACTTTTGCAGCCTTTGCTTCTGCAAGGCTGAGAACCTGCTTGTTTTTTTAGAATCAGCAGGTATAAACTAAATTCCACCGAGAGGCCAGAGATGCAGTTATCTGACGAAGGACATCTGTGTACCAAGAACATTTAATCTTCCTGCTTGTTTTGGTCACAGACTGTCAGAGGTCTAGCCTTGATGCAAAATAAACCATTGTATTCAAAGTGATAAGCTGAAAATTACATTATTTGATAGAAGCCTAGCATGCTAGCTTGCTCACTTATCTTTCTTGCTGTGCTGGGAATAGGTGCTTGGGTAAGCAGTTTTTGGGTAATATAAGTCATGGTCCCGCTGCTGAAGTTTGAGACTCTCCGAGAGGTGGCAACATCTCTCAGGAAGAAGAAGAACTTCTAGAGTCCAGCCAATGTCCTGGCTGGGAGAGGTGGAGAAGCTGCTACCGGCGCTCTGACAACCTACTACAAGCGTGCAGTCGTTGCCTCTCTTCGGCAGTTGGGACCAGTCCAGGCGTAGATAAGTATAGTTGGGAAAGGCTTGCATATTGTAGTTTGAAATCAGCTTTTGAATTTGTAATAAACATTTGTATAAACTGAACTGCTCTCAGTGTGTGTGTCTATTTTCTTTCAGTAGCTCAAACACTGTGACCAATCTAAAACGAACAAAATGAGAGGTACAAGTTTACCAGGACACCGTTAGATCCAATGATTTTCTTATTGGGAAATTTGTATTCATTAAGGGGTATGGGATTGGATAAAATTCAAATTGCTTTTGTACATTTGGTGTTATCAATAGTGCGTAAATGTGTTGCTAGTACTTGGAAAGATCTCTTTGGCTTGGCTTCGCGGACGAAGATTTATGGAGGGGGTAAAAAGTCCACGTCAGCTGCAGGCTCGTTTGTGGCTGACAAGTCCGATGCGGGACAGGCAGACACGATTGCAGCGGTTGCAAGGGAAAATTGGGTTGGTTGGGGTTGGGTGTTGGGTTTTTCCTCCTTTGCCTTTTGTCAGTGAGGTGGGCTAGATGATACTGTGATTAATATAGCACATTGGCATAATGAATTGAAAGTATGTGTTGTTATGGAAAAAAATTACTTATACTTTACATGATAATTCTTCTTCTTTTGCTAGTAAGTGGTCTCCATATTTGAAATATATGCATTTAGATATACCTTGAAATGTTGTTAACATTTTATATTTATATAAATAAATAAATATACTTTTATATATATATATAGAAATATATATATATAAATATATATATATATATATATATATATTTTTTTTTTGCTCCCATTAAGGGAGCTGGCCTTAGGGGTGTGGGGGGGTGGTGGGGGGGAATGGGTGTTAATGAAAAATTTTCTTTGACTATTTCTATATTGTATGTTGTTTTTGTTTGCAACATAAAGTTTGCAACAAAAAAAAAGCAATTTTAAACTTTATAAAAGGAGGCACCTCCAGTAATAATGGGTTGGCAGAACATGGAAAAGATTGGGTTGAAAACCGATGGCAAAATGGAGCAAGTTCAGTCACTGGTAAGTCTTGAGCAGGTCAGAAGAAGGAGGTGTTGGTATTCTGGGATGGCATCTAGCCCAAGTTTCTAGCCAAAGCAATGTAACAGATAGTTTGGGCCCAAGTGGAGACCTTTGCATCTTTATAAACCACAGGTGTTGAGCTAGATTAGATGACGTTGGTCTGTGATTTAGGTAAAAGCAGGTTGGTGAGCCGTACATCAGTGGTAGGAAATCATTCAAGAAAATCCAGTGCTTGGATTTATTTGCTTTGCACTTGGACAGGCAGGAACTGGTTAAGGATAATGTGCAGAGGAAATCTTTTGCATTCTTTCAGTAAGACACTTGGCCAGGACCTGCTGGCCCAGGAGGTCAAGCCAGCTGGGTAACTGGATACAAAATTGGCTTGGTGACAGGAGGCAGAAGGAAGTGCTTCTCTAATGCAGAGGTGTACGGCAGGTATTGGTTCTGGGACCCCTGTGCTTTGTGACGTACATTCATGACTTGGATGTGAATTTAGAAGATATGATATAAAAATCCATTAGTCCAAGGCTGCGGCGGGTATAGAAAGCGTTAATTCCACAAAGTGAAAGGTGATGCATTTTGAGAAGACAAAAAGGTGTAGAACATACAACATATGGTCCTCAGAAGGTTGATGAGCAGAAACTTTGGAGTTCAATCTATGTTTCCCGAAAGTGGGAACATTGGTAGATAGGGTGAAGAAACGGGGTTATGTCACAATTGTCTTCGTGGGCAGAAATGATTAGATGTGGGGTGTTTATGTTGGAACTTTATCAGACACTGGGCAGATCATGCCGAGATTGCCGCTGGCCGTCATACAATATGATGTAGTGGTGCTGGAGAGAGCGCAGAGGAGATTCACCAGATTATATTGCCTGGATTGTAAGACTTTAGTTATGGGGAGAGATTGGATAGACAGATAAATATGTTATGTTTTTTAAATGTAGTTGGTAGGTGAGAAGTACAAAAGAAACCAAAACTTGACTGCTTCATAGGGAAGAGCCCATACGCTTTGAGCAGAGTCTTTGGCGAGGGAGGGGAGGAGGGCATAGCTGTAGAAAGAGGTTGAGAATGGTTGCTAAGGATGAAGGAGGCAGAGGGGTGACAGATATAAAGGTGCAGATAATGAGACAGTCTCTGTCTTGTGTCCATAGCAGGGAATCCAAAACAAAGGGCCATTGTTTGAAGGCGAGAAGGAATTATAGAAAAAAGTTTTGTTCCCCATACCGAGTGGCTGATAAATGTGCCTCAAGGATGAGGTGCTGGATTCAATAGAATTAAGAGACATTTAGCCAGGTGACTGTCTACACAAGGCACCGAAATAAAACAGAGTTTAGTTCAGGCAAATGGGATTAGTGTAGATCAGCCTTTTATTTGGCTAAGACTCTGCTCAAAGTTTGTGGCCCAACCTTCCCTGCGAAGCCGTTGTGTCTAGTAGGTTTCTTCCGTACTTCTACTGACTACACAAAAAAAAATTAAATATTGATGCGACGTTAGGTGAAAAGGGTTATCTCCAAATGCCTCCAACCTTTAAAAGATCACGCGCTGCTCGGCAACGACACAGCAAAGCCTCGTACGAAAGTCATTTCTTTCCCCCAAAAAAGTTTAATCCATTCAATTTCCATGCCATCACCCATGCACTCAGTCTGTGCCCCCTCGTGAATGTGCTGAGACCCCCCCGGGGGAGGGGGGAATTTGGCCCCGTTTGGTACGGATGATACAAGAAGTAGGCTGAAAGGTCTGTTTCGTCATGTTCACCTTGATGACTGTGTCATTGCTACAAGAGTATAATTAAATTGTCCAGTGGACTCGGCAAAGTTTAAAGGGAGACCGAGAAACAAAGCCGAGTGAATCTTTCAGTGAGAAACATACAAGACTCAAAAACTGGGCAGCTGGTCGAGGGCTGCAATCGGACAATCGGTCACTGGATTGGAGCTTGATTGGATATAGCCAAGCGAGATGGAATTTCAGTGACCGAGTGGTTGTGATCAGTGAAGTGAGCAGGTTCTAAACAAGATTACTCCTGACAATTCATGCTGCCAATTCATGCTGCTGTATCCTTCCAGAGATGCGTTAACCATCCATCCCACTCGCGGGCATGGCCATGCTGCCTCCTCCTTGCCTGATACCTCTCAAAGGTATCAGCAGTTTGCTATTTGCTCCAGATCTCCAGGATAACCAGACTCCAGTGTCATCGGCACCAATAACCACGCCACACCATGCATGGGAGGGGACGAGAAGGAGGAGAGACCTCCCGGAACTTCAGGCTGGGGCATGTGTCGGATGGTGGGAAGGTGGTGAGGACCGATAGCAAGTGGGGGCTGGGGGGAGAGTTAAGGTAAACATTTCCACCCACCCACCACCAAGTTAAATCCCAGCATAATTTCCTCGGGGGAAGGGCCCATCAACATTGATTTATTCACCTCCCTCAGCCTCTCAGCTTCACGGCATCGATATCCAAACAGTTCTGGTAGCATAAGCAAAGGCGCAAGGGACTCGTGGGTGAATCAGTCAAAGGGGATGTATTTGGGCAGTGGAGGCCTAATTGTGGGCCATAGGGACTAGTACCTTGATGTAATTCTGATTTTTTTTTAAACGAAATGGGTTTAACAGTGTAGGTGCAGAGATGGAGTTTCTCTCAGCTGGTTTGCATAGAATTCGCAGTCACCGTCTGAAGTTAAGGGGTCAACCATTTGAGACAGAGTTGAGGAGAAATACTTTTATCCACAGGACAATAGAACCCTACAGTACAGAAATAGGCCCATTCGGCCCTTCTAGTCTGTGCTGAACCGATTTTTCTTCGCCTAGACCCACAGACCACAGCCGTCTTCCATCTATGTACTTGTCCAGATTCTTCCTAAATGCTAAAACTGAGCCCCCATTCACCAGTGCTGCTGGCACCTCGTTCCATAGTCCTGCTACTCTCTGTGTGAAGAAGTTTCCCCCCTCACATTCCCCCTCAACATTTCATTCTTAACACAAATGTACAAACACACTGGAGAAACTCAGCAGGTCACTCGGCAGCCATAGGAAGGGAAAGGGCGACCAACATTTCAGGCCTGAGCCCTTTGACAGGAGCGCTGCACGACCTGCAGAGTTTCTCCAGCATGCTTGTGTATTGTATCTGCAGACCCTATTTAACGTTTTACCCTCCAGGATATCTTTGGCTGCTATCAGGTGCTCAGACTCAGATAATGCGCTGGCAGACACGACTGGGGGAGTGGAGCTGGGACGTTCAGGTGGCCGCGGAGAAGATACCATTCTGTCACCAGAACATGCGGGCTTAGGGAGAGCCACGCCTGAGCCAACGCTGTGGACGGTGGCCGTCGTCCCACTGCTGCTTCCAGGTGCAACGGGGGATTCTCCAAGCCAGAGGAGGAGGGTTAGGTAATTGCCCTTCCTGGCCGGGTTCTCTACTTTCAGGTGGCCAACCCGACAGCCACTTTGGGGTAGAATAGGCAGCTTTACCGTCAGATATTCTGGCCACCTGAAAACAGCTTTTAACAGCCTTCGTCCAGTCTGCGGGCTGAGTTCTGTGGAAGCTCAACTTTCAAGGAAGAGATTGATAGATTTCTGGTGACATGGGAATCGATGGATGTGTGGTCAGTGGAGGAAAGCTGCACTGAGATAAGAGATCAGACAGGATTAAATGGCAGGCCAGCATAAGGGAGACTAAAGGGTCATCCAAAAATTGCTCTGAAAATATTCACAGGCTCCACTTACGTTGCCCTTCGAGGAAGAGAGATGGAATATGATACTGTTGTCATTACAGAGAGAGAAAGGTAGGGCAAGCAGATCAACATTCCAGAGTGTAGAATCTTCAATCACGTTCGGGCATTGGGGGGATGGGAGGGAGGGGAGGTTGATGTAAAAGAGATGGTAGGTCAACATTGATTAGGGAGTCTCTCGTGGCAATTCTAAGAGAGGAATGAGGGTTCAAGGGGAGAGATTAGGAACTAAGAGTGGGAGAATAGGTGGGGATGGGGGGGTAGGAGAGGCCCTTCAGCCCACAATGTTGTGCTGACCTATGTAAACCTATTCATCTAAACCAATGGTTCTCAACCTTTTTCTTTCGACTCACACCCCTCCTTAAATAATCCCTATGCCATCGGTGCTCTGTGATTAGTAAGGGATTGCTTAAGGTGGGATGTGGGTGGGAAGAGAAAGTTTGAAAACCACTGTTTTAATCGTACCTCATTGACTCGTTATGTGCAGGGTTTCAGAACTCCAAAGGAAATGGACAGTTTTTCTCAAGCAAAATATTTCAGTAACAATTGGGTCGAGAGCAGTGATTCTCAACCTTCCCTTCTCACTCACATCCCATCTTAAGCAATCCCTTACTAATCACAGAGCACTGTGCAGTGAACCAGGATTTATGGGTAGGGTGTTGTGACCCCGCCTTCTTGCTCCGCCCCCATATGCTCATATAAATCACCTTGGTTTCCCACCTAAACTTTGAACCCTTCCAAAGATGACTGTGAGACCCTACCCTTAATTATGCTAATAAAAGCGTTTCTTCTCCCTCCAGTCGTGAGAGCTTTTATTCAAGCTACAATTTTATTAGCTTATTCCCTAAATGATGGAAGTGCTACTCAAGCCAGGTTTGCTGCTGTCCCCCGAAGTGGCTGAGGAGTTCACATACTGGCTAGACTGCTTCCAGGCCTACCTGAGCGCGACCAGAGATGTCTTCCACACTGATGAACTCAGGAGGTCCGCACTTGTTTCAAGGGTAGGAACAAAAGGGTATTCAGTCATCAGGGACTGCACTACACATGATGCTGCCATTTTTGAGGCATAGAAGGCTCGGTATCTGAAGTTGCAAATCGATGTCCTAGCGAGGCACCGACTTGCTCTACGTTGCCAACAGCCAGGAGAGACCATCGAGGACTACCTGCTGGATCTGTGGACACTCGCCAAGAAGTGCAGGTACGGGCCGCGTTCATAAGGAAGAACAGATCCAGGACACTCTAGTCGCGGGGGTCCGCTAGAGGTACATGAGGCAGCGACTACTCGAGTCGGGTAAGAAGGACTTGGCTAGTCACATTGAACTGGCCAAAGAGTTGTAACAGACCAAGCTCAAGAATGACAATCTCGAAGCCAGCAAACTCGCTCACCCAGGTGACCCCATCCAAGGACCGGCTGCTCCCGCTACCCCAGCCCTAATGGCTGCCGCTTCCCGTGCTAGGGAGTGCGTTTTCTGCGACAAGAGCCAGCATCCCCAACCTCGTTGCCCGGCAAAAGACTCAGTGTGTTCCAGCTGTGGCAAGAAATGGCTTTGGCAAGGGTTTGCCACATGAGGGGAAGCCCGGGGAAGTCCACAGCCTGCACCATTCCCAGATCAGATTCCATCCCCAAGCCATCTGCCCCGAATTTACCCGAACCCACTTGCGCTACACGCTGATGAAGGGTGGCAGTGGCAGTGAGTAAATGGCATGAAAATACTTGATGGCCATCTTGCTATAACCCAAATTCAAACAGCGCTATCATCGTCAGAAGAGGAAGGAGGGCGGCCATCTTGCCACACCACAAGGTCGACGTCATCTTACCAACATAGGGTAACCCAGGACGGTGGGGGCCACTCAAGTGAGGAGTATGGAGTTCCTGAGGTCCTAGCCTCAATGGTCCTAGATCAGGACAGACCTCATCAGCTCAGCAACTCCATAGTGACTGATCGACAAGGGCTCTACTGAAACCTAAAGATGTATCCTTCCAATTATCACGTATTCCTTGCATCTCATTCGCATTCTACGCGCATTCAACAACATTGTATAGTACATCTGTCATTTGAAGGGGGGATATTCTGTAAATTTCACCAGTATATACTTGATGAATCGTGTGCTCCGGTGATATTGGGTCTAGACTTCCTGTGTCACCTGAAAAGCGTGACCTCTGAGTATTCTAGTCCCCTTCCCCCTGTAATGGTTCAGAATGGAGGGCCCCTAAAATCAGAATTCACATGCACCCTCTCCACACTAAATATCGACCCCCCCAACTCTCCTCCTGAATCTGTCCTCAGACTGCAAACCCATTGCTACCAAGAGCAGGAAGTACAGCACTGCAGATCAAGATTTTATCAAGTCTGAGACAACATCTGCTCGACAAACCAAGCACCAGCCCGTGGAGAGCGCATGGTAGTGGTAAAAGGGGGAAACAAGTCCAGGCTAGTAATTGACTATAGCCAAACTATTAATTGGTACACACGCCTGGACACATACCCACTCCCTTGAATTTCAGACATGGTTAATGATATTGCACTGTATCAGGTCTATTCGACCATCGATCTGAAAGCTGCTTATCCCCAGCTGCCAATCCGTTCTGAGGACCGTCCATATACGGCTTTTGAGGCAAACGGTCGTCTCTATCAATTCTGGAGGCACCTTTTGGTATCGCTAATGGGGTTTCTATCTTCCAGAGGCAGATGAACAGAATTGTGGATGAGTATAGGTTGAAGGCTACTTCCCCTACCTTGGAAAGATCATGACGCCAACCTCCAGTTTTCTCCACGTGGCAAAAGCCCTGAACCTCATTTATAACTCTAACAAGTGTGTGTTCAGGACTAAACGTCTGGCTATCCTTGGCTACAGGGTGAAGAATGGCATCATAACCATATAACCATATAACCACTTACAGCACAGAACAGGCCAGTTCGGCCCTACTAGTCCATGCCGTAACAAATTCCCACCCTCCTAGTCCCACTGACCAGCACCCGGTCCATACCCCTCCGGTCCTCTCCTCTCCATGTAATTATCCACTCTATCCTTAAATATAACCAATGATCCCGCCTCAACTACGTCTGCCGAAAGCTCATTCCACATCCCTACCACCCTTTGCGTAAAGACATTTCCCCTCATTTTCCCCCTTCAATCTTAAACCATGCCCTCTAGTTTGAACCTCCCCCACTCTTAATTGAAAAAGCCTATCCACATTTACTCTGTCTGTCCCTTTTAAAATCAAGTCCCCCCTCAATCTTCTACGCTCCAGAGAAAAAAGCCCTAGTCTGCACAACCTTTCCCTGTAACTCAAACCTTGAAATCCTGTCAACATTCTTGTGAACCTTCTCTGTACTCTCTCTATTTTGTTTATATCTTTCCTATAATTTGGTGACCAAAACTATATACAGTACTCCAAATTTGGCCTCACCAATGCCTTGTACAATTTCATCATAACCTCCCTACTCTTGAATTCAATACTCCGATTTATGAAGGCCAACATTCCAAATGCCTTCTTCACCACACCATCTACCTGAGTATCAGCCTTGAGGGTACTATTTACCATAACTCCTAAATCCCTTTGTTGCTCTGCACATCTCAATAGCCTACCATTTAATGCATATGACCTATTTAGATTTGCCTTTCCAAAATGTAAAACCTCACACTTACCTGTATTAAATTCCATCAGCCATTTCTCAGCCCACACCTTCAGCCTTCCTAAATCACCTTTTAATCTACAGTAATCTTCCTCACTGTCCACAACACCACCAATCTTTGTATATTCCGCAAACTTGCTTATCCAATTTTCCACCCCTACTTCCAGATCGTTAATATATATAACAAACAATAATGGACCCAGGACCGATCCCTGAGGAACTCCACTAGTCACCGGCCTCCAACTGGACAAACAATTTTCCACCACTACTCTCTGACACCTCCCATCCAACCATTGCTTGAATCCATTTCACTACCTCCTTATTTATACCTAATGCCTCCACCTTTTTTCCTAACCTCCTGTGGGGAACTTTGTCAAAAGTTTTACTAAAGTCTAAATAGACAACATCCAAAGCCTTCCCTTCATCAACCTTTTTTGTAACCCCCTCGAAAAACTCAATCAGGTTTGTCAAGCATGATCTACCCCTGACAAAACCATGCTGATTACACCTTATCAATCCCTGTACCTCCAAATATTTGTAAATACCATCATCAGAAAACTTTCCATCAACTTACCCACCACAGACGTCAGACTTACGGGCCTATAATTCCCAGGTTTAGATTTGGACCCTTTCTTAAACAGCGGAACCACATGCTCCACCCTCCATTCCTTTGCCACTACCCCCGTGGCCAGTGACATCCTAAATATCTCTGTTAATGGCCCCACTATCTGTCCACAAACCTCCCTGAGTGTCCTTGGGAATATTTTGTCCGGTCCCGGAGATTTATCCACCTTTATCTTTTTAAACACAGCCATCACTACCTCCTCAGTTATCCTTATATGCTTCATGACCTCCTCACTATTTTTCTTTACTTCAACTGGTTCAATATTTTTTTCCCTAGTGAATACCGAGGCAAAGAAATCATTCAAAATTTCCCCCATCTCCTCTGACTTCTCACTCAGCCTACCCTCGCTATCTACAAGGGGTCCAATTTTATCTCTCACTAATCTTTTACTTTTAATGTACCTATAGAAACCCCTTGGATTTATTTTTACTCTGTCTGCCAAAGCCTCTTCGTGCCTTTTTTTGGCTTTTCTAATTTCTTTCTTAAGATTCCTTCTACACTCCTTGTAGTCCTCCTACAAACTCTCAGCTCCCTGCTCTTTATACCTCTTGTACACCTCCCTTTTTCTCCTAACCAAATTTCCAATATTCCTCGAACACCAAGCCTCCCTATGACTTCCAGCCTTTCATTTGATCCTCACTGGGACATATCTATTCTGTACCCGCAAAATTTCTTTTTTGAATATCCTCCATTTTTCATTTACATCCTTACCTGAAAATATCCTGTCCCACTCAATACTCCCCAAATCCCTTCTTATTCCTTCGAAATTTGCTCATCTCCAATCCAACTTTAGACCCCTCCTTGCTCTTCCCTAAAACTACCCGAAAACTAACAGAGTTATGATCACTAGACCCAATTTGTTCTCCAACATTAATGTCTGATACCTGACCTAGCTCATTCCCTAACAGGAGATCTAGTATTACACCGTCCCGAGTCGGTTCTTCTACTAATTGATTTAGAAAACAATCTTGAACACATTTAACGAACTCTAGCCCATCCAGCCCTCTAACTGTATGGGTATCCCAATCAATGTGAGGGATGTTAAAATCTCCCATGATCTTTATGATTCTCACACATATACGTTATCTCCCTACAAATTTGTTCCTCTAATTTTCTTGGCCCATTGGTGGTCTGTAATACACCCCTATTAGCACCCTCATTCCTCCTTCACCCCTCAATTCCACCCAAACAGCCTCACTGGACGATCCCTCCAGACCATCCTGCCCCCTCACGGCAATAATGCCCTCCTTAACAAGCAGAGCAACTCCTCCCCCTTTTTTTACCCCCTGCTCTATCACATCTAAAACTAATGTATCCTGGAATATTAAGTTGCCAATCTTGCCCCTCCTGTAGCCAGGTCTCACTAATTGCCACAATATCATAACCCCAAGTATCTGTCCATGCTCTAAGGTAATCTACCTTCTTCACTATGCTTCTTGCATTAAAATATATGCATTTCAGAGAATGACCCTCATATATATTCTCTTTTCTACCTTTTACCCTAATCTCCATCCTACCTTTGTTATCGTTATTATTCCTATCTAGGTGGCCATGCTCCCTTGACACTGCACTCACACTCTGTTCCCCACCCCCCTGCCAAACTAGTTTAAACCTTCCCCCACAGCTCTAGCAAATCTGCTTGCCAGCACATTGGTCCCCCTCCAGTTCAAGTAGAGTCCGTCCCTTTTGTACAGGTCCGACCTTCCCCAGAAGAGATCCCAATGATCCAGAAATCTTATCCCTTGCCCCCTGCACCATCTCTTTAGCCACGCATTCATCCTCCACATCCTCCTATTTCTACCCTCACTAGCGCGTGGCACCGGCAGCAATCCAGAGATTACTACCTTGGAGGTCCTGTTTTTTAACTTCCTACCATTTCCAGATAATCCTATTTCAGGACCTCATCCCCAGTTCTAACTAAGTCATTGGTCCCCACATGGACCACGACTTCTGGCTGTTCTCCTTCCCCTTGCAGAATGCTATGAACTCGATCAGAGATATCCCTGACCAGGGAGGCAACAGACCAACCTGGATCCCCGATCTCGTCCCACAAACCTTCTATCTGTCACTCTGACTAATGAGTCCCCAACTACGTATCCTTTTCTTATCTCTCCTTCTGAACCTCAGGGGCAGCCCCTGTGCCAGAGACCTGACCCCCACGACTCATCCCTGGTAGGCTGTTCCCTCCAGCAGTATTCAATGCCGAATACATGTTGCTGATTGGAACTTCCACAGGGGTACTCTGCACAGGCACTCTCTCTCCTTTCCTTACAGTCACCCAATTCCCTGACTCCTGCCTTCTAGGGGTGACTGTCTCCCTGTAACTCTTCTCTATCACTGCCTCTGCTTCCCTTATGATCCTCAGTTCATCCAATTGCAGCTCAAGCTCCCTAACAAGGTCACTCATTATATGCAATTGGATTTAACTCCAATCCTGATAGAATGCGCCCCCTGTTAGAGTTCCTCTTTCCCAGGACCACAAAGACTTTGAGGAGATGCCTGGGGTTTTTCTCATATTATGCCCAGTGGGTCCCTCAATACAATGATAAGGTTCATCCCCTCTTAAAAGCCACTAAATCCCCCCTCTCGGCTGAAGCCCAAACGGCTTTTAACTCCCTCCAGAACCACATATGAGAATCTACCTTTCCAAGTGAAAAGCGACACTTCTGACGTAGCCCTGGCCGCTGCCCTCAACCAGGCAGGCAGGCCGGTTGCATTTTTTTCTCAGACATTACAAGGCCATAAGCTCTGGAACCCATCTGTGGAAAAGGAGGCTCAAGCCATTGTAGAAACTGTGAGGAACTGGACACACTACCTGGCTGGTAGGAAATTTATGCTCCTCACTGACCAGCGCTCGGTCGCATTCATGTTTAACAATGTCAAGGGGGAAAAATCAAGAATGGTACGATTGCTGGGTGGAGGATCGAGCTCTTAACCCACAATTATGACATTGCCTATCAGCCAGGAGCCCTTATGACCCTCCAGATGCCTTATCCAGAGGAAGCTGTGCCTCTGCACACACCGGCCAACTGTGGTCTCTGCATAATGAGCTCTGCCATCCAGGGGTTACCCACATGGCTCATTTTGTCAAGGCACGCAATCTGCCCTACTCCACGGAAGATGTCAGAGAAATGACCAGGTCTTGCCAGGTCTACGTGGAGTGCAAGCTGCAATTCTACCGCCCCACAAAGCTGCCCCTGATCAAGTCATCCAGGCCCTTCTAACAGCTCAGAGTCTATTTTAAGGGACCTCTCCCCTCCACGAATGGGAACAATTTCTTCCTCTCTATCATTGATGAGGACTCCCGCTTCCTGTTAGCCATCCCATGTCCAGACACGTCCACTTTGTCAGTCATAAAGGCCCTAGACTCCATTTCCGTCCTGTTTGGGTATGCCAGCTTTATTCATAGCAACTGGGACTCATCCTTAATGAGTGATGAGCTACGTCAGTACCTGCTGGTGAAGGGCATCACGCCCAGCAGGACGACTAGCTACAACCCCCAGGGGAACGGGCAGGTTGAAAAAGAGAACACCTAGGAGAAGGAGAAGTCAAAATGCCTTCCAGATTCACGCTGGCAGGAAGTCCTCTCCCTATGGCACTCCATTCCATCGGGTCGCTACGATGTACCGCGACCAATGCTACTCCTCATAAGCTCCTATTCACTTTCGAAAGAAGGTCGGCATCGGAAACTACACCCCCAACCTGGCTCACCACTCCTGGTCCAGTCCTTCTCAGGAAGCACGTGAGGCGAAGCAAGACTGACCCCCGGTGGAAAGGGTGAAACTGCTCCACGCCAACCCCACATATGTCTACGTGGAGTAACCGGATAGCAGGGAGGACACTGTCTCCATCAAGGACCTGGCACCCGCCGGAACAGAGGGTCTGTTGCCTCAGCTGCCCTTCGAGCCATGGAGCTCACCACCCCCAGTCAGGGCCTCGGGGGATCCAGTTCAGGGGGAAAGTGCACCCCCCTCCACTGTTGAGCCGAAGACCCAGCCCACCTCTCCTCCCTCACAAGGGGACCAGGAGACCCAAAGAGTCCAAAGCCCCCTGGTGCTAAAGCACTCCACCAGGATCTCCAGACCCCTGGAACACTTAAATATGTAAATTTGTAAATAACAGTATATTTTTCAACCATTTGTTTCTGAACCCATGTCTTCATTCACAGACCCTAAATTCTGCAGGAAGGTGTGAATGCTGTGAACTGGGATTCATTGGTAGGGGTGGTGCTGTTGGCTGGCCCGGCCTCCTGCCTCCACCATAACCCTGGTTTCCCGCCTAAACCCAGAACCCTTCTGAAGATGACTGGGAAACCCTACCCATAGTTATAAGCTAATAAGCATTTGTTCTCCCTCCAGTCGTGAGAGCTTTTATTCACACTACACACCGATGGCATCAGGATTACTTAAAGTGGTATGTGAGTGGAAAGTAAAAGGTTGAGATCCACTGGTATAACCTTTCCCTACCTTCACACCCATAACCCTCCATTTTTTTTAGACTTGTGTCTATTTTAAACTCTTTTGTATGTACCTATTGTACCAGTCTCCCCCAGCAATGTATTCCAGGCACACTAGAACTTTCACTGTAAAATCTTACCTCTGACGCTTTCCCTAAACATCCCTCCACTCACTTTAAACAGATGTCTGATTTTTGCTGCTGTCGTCCCAGGAGGAGAGTGCTGGCTGCCCACCCTATCTATGCCCCTCATAATCTTATCTTAAATCTTAATTCTAAGTCACACTCTCGAGGTCATGTCTGTCCACGGCCTTTCACTCTACCCCACCCAGACCACCCGCAGATTGGAGGAACAACTCCTCATTTTTTGTCTGGGCACTCTCCAACCCCAGGGCATGAATGTTGAGTTCGCTGCAATCCACTAATCAGCTTGCATTCCCCCCCCCCCCCACCCCTCCCCATCCTTAACTAGTTATTCCAGTTCCTACTTCCTTTCTCTCTCCACCCAGCCTAGACTCCCCCCCTCCAGCTATTCCCACCCTCACCACCCCCCTTTCCCCCTTTTGTTCAGACATGTTCCCCCACACCTTGATGAAGGGCTCAAGCCCGAAATGCTGGTGATGCATTTTCACCTTTGCTACATACAAGCACAGTTTGACCTGGTGAGTTTCTCCAGCATGTGTTTTTTTTAGCACTTAACCATGGTGTCAGCAGAATCCTGTGTTTTACCCCTCATTCTTCATCTCACTAAAGAGCCCCAGCTCTGTCAATCTTGCTTAATAAGGCATTACCTTTTTAAATTAAAGTTAAATTTAAATTTTAAAATTTAGACCAACACCACAGTAACAGGCTTTTTCAGCACATGAACCTGTACCGCCCAGTTACACCCAACCCCCGGTATGTTTTGGAGGGTGGAAGGAATCAAACTCCTTACAGACAGTACGGGATTCGAACCACAGTCCCAATTGTTGGCGCTGTAACAGAGTTGTGTTAACTGCCAGGCTAACGATGCTGCTGTGTTTCCAATCCAGTCAACATCCTGGTAAATCTCCTCTGCACCTCTCCAAAGCCTCTACATCCTTCCTGCAATGGGGCGACCAGAACTGAACATGATCGAACCAGAGTTTTATTGAGACTTGAATCGAGGTCAGCCACACACCTACGAACCGTCAGCTGGAGATGTAGATACTGTTGTGTGTGGAGGAAACGTGGCCTCCCTGCCTGTCTGGAATGTGTGTATTGTGGGTGGTCACGTGTTCCTCCCCATCTGAAACTTATTCAGAAGTCACATCACCTATCAATCAAGGTTGGATTTCAGCCGCCCATTAGTGCACACCTTACCGTCAGCTAATTTAAATCACCTTGGGCCATTATTGACCGGAACCACAGATTAGCACTGATGCACAGCACATTCTTTCTCTCTACCTTGTGGTTCAAGCCCCGGACTTCGCTCCACGCCAGGTTGCTAATGTGGACATCACTGGAAGTGTCGCGGGTAAGGTATGCACTACACTGAAGCTGAGCTGTAATATTGCAATAGATCAATATTTGCAGGTGGCCTCAACAGCCTCCAGTATATCGATGACTACATCAGGGCTGTCTCATGCACCTACAATGAACTTGTCAACTTCATCCACTTGGCAGCCAACTTCCACCCCTCTCTTAAACCCACCTGGTCCATCTCTGACAACATTCTCCCCATCCTGGATCTCTCTGTCTCCAAATCAGGAGACAAGCTTTCCACCGACATATATTACAAACTCACTAACACTCCCACAATTACCTGACTACACGTCCTCACACCCTGTCCCCGGAAGAATTCTATCCCCTTTTCTCAATCTCTCCGCCTCCACCGCATCTGTTCCCAAGATGAGGTCTTCTAGTCCAGATTTTCCGTAATGCCTGTCTTCTTCCACAAACGTGGCTTACCCTCCATCACCATCAACTCAGGCCTCACCCGCATCTCCCCCATGTCCTGCTCATCTGCCCCCAGATGAAACAAACATAGAATCCCCTTCATCCTCACCTACCACTCCACCAGGTTCTGAATCCAAATTCCTCTGGAATTTCTGGCATTTACAACAGGATCCCACTATGAGACATACCTTCCCCTCTCTGCCTTCCGTAGGGACCACTCCTTCCATGACTCCCTCAAGCACTCACCCTCCCCACCAATCACTCCCCCAACCCCCCCCCCCCAGCACTAACCCCTGTGCCAGCAGAAGGTGCCACACTTGCACCCACACCTCCTCTCTCACCACGGTCTGATTTGCTGCATCCAGTGCTCCCTTTGTGGCCTTTTCTGCATCGAAGAGACTGGTGCAGATTGGGAGATCACTTCGCTGAGCACCTTTGTTCCGTCCACACCAGAGACCTCCCAGTAGCCGACCATTTTGTTCTGTGTCACACTCCCACAATCACATGTCTGTCCATGGCCTCATGTACTATCCCACCCAGACCACCCACAAATTGGAGAAACAGCACCTGATTTTCGGCCTGGGCCCCCTCCAGCTGGATGGCACTAACGTCAACCTTTCTGGTTTCTGCTCTTCCTCTTCCCT
The DNA here is from genome assembly GCF_036971445.1 of Narcine bancroftii. Lineage (NCBI taxonomy): Eukaryota > Metazoa > Chordata > Chondrichthyes > Torpediniformes > Narcinidae > Narcine > Narcine bancroftii. The sequence goes on from NC_091474.1 coordinate 95,420,100, forward strand.
CCCCTTTCCATCCTGTTACCAGTTCCCTCCCTTCCCCCTCTATTCAACCAGCCATCTCTCCTCCCCTTAATCACTGCTGACACCTCCCTCCCTTCTCCACCCATCACCTGCTGCCTTTGCAACCACAGCATCCCTGCCCCCCCCCCCCCACCCCCAGTCTTTTGTTTGGATGCCTCCCGACATTCTTCCAGACCTTGATGAAGGGCTGAAGCCTGAAACCTCGGTCTTTGCACTGTAAAGGACCGGCTGTGTGTAAGAGTTCTTGTTTTTAGTGTGTGTACTCAAGTATGTGAGCACATCGAGTATAGGTTCACTATTGTCAGAGTCAAACCTAGGTCTGAGGTCTACATTGTGCTTGAGTGAAGTAGTAATCGGGTACCATTTAATGTTCTCCTGTGTTAATTAAAGTTGCATGTGATTGTAACACTTGTGTCCAGACCAGTCTCTCTGTGAACCCACCGAACCTGATACTTCCCAAAGACGACAGATACCTCTCAGGGAAGTGTATGAATGTTATCTGTAGGAGCAGATAGAAAATTCCACTTGGGATTTATGTTCGAAATGAAGGGTGATTTATTAAAACTGATGCGCATCAGGAGACTAGTCAAAGCTGATGTACTTAGTTTCATTCTGGTTCAGATATTATACTCTCAATGGACATAATTACAGAAATCTGATTAACTTAGTTTTACAGATTTGGTTATAGAATGGGAATTACAAAGATCTATTTACTGGCAAGATAAAGGTTGAATACAGGATACTCATTTGTTTATAAGCTTAACAATGGGTCTAAGTTTCTGATGACAATAATGTATGTTCTGATTGTAACATATTTAACAATATATCCAAGTCCAGTGAAGGGTGCGTGCTACATAATTAAAGGGGTTCTTCAAACTGTGGGTCGTCACAGCTCCACTCTTCGGTGCCCCGTAACCATATTAGCTCCATCTTTATGGGTTAGGGTCCTCATTATTCCTTCCCCTACAACATTATCCAAGAGGATTTCAAATTCTGGATTCTTAACATAACATAACATAACAATTACAGCACAGAAACAGGCCATTAGGCCCTTCTAGTCCGCACCGAACCAAACACCCCTTTCTAGTCCCACCTCCCTGCACAATGCCCATAACCCTCCATCTTCTTCTCATCCATATACCTGTCCAACCTTTTCTTAAATAATACAATTGACTCCGCTGCCACTATTTCTCCCGGAAGCTCATTCCACACGGCTACCACTCTCTGAGTAAAGAAGTTCCCCCTCATGTTACCTCTAAACCTCTGCCCCTTAATTCTTAACTCATGTCCTCTTGTTTTAATCTTTCCTCCTCTTAATGGAAATAGTCTATCCACATCCACTCTGTCTATCCCTTTCATAATCTTAAATACTTCTATCAAATCCCCTCTCAACCTTCTACGCTCCAAAGAATAAAGACCTAATCTGTCCAATCTCTCTCTATACTCTAGATGCTTAAACCCAGGTAACATTCTGGTAAACCTTCTCTGCACTCTCTCCACTCTGTTTATATCCTTCCTATAATTAGGCGACCAGAACTGCACACAGAACTCCAAATTAGGCCGCACCAACGTCTTATACAATCTCAACATCACCTCCCAACTCCTATATTCCATGCAATGATTGATAAAGGCCAGCATACTAAAAGCCTTCTTTACCACCCTATTCACGTGAGTTTCTACCTTCAGGGAATGATGTACCGTTACTCTTAAATCTTTCTGCTCTTCTGTATTCATCGAACCAAGTTTGTGTGAAAGGCACAGAGTAGGTGAAATTTTTAAATTGCGTCCTGAGACAGTACTTTGAGGAGGTTTGGAAAGATTGTTAAAGCAGGTTGCACGCAAACATTTTAAAACACAGAATTTTTGCAGGACTTTTCAAAGGAGAAGATGAGCTGTCTGAAAGGTGACCTGAAAGAAAGAGGATTATCTGGAGAACCTTGAAGGGGGCAAGTTTCGTCAGCAAGACTGATTGAGAAGGAATCAGTTGCGGATGTCCTGGAAAACCAGCCACAACGCCCCTGAGTGGTAACCATTTACCTGTTAAGCACCAAAGCCTGGTGAACTTTATTAATCCTAACTTCTCTGCACAGTACAAGAATTGCCTGCAACCTGTGAGATTGGTCTGTGATCCAAAGAACATTACACACAACCTGCACTTAGTATTAGAGGGGGGATTAAGTAGGTTAAGTAAGTTGATAGTAATAAGTTTAATTCTGTTTTCATGTTCAAATATAATTAAAAATTACTTTTGTTTAAGTACCCCTTTGTGTTGTGGTGCATATCTTTTGCTGCTGGTTTTTGGGGTCCTCAGGACTCTGTAACAGTCCTTTGAGCCCCCATCGATGTAGGTTGCAGCATTTCGTTAACTGCAAGAGACAATGGGTGGTGCTGCTACCGCACAGCTGCAGATACCCAGTTCAACGCCAATCTCTGCCTGTTCATACAGAGTGTGCACATTCTCTCAGTGACTGTCAGAATCATCGAGCTACACAGCACAGCCACAAGGTCTTTGGTCTAATTCATCCATATCCAACCCAACACTCTGTATCCAATCAAACAAGAAATTCTGCAGATGGTGTGATGGTAGTTTAGACAAACCTGCTGGAGAAACTTAGTGTTTGTCATGTAGCAAAGCCTGAGCCCTTCGTCAAGCTGTGAGCAAAAACCAGGCAGGAGCCTGAATAAAATGGTGGGGGAGGGGCAGGGGAGGAGCCCAGGGTCACAGGCAGGTATGGGTGGGACAGTACAAGATGAGAAGGGACAAGAGGAGGGAATAGGTCTCTGAATAGAGAGGGAAGAGATGGAGTGCTAGAGGATAGGAGAGAGAGGGATGAGGAGAGAGGAAGATGATGTTAATGCCTCCATATTCATGAACCCATCCAAAGCCGCCACAGCTTCCTCCAGCAGCGATTTCCACATACTAACCATCCAGTGTGAAAACGTTGCCACTCAGTTCCCTCTTAAATCAAATTAAAGGAGTAGCCATGGGTGCCCGTATGGGTCCCAGCAATGCCTGCCTGTTTGTGGGCTTTGTGGAGCAATCCATGCTGTAAGCCTACACAGGCAAGACCCCTCACCCTCCAGTATATCGACGACTACATCAGGACTGCCTCATGCACCTACAATTAATTTGTCAACTTCATCCACTTGGCAGCCAACTTCTACCCCGCTCTCAAACCCATCTGGTCCACATATGACAACACTCTCCCCATCCTGGATCTGTCTCCAAATCAGGAGACAAGCTTTCTTCCACCGACATATATTACAAACTCACTAACCCCCCACAACTACCTGACTACACGTCCTCACACCCTGTCCCCGGAAGAAATCGATCCCCTTTTCTCAATCTCTGTCTCCACCACATCTGTTCCCAAGATGAGGTCTTCCAGTCCAGATCTTCCGTAATGTCTGTCTTCCACAAACGTGGTTTCTACCACGATCAATTCAGGCCTCACCTGCATTTCCCCCATATCCTGCTCATCTACCCCCAGATGAAACATAGAATCCCCTTCATCCTCACCTACCACTCCACCAGCCTCTGAATCCAAATTCCTCTGGAATTTCTGGCATTTACAACAGGATCCCACTATGAGACATACCTTCCCCTCTCTGCCTTCCGTAGGGACCACTCCTTCCATGACTCCCTCAAGCACTCACCCTCCCCACCAATCATTCCCCCAACCCCCCCCTCCCAGCACTATCCCCTGTGCCAGCAGAAGGTGGCACCCACACCTCCTCTCTCACCACGGTCTGATTTGCTGCATCCAGTGCTCCCTTTGTGGCCTTTTCTGCATCGAAGAGACTGGTGCAGATTGGGAGATCACTTCGCTGAGCACCTTTGTTCCGTCCGCACCAGAGACCTCCCAGTAGCCGACCATTTTGTTCTGTGTCACACTCCCACAATCACATGTCTATCCATGGCCTCAAGTACTATCCCACCCAGACCACCTGCAAATTGGAGGAACAGCACCTGATTTTCGGCCTGGGCTCCCTCCAGCTGGATGGCACTAATGTCAACCTTTCTGGTTTCTGCTAACCTGCTCTCCTCTTCCCTCCCTCCCCTTTCCATCCTGTTACCAGTTCCCTCTATTCCCCTCTATTCAACCAACCATCTCTCCTCCCCTTGATCACTGCTGACCCCTCCTTCCCTTCTCCACCCATCACCTCTTGCCTTTGCGACCAAAGCAACTCTGCGCCACCACCCCCCCTTTTGTTTGGACGCCTCCCGATATTCTTCCAGACCTTGATGAAAGGCTGAAGCCAGAAACCTCAGTCTTTGCTCTGTAAAGGACACTGTTTGACCAAAGTTTCTCCAGCCTTATGTTTATACTATAAACAATTGCTTGTTGAGCAGCAAGCTGTTAAGTGGTAGAATACACAGCTTTCAAATGAGTGGACAGTGATTTTCAAATGGGAGTTTGATAAATATGGACTTGGGGAAAAGGAAAGGGTTTACAAGATCACAAAATACAGGATAAGGTGTAGGCCCATTGGCTCATCGAGTCGGCTCCGCCATTCTAATCATGAGCTGATCCATCCTCCCACTCAGCCCCACTCTCCATCTTTCTCCCCGTAACCTTCGATGCCCTGACTAATCAAATACTTGTCGATCTCTGCCTTAAATACCCAACAGCCTCGCTTCCACAGCCCACTGCGGTAACATATTCTACTAACTAACAACCCTCTACCAAAGGAAATTTCTCGGCTTCTTTGTTTTAAATTGATGCTCTTTTATCCCGAAGTTGTGCCCTCTTGTCCATATAACCGTATAACCACTTACAGCACAGAACAGGCCAATTCGGCCCTACTAGTCCATGCCGTAACAAATCCCCACCCTCCTAGTCCCACTGACCAGCACCCGGTCCATACCCCTCTAGTCCTCTCCTCTCGATGTAACTATCCAGTCTTTCCTTAAATGTAACCATTGATCCTGCCAGAAGCTCATTCCACATCCCTACCACCCTTTGCGTAGACATTTCCCCTCATTTTCCCCCTTCAATCTTAAACCATGCCCTCTCGTTTGAACCTCCCCCACTCTTAATTGAAAAAGCCTATCCACATTTACCCTGTCTGTCCCTTTTATAATCTTAAACACCTCTATCAAGTCCCCCCTCAATCTTCTACGCTCCAGATAAAAAAGCCCCAGTCTGCACAACCTTTCCCTGTAACTCAAACCTTGAAATCCTGTCAACATTCTTGTGAACCTTCTCTGTACTCTTTCTATTTTGTTTATATCTTTCCTATAATTTGGTGACCAAAACTATACACAGTACTCCAAATTTGGCCTCACCAATGCCTTGTACAATTTCATCATAACCTCCCTACTCTTGAATTCAATACTCCGATTTATGAAGACCAACATTCCAAATGCCTTCTTCACCACACCATCTACCTGAGTATCAGCCTTGAGGGTACTATTTACCATAACTCCTAAATCCCTTTGTTGCTCTGCACATCTCAATAGCCTACCATTTAATGCATATGACCTACTTTCCAAAATTTAACACCTCATACTTATCTGTATTAAATTCCATCAGCCATTTCTCAGCCCACACCTCCAGCCTTCCTAAATCACCTTTTAATCTACAGTAATCTTCCTCACTGTCCACAACACCATCAATCTTTGTATCATCCACAAACTTGCTTATCCAATTCTCCACCCCTACTTCCAGATAGTTAATATATATAACAAACAATAGTGGACCTAGGACCGATCCCTGAGGAACTCCACTAGTCACTGGCCTCCAATTGGACAAACAATTTTTTACCACTACTCTCTGACACCTCCCATCCAACCATTGCTGAATCCATTTCACTACCTCCTTATTTATACCTAATGCCTCCACCTTTTTTCCTAACCTCCTGTGGGGAACTTTGTCAAAAGCTTTACTAACATCTAAATAGACAACATCCAGAGCTTTCCCTTCATCAACCTTTTCTGTAATCCTCTCGAAAAATTCAATCAGGTTTGTCAAGCATGATCTACACCTGACAAAACCATGCTGATTACTCCCTATCAATCCCTGTACCTCCAAATATTTGTAAATATCATCCCTCAGAACACTTTCCATCAACTTGCCCACCATAGACGTCAGACTCACGGGCCTATAATTCCCAGGTTTACATTTGGACCCTTTCTTAAAACAGCGGAACCACATGCGCCACCCTCCAATCCTTTGCCATTACCCCCGTGGCCAGTGACATCCTAAATATCTCTGTTAATGGCCCCACTATCGGTCCACAAGCCTCCCTGAGTGTCCTTGGGAATATTTTGTCCGGTCCCAGAGATTTATCAACTTTTATCTTTTTCAACACAGCCATCACCACCTCCTCGGTTATCCTTATATGCTTCATGACCTCCCCACTATTTTTCTTTACTTCAACTGGTTCAATATATTTTTCCCTAGTGAATACCAAGGCAAAGAAATCATTCAAAATTTCCACATTTCCTCTGACTTCTCACTCAGCCTACCCTCGCTATCTACAAGTGGTCCAATTTTATCTCTCACTAATCTTTTACTTTTAATGTACCTATAGAAACCCTTTGGATTTATTTTTACTCTGTCTGCCAAAGCCTCTTCGTGCCTTTTTTTGGCTTTTCTAATTTCTTTCTTAAGATTCCTTCTACACTCCTTGTAGTCCTCCTTCAAACTCTAAGCTCCCTGCTCTTTATACCTCTTGTACACCTCCCTTTTTCTCCTAACCAAATTTCCAATATTCCTCAAAAACCAAGCCTCCCTATGACTTCCAGCCTTTCATTTGATCCTCACTGGGACATATCTATTCTGTACCCGCAAAATTTCTTTTTTGAATATCCTCCATTTTTCATTTACATCCTTACCTGAAAATATCCTTTCCCACTCAATACTCCACAAATCCCTTCTTATTCCTTCGAAATTTGCTCATCTCCAATCCAGAACCTCAACTTTAGGCCCCTCCTTGCTCTTCCCTAAAACTACCCGAAAACTAACAGAGTTATGATCACTAGACCCAATTTGTTCTCCAACATTAATGTCCGATACCTGACCTAGCTCATTCCCTAACAGGAGATCTAGTATTACACCGTCCCGAGTCGGTTCTTCTACTAATTGATTTAGGAAACAATCTTGAACACATTTAACGAACTCTAGCCCATCCAGCCCTCTAACTGTATGGGTATCCCAATCAATGTGATTGATTAACAAAAGAAATCTTTCACTTTCACTTTCAGGTGCTCGGACGCAGCTGGTGGAGTGCAGCTGGGACATTCAGGTGGCTGCAGACAAGATGCCTTTCTGTCACCTAAATGTGCCGGCTGAAGGAGAGCCGCGTCCGAGCGAATGCTGGCTCCTGTGGACTGTGGCCGTCGTCCCACTGCTGCTTTCAGATGCAACGGGGGATTCTTAGAGCCGGAGAATATACCTACAGGAGGAAGGTTAGGTAAGTGCTGGCTGGGTTCTCCACTATCAGGTGGCCACCCAATAGCCACTTTGTGGTACAATAGGCAGCTTTACAGTTGGGTATTCTGGTTGCCTGAAAGAGGCTCTAGACTCCCTTATCATGGGAAACATCCTTGCCACATCTACTGTGTCTAGGCCTTTCAGCATGTGAGAGATGGGAAAATTGACCTAAAATTATGAACATGGAAGAAACTAAAGTTCATCAGTAAAATGGCTGAAACCAGTTCAAACAGGATAAGTTTGGGGCTTAGGATGCAGGAAAGCAGAGTCAGCACGATTAACATAAGAATCTTCTATCCTTTGTGACAAGACCATAGGACTAAGATAAGGAATGGTAAGGTACAATAGAATGTAGGAAGTTGAGGTAGTCTGGATCAGATAAGGGTCTCCTAGCCCTGGACAGAAGTACCAAGTCATACATTTCTAATTAGCTAACCATACACAGATTTATACATATGAAATTAGCCAACCCTAGATAGAATGAGTCAACTCTGCATATTAAGAGACTGTAGCCCAGAGAATCAGGAAGGTGTGAATAAGGACAATGACATGATGGGGCACCCACAGGATACCCCCTGGTCCTCCAAGTGTACTGAAACTGCACGTAGGCAGGAAGAATTACCTATGCCAAACCCATCCAGGGGGCAGAAGAATGTAAGGGGGAGGGCATTCTGATACTGAAATTGACTGTATAAAAGTTGGGTGAGCCCCAGTATGTGTGTGTATTCCCAGGGTAAGGGGAAGCACCCAACTTTGCATTGTTGTAGTAATAAATGTTCTTTGTTCTCAATTTTTGTCTCGAGCAATTTCTTTAAAGGTACTTTAATTCCTAACAAGCATTTGAAATGCCTCCATGAGGTCCTTTGGTGCTCCAATGTCCCTGAGTTGGCATTTAATAAATGGCTGCGCCCCAGCTATCCCGCACACTGCCCCTAGAAATGTCATCACACTTTAGAGAGAGAGAGAGAGACAGACAGAAATTAAGGTAAACAAGTGGTTTGAATAAAGTTTATTAAATTTATGCATCTACAGCAGTAAATAAAAGCATGAAGCACTTCAAAAAGAAAATAGCTCAACACAAGATGTCTGGTTATAAAGACCAATTGCTCACTAAAGAATAGTAAGTAAAAAGCATGATCGTGTTTGATTACAGACTGTCCAGGCTATTGCAATCCCAACGACTTATCACTGTGTTTCAGGATTTGAAACAAAACAAAACACAAAGAGAGTTTGAACTTCCTGAACACAGACTCGGTGGGGGGGGGGAATTTCCCCAGTGACCATTGTTGTTTTAAACTTATAATTCTCATGGGCTGTGTCTTGCCAAGTCTTCACTTGAGCTCTTTGAATTGACATCTTTCACTTTCAGAAAAAAAACTGCAAAATTAAAGGGCTCTGCAGAATGTTCCAATTCGCCATGTAGATTTCTTTTGTTAAATTATTCTCTATACAGGATAAGTTTTTTTTTTATACAAAAGTCAATGTACATATTTACACAAAGCTTTATCCCAGCAATGGGTTAATTCCCTTTGACGAGGACAGAAGTGTGCTTTTTTTTAAAAAATATATATATTTATATATTTATATTTATAGATTGTGAAGCTGACAATATTAGGAAGTGTTGTTGCTCAAAGGAAATGTCAGCAACTGAACAAATATGTTAAAATCCAAGCATCAGGCCAAAAATATAGATGCGGTCATTTTAGAGCAAGGGGCCAGGGGTGACATATAACCAAGCTGGGAAATGGGGGTGAGTCATGTGTGTGTTAGGTTCCTCAGTAAAGCATATGGACTGAGTGGAGAGGGGTAGGTTATAGATGGTGATCAGAGGATAAAGTGAATCAGGCAATAAATGCTTGTAAACTGTTCTGGTTTGCGTTGCCATCATTATTGAAGTCAGAGACCGGTGAACATCGGACTCACTTCTAACCACACCCTTCCCCATCAGTCTTTTGGCTGCTCACCTTTGCTCGCCTCCACTAAACCTCTGATCATTAACGGTAGCTGCAGTGCTTTTAATGTGTAGGCGGGGGATCATTCCCTTTGAACAGAGAGTGCCTGACCCGCCCTGCCCACACAGCCAGCGGACATTCCCATTCAGCGACCTCACACCCTACTCACATGCTGCTCACTTCTTCTCCCTTGCTTAGTGCCTCTCAGATCTGTCCAGTGAACTAATGACACTTTACATTACGTCAGGCTGCGGACTCTGATGCATTGCTCAGTCCTTTCACCCCCACCAGGGTTGTCAAAAGTTCACTGTGAAGCCCAGCTTTACAAATTCAACGGCTTTACGTAGTTGCCTGGAAACGTCCCAAACTGCCTGGATCTTCTGGATGTTCCTGTTTGGAAAGGAAAAGAAAAGCAGAGGATGAAGATTCTGAGACCCAGACTTGAATCTGCCACTGTCTGGAAGGAGTGTGCGCGTTCTCCCCATGTCTGCATGGGTTTCCTCTGGGTACTCCAGCTTTCTCCCGCATTTCAAAGACAGATGCGATTAGTAGATTTAATTAGTCACTTGGGTGAATTTAAGGCAAGGCCTATTTCAACATGATTAGGCAGGACTTAGCAATATTAGAGAATAAAAAGCATGACTAGCAAATAGGAGGGGATTTAAGACTGATGAGGAAGGTTTCCAGTTGGGTAAAGGGCAGGAATAGGAAGGTAAAATAACACTGGTCAACAAGCGATACAGAGGCACAGTTCAGAAAGGAGACGGCGACTTTGATCAGATACAAATTTGAGGGATTCCCTTGAGGAGTTAAAAAAAAAAGGTAGGAACACAGTGAAGAAGGAAACAAGGAGGACTGCAAAGTCAGGAGTTGGCAGAGGTTTGGTACGACACCAGAAACCTTGGCAAATTTCTAGAGGTGTGGTAGAAAGTGTGCTGACTGGCTGCATCACAGTCTAGTATGGGGACACCAATACCCCATGTGCATAAAGCCCCACAAAGGATCCACAGCCCAGAGCATCACAGGCAAAACCCTCCCCACTACTGAGCACATCTAGTGGGAGAGCAGCAGCAATCATCAAAGACCCACACCACCCAGCACACGCTCTGTTCTCACTGCTGCCATTAGGAAAGAGGTGTAGGTGCCACAAGACTCACATTATCAGGTTCGGGAACAGCTGCCACCCCTCCACCACCAGACTCCTCAACAACAAACTCAATCAGAGACTCAGTTAAGGACCCTTACTTGTGCACTTTATTGACTTTGTTTTTGTTCTCTCTGTATTGCACAGTTTGTTTAGAGTTCTTTATTTGTTGACATGTTTTATGTGGTGTACAGTTCATTTGTTGCACTACAATTAGTGGCAATTCTGCCGCGTCCACAGGAAGAAGGAATCTCAGGGTTGTATGTGATGTCATTTATGTTCGCTGACAATAAATCTGAAATCTATTGACTAAAGTTAACTTCAGTGTAAGGGAGAATCAAAAATATTTTATTGGTATATTAAGAACAAAACGTCACAAGGAAAAGGTCCTCATAAGATTCAGAAGAGGCATTAATGGGTGGAGCCAGAGGAGGTGGGCAAGATTATTAATGAATTCATTGCGAATATGGAGTGAGATAAGCAGGAGTGGAAGGTGAGGGAGGTAACTAAAGCATGTCTGTTACAGTGGTGGACACATGCCAGCAGTCTCACATTGTATCAAGGTGGATAAATCTCCAGGTCCAGGTCAGGTACGTCCTAGAATACGGTGGGAAGGCAGGAAGGAAATTGTTGGGGCTATGATGGACATTGCTGAGGATAGGAGAAGTTCCAGAGGGCTGGAAGATGGTAAATGTGGTGATTAAGGTAAAGAGAGGCCAAGAGCCCCACCTGCTAGTTAATTCACCGGAACCGGGACTGGCCATGCAACGCCGCGGGTTCCTGATTTATAATCAAGGATCGCAACAAGTGTGGGCAGAAGGCAAATGGCAAGTCGCCCTCCCGATTACGATCTACCACCCGGACCTCGTGGACGGGTTGCTGCCCTTGAGACACCCCCAACCCTGAACCCCTAGAGGGCGCACACACTTCCCCAGGACCGAGTGGCCACGTGGGGAAGGGTATGCGCCCCCCAGCCACTGAATCAGAGGCTTAGGTTCAGCCTCAGGCTGAAAATGGACCCCAGAACCCCCGGAGCAAGCAGGCACTTCGGCCTATGGCAGAGGTGCTTTTTAAATTATGTGGGGGGTGATGGGGCGTTAGAGGAAGAGATGTTAATGTTACTGCTAGCGCAGCTGGGGGAAATCACCTGTACTCCCTTATACAGGATGCTAAGTCCTACCAAGAGGCTAAGAGCACCTTACAGAGACATTATAATAAAGGGCACTGCGAGCTCCACTCCAGACACAGGCTAACAGCAAGTGGGAGAGTCTGTTAGATATTTCATTCTCCCTGAAAGACCTAGCAAGGGCGTGTACTTTTAAAGTCCAAAAGTATGCAGATGACGTCGTAAGGGACAAGATTGTAGCGGGCATTAGATCTACCAAGATCAGACAAAGGCTGCTGGAAAAAGGGGATAGTCAGGCTGGAAGAGGCAGAGACTATTGCGGAGGCTCTGAAGGACTCGAGGAGAGAACTGGAAGAGTATACACTGCTGGACTCGTTAACACCTCACAAGGAGAGGAATACGAGTGCTCAAGGCAGCACATAACAGCAGCAGCCCCACTGGAGCACTCCAAGTACCTTCTTTGTGGGCAGCGCAAGCACCCCAGAGCTCTCTGCCCCGGCTAAAGAAAAGGAATGTTCAAAATGTGGTGATATGCCATTACAGCACTAGGCCACCAGGGGCCACCACCTGTCAACCTTGTATATAAAGCCGACTGGAGCAAGGCTCCTCCATTCTGACCTAGGCTTGCACAGACGCAAGACCTAGCTGTATCTATTAGACTATTAAAACTAGCGTTTAATGTACTCTGTCTCTTGTAGTTGATGTTAGTCACAATACAGTTATATTTAAACAGGATAATCCGGGTAACTATAAACTTGTTAGTCTGACGTCAGGGGTTGGGAAACTGCTGGAGAGGATTCAAGTCTATCAACAGGGGAAAATTAGGGATTTGTATGTGATAAATTATAGCTCATGAACTTGATGGAATATTTTAAAGCAGTGACGAAGTGGAATTTGATTAATATGGATATTAATCAAATGTTCAATAAGTTCCCACATGGTATAGAAGGTTAGAATACATAGGACAGGAGGCCAAGAAGCCAATTAGATTAAAAAATGGGCTCAGAGAGTGAATATAGAGGGCAGTTTTACAGACTAGAGGACTGTGTTGTGTGGAGTGCCTCAGTGTTCAATTCTGGGAGCCCTGCTTTTTATAATATACATAAACAATTTGGACAAGGATGTTTGTGTCAAGGTGACTACATTTTCTGGTGACATGAAAACATGTGCTACAGTGGTCAGTGAGGAAGATTTACCGGGGTGGGGGGGGGGGCCTTGCAACAGGATCTAGATCAGCTGTGGAATTGGGCTTAGGAACGGCAGGATGCAGTTCAACTCAGACAAACGCAAAGTGTTGCGTTCGGGTAAATCGAACCAGGGCAGGACTTATTCTGCCAAAAGCAGTGCCCTAAAGAGTGTAGGGGGACCTTGGGATGCAGGTACAGTGCTCATTAAAGATGGCAGCAATGGTGGATGAAGTGGGGAAGACAGCATTTGGGATACTGGACTTCATCAGTCAAGGCACTGAATACAAGCGTTGGGACCTCTTTATACTGAAGCTGCACTTGGAATATTGTTAAACAGGAACATCTGCAGCTGCTGTGATTGTAGTACAATACACAAAAGTACTGGAGAAACTCAGTTTTGTGTATTGCCCTTGAAATATTGTGTGCGGTTTGGTCACCTAGCTATAAGAATGATATTATGACATTGGAAAGGGCACAGGAGAAGTTTACAAAGTTGCTGCCAGGATTAGGGAAGTTGAGATATTTGTGAGAGAGTGGAAATGTAATGCCTGTTTTCCTTTTAACATAGAAGGTCGAGACAGGATCTTTTGAGGTCCATGAAATCTTGAGGGACATTGGTGAATAGGGACAGTATGTCTCCTAGCGTGGGAGAATTTAAGACAAGAGCAAAACTGGAAGTGGGATTTAGAAGGGAGGTGAGAGAACAGTTCTTCACTTTAACAGGGAATGAGCTGCCAGACAAAAAGGTACATCAGCTTTCTTTCAGAAACACTTGGATAACCCCATAGATGGGTGTGCAAATGGGCCCAAAGCAGGAGGGAACATTGTTCGGCATGGTCAAACTGTGCCAGTTTCCATACTGTAGGGATCTAGCTCTATCTCAAGCTTAAGCAGTGACGCTGCCTCTATAACAATGGGGAAACAGTTCTGGAAAAGAAACGGGCAAGCCTTCATTCTCACTCCATTTTCCCTGGTTTTTGATGGCCCTGGAGGGGAATTGTCCTCTCTGCATCTATCATGTCCTTATATCATACAGTAATCTTTATGATTTCAGTGATTGGAAATCCAGATTCACCACATCCATTGGTTGCCCTTTTTCATCCTACATATGACTTAATTAAAGAATCCCAGAAAATTTGTCAACCATTTCTAACAATCAACGGTGGGTTTCTGTGGAGTGTAGGAGAGCAGAGAGATCCATGAGTCCAGGTACATTGTACTTTGAATGTGGTGTCATAGCCCTTTGGCCCATGATGTTAGGTCGACCAATGTAAACCTACTCCCCAACTGTATAATCCTTCACTCCCCTCACACCCTCTTTTTTTCTTACCTCCATGTCCCTATTTAAGAGACCTTTAACTGTCCCTATTGCACCAGCCTCAACTAACACCCCTGGAAATGCACTCCAAGTTGACAGACTGGTCAAGCAGACTTTTAGCACATTGGCCTCCATAAGAATCGATATAGAAATTGGGAGATCATGTTGTTGGCGAGACTCCATTTGGAGTATTGTCTTCAGGTTTGGTCAGGAAAGACACGGTCAATCAGAAAGTGCAGAAAAGATTTACGAGGCTGTTGCCAGGACTCAGGGAAAGGTTGAGCAGATTGGGGCTTTATTCCTTGGAGTGCAGGAGGGTGAGAGATGATCTCATAGAGATGACAAACAGAGATACTAGGGTAGGGGAATCAGTAATCAGAGAACTAGGTTTAAGGTGAGGGAGGAGAGATTTAACAGGAGCCTGAGGGGTAACTTTTTCATACAGGGGCCAGTGAGTGTATGGAACGGGGTGCTAGAGGAGGTGGTTGAGGCAGATTCTATTGCAATGTTTAAAAAAAATTGAGAGGGATACCTGGATAAGATGGATTTAGAGGGATGTGGGCAGGTGGGACTAGTGTCAGTGGGGCATTTTGGTCGGCATGGGCAAAGTGGACTGAAGGGTCCACAATCCACAACTCTATAATTTCCCTTTTATAAAATCTTCTTGAATTTGTTCGATATTCTTCTGATTTTCTAAACATCATGTTCAGATCTCCATCATTTAGATTCCATCATTTTTCCCAATGACAGTGTTTCCACAACATGGGTTTAGTAGGGACAGGAACTGGATGTGGAGGGAAAGGGCCTGGTTCTGAATTCAGCAGGGCCAAGCAGCATTCAGGGAAAGCAATAAGCACTCGATGTTTCCAGCCAGAATCCTTCTTCGGGGAGGGGGGGGGGGGCGGGTGAAGAGAGCACAGGTTAGCAGGTGAAAAGTGGATGTAGGTGGGAGGGAGACAGGAGGTGAGAGGTAATGGGGAGAGATAAAGGGCTGAGAAAGGGGAAGGAAATGGGGAGGGAGGGAGCACAGGTTAGCAGTCATGAGGTGATACAGGTGGGAGAGGGACAAGAGCTAAGAGGTGATGGGGAGGGGCAGAGGGCCGAGAAAGGTGCTCTCCGAATGGAAGGCAGGAAGGTTGAGGGAAAGGGAGTTTACAGAATTTTAAAATTTAGACATACAGCACAGTAACAGGCCCTTTTGGCCCACGAGCCTGTGCCGCCCAATTGCATTCAATTGGCCTACAACCCCCAGTACATATTTGAATGGTGGGAGAAAACCCATGCAGACTCGGGGAGAATGTACCAACTCCTTACAGACAGAGCTGGCTCGAACCCCAGTCACTGACGCTGGAACAGCGTGGCGCTAATCGCTAGGTTAACCTGTTAGGATATTAGGCAAAACTGCTTATGGGGTTGCAGCTTCCTTCCTTTCTCAAAGAGTGGTATTATATTTCTGATTTCAAATCCTTAGGGACCTCTCCAGTATCCAGGACTGGACAGAGGACTGAGCACTGCCAGAGATACAATTTTTGCACAAGATGCTCTGTGTCTGCCCTCGTGGGTTAGCCTATGAGGAGAGATCGAGTCGTCTGCACTGGATTCCCTTGAATTTAGAATGGGAGGAATCTTATAGAAAAATATAAAATTATGTAAGGCATTCATAAGATAGAGGTATGTAAGTTGAATCCATTGGTGTAGGAGACCCGAACATGGGGACATAGCCTCAAGATTCATGGGAGTAGATTTAGGATGGAGATGAGGAGGAACTGCTTTTCCCAGAGGGTGGCAAACCTGTGGAATTTGCTACCCATTGAAGCAGTGGAGTTGACTTCAGTAAATATATTTAAGGTTGGATAGATATTTACATAGTAGGGGAGTTACGGGATATGGGGAAAAGGCAGATAGGTGGAGATGAGCCCATCATCAGATCCGCCATGATCACATTGAATGGGGGAATAGGCTTGACAGGCCAGATGGCCAACTCCTGCTCTTATATGCCGTGGTACATCTCCAGCCAACACCACTGACATGGGGCTCATCTGTGCAATCACTGGCTACTGTCTCTCCATTGTACAACAGTCACCACACTTCAGGAATGCACAGTAACTGTGAAAGGCTTTGCAACAGAGGGACTGGCCCCTTCATCCTCTACAATACACAACAAACGCGTCGTAGAAATTTACCAAGTCACACAGCGTCCATGGGAAGTAATGGGGGAAACCAGCATTTCAGGCCTGAGCCCTTCATCAGGAATTCATCCCTGACCACATGTTCTGGAGGTCTCCAGTGTGAATCTCTATTCCTTGTCAGTCCTGTGCTTACCAACAAACCAGCCATCATCACACTTCTCCATCACGTCGACAACATCGCCTTCTCGCAGTTCCAGCTCATCTTCGTTCTGGGGGATGTAGCTGTAGAGCGCTTGGAATCTTGGGTTGGGGGGGGGGAACATTCCAAAGAAGTGTTAAAATCAGGTATTTATCATCTCCACTGAGGACGACACGCTGGATTACATGATAACCGTGGTTTCAGTTGTCTGCCGTGGGACACCACCAAGAATTGGGAGGGTTGCGCCTCCAACATCCTAGCTCCCCATGGGGCTGCACTATCTGACATTCTGTCCCACCTGGAGCTACCCCACCACTCCACATTTTTCAGCCCCCAAAATCCCTTCTGATAATTAGGTGAGTTTCCTGAAAGAAATCCCCTCCCCGCCCCCATCATCCCACAATTAGACAGCTCCTAACTTTGATTTCCAGCGGTCGGAATTATTTGCCTTACTCATGGCAAGTCGACAGCTTCACTGTGTCACAAACGGCATCACAGAGAATGGGTGGTGGAGGCGGAGAGGGGATGGGGAAGGGAGGGGGTAGAGGAGGGAGTTAAGGAGAAGGGGGTGGAGAGAAAGTGGGGAGGAGAAGGAGGAAGAAGGGGCAGGGAGGGGGAGGAGAGACAGCGGTTAGCAGGGTGCTGTTAAAGCACCAGTGACTGGCGCTGTCTGTAAGGAGTTTGTGTAGGTTTCCTCCCACCTGTCTAAATATACAGGGGTTATAGGTCAATTAGGTGGCACTGACGTGGGCCGAAACGGCCTGTTACTGTGCTGTATGCCTTAATTTAAAATTAAAATCTCAGAAATCTGGGATTGAGGCCTCAGTCTGTCATGGGACGTATGGCGCTGGGGTGCATGTTTATGGAAGTCTGACATGATTCAAGATTAATTTATTATCATGTAATAGTACAGAACATAAAATTACACAAAACTGCCTTCTGCCTGCCATGGCAGACAAAAAGTCATCATTTGTGTCACTTGACGCCCTTTACATAAGAAAGAAAGAGAAGCAGGAGAGCCTCTTCAGAGTCCGTGTCCGTGGATTCACCTTCAGCCCTCCCGCAGCCTCTGCAGCCACTCAGACACCATCAGCAACCCAGGTTCCAGATCCCAACCTTCGATATGATCAGGAAGCCTTCAGCGCCCGAGGGCCTTTGTGTGCCCTTCATGCCCTCAGCATCCTTTGGAATCTGGTTCCGATACTTGGTTCCCATGAGCCAGTCTCCAGCAACCCAAGGGGCAAATCGCCCGCAGTGTGGGTCCCTCAGATGCCAAACCCCTTTCTGGTCATCATCCTGTAGGGTCATCTCCGCTTCTCCTCAACTGGGGAGAGTTCTTCTAGCTTCTAGTTTCCTGCGCCAGTCGACTGCTCCCTCAGGGTCTGCAACACCTCGCGGCTGCTCTGCCATCTTGGTCACACACCTCCATGGTTACCACAGGCCTCCTCAGCATTTTATTTACAAACAGCAGCAGCTCCTTTAATAGGCCATTTGAAGCCTGCGAGGAGCCGCCATCATTAGGGCCGGGGAATTGAAGCCTTTGGAGCAGCGCTGTGTCTCCGCTCTCCCGGGTCCGCCTCAGCGGCAGTGCTACCGTCACAGCTGCACCAATTTTTTGTTGCTCACTGAACAAACTGGACCGTTGCCTTTTAACAACACACAAAGTGCTGGGGGGAACTCAGTGAGTCTCGCAGCATCCATGGAAGGCAATAGACAATTTATGTTTTGAGGTGGTGCCCCTCATCAAGAATACTTTGTTTTTGTTTTCCATGGACCATTTATTTGTACTTGCCTTCTCCATGAATTTCCTCCCACCATTTTAACCCACTGACATGACCCTCAACTCATTCTTCCTCTGAGTTTCCCAGTTTCATCCTACAGCCCACATTCAAGTTTGCCACCGCTGCCCAGAGCTGCTCCCTGGATGTACCACAGGTGAGGATTTA
Organism: Narcine bancroftii; assembly: GCF_036971445.1. NCBI lineage: Eukaryota > Metazoa > Chordata > Chondrichthyes > Torpediniformes > Narcinidae > Narcine > Narcine bancroftii. The sequence goes on from NC_091474.1 coordinate 95,438,558, forward strand.
GGATTGACCTCCCCCTTCTTCTCCTTCCCATCCGCTCCTCTCCCCCTCCCCCACTTTGCCAAGGGTTTGAAGGGGTAAAGGCCCCTGAGGACCATCACCTTCCTGCAAAAAGCTGCACAATTATGAAATAAAGTTTCTTCTTGTAGAGTCCTGGAGTGTGGAACCGTTCCTTCGACCCAACTTGCTGATGCTGATCAAGTTGGCATTCTGGGCTCGTCCCATTTGCTTGCATTTGGCCCATAGTCATCGAAACATTTCCTACCCATAAATCTGTCCAAATATCCTGGGAGTGCTGTACCCACTTCTACAGCAGGTTCCGCATACAGATTACCCTTGGAGAGAAACAAGTTAGAACATAGCGCAGTCCAGGTCCTTTGACCACAGAGTTGTGGTGACCTAATAATCTACTCAAAGAACTGCCGAGAATTTCCCTGCTGCATAACTTGCCATTTTTCTCTAGTCCATGTATTTATTGAATAGCTTTAAATTATCCTCACAGTTCCCAGGGTCCTTTTCTCGAGTAAATACGAAAGCAAAGTATTTCCATTAAGGATCTCCACTACCTCCTCTGACTCCACGCTCACATTTCTTCTATCTCCCTAATATCCTTATATCCTCAGGTTCCTCTTCAATTCACAATGTATGGGGTTGGGAGATTGATTGGGTCTAACTTGGCGGTGTGGGTTTCATAGCCTCCTCCTACCATGCTGTATCATTAAAATCTCTCACCTCTCACTTTGAACCCATGCCCTCTAGTTCTTGAGTTATGTACCTTGGGGAAAAAAAAACAGTGAGCATTCACTTGATCCATGTGTATGATGTTATAAACCTGGATAAGATTATCCCTCATCCTTCTACATTCCAGGGAATGATGTCCTAATCTAGCCAACCTATCCCTCTAACCAAAACTCACCAGTCCCCGCAACATTCTGGCAAATCTGCATCTTTTCTAACTTAACGACATCTTTTCACAATGGTGTTTTATTTCCCCTGCCTAATTTCCCATTGTCCTTAATCTTACCTTCTCTCACAGACATAACCCCTCAATTTACTTTACTTCCATGTGCCTATTTAAGATTCTTTTGAATTTTGTACCAGCCTCCACCACCACCCCTGGCAATTCATTCCAGGCCCCCACAACTCTCTGTGTGCAAAAAATTGCCTTGACCTCCCCTAGACTTTGCTCCACTCCCTTAAACCGATGCCCTCTGATATTTGTTATTGTCTCCCCATAAAAATATTGGGAGCTGTCCACCCTATCTACATCCCTTATAATTTAATAAATCTGCATTAAGTCTCCTCTATCACTCCAAAGAGAAAAGCCCTATCTCTGTCAACCTTGATACTTTGTTCAACTCAAGCCACATCCTGGTAAATCTCCCCTGCAATCTCTCCAAAGCATCTACATCCTTTTCCTGTAATGATGTGACCAGAACTGAATGTAATCATTTAGTGTAGAAGAATAAAGAGGTGTTGATGAGACTCTATGGGACACTGGTGAGACCCCATTTGGAGTACTGTGTGCAGTTTTGGGCCCCCTATCTTAGAAAGGATGTGATGTTGTAGGAGAGGGTGCAGAGGAGATTTACTAGGATGATTCCCGGAATGCAAGGGCTAACGTACGAGGAGCATTTGGCAGCTCTTGGGTTGTATTCATTGGAGTATAGGAATATGAGAGGAGATCTCATAGAGGTTTTTTGTATTTTGAAAGGTGGATGTGGGTAAGATGTTTCCCTTGGTGGGTGAATCGAGGACAAGGGGTCATCGTCTGAAAATTAGAGGTTATCCATATCAAACAGAGATGAGGAAGAACTTCTTTAGCCAGAGGATCGGCAGAAGGATGGGTCAATAAGTTTGTCAATTACAAGAAAGTTGGAGGAGTTGTGGATGGAGTCAAAAGGTTGTCGAAGGTTACAAAGTGGCCGATGTTGTTCAATCTGGATAAGTGTGAGGTGATGCATTTGGGAAGGACAAACCAGAAGTGTGAGTACAAGGTTAATGGTCGGCTGCTTAAGAGTGTGAATGAACAGAGGGATCTTGGGAGTCCAAATCCATACATCCCTCAAGGTCACCGCAAAGATTGATAGGATAGTTAAGTAGGATGCTGGGCTCCATTAATAGGGGAATTGAATCCAAGAGAAAAGAGGTCATGTTGCAACTCTACAAATCTCTGGAGAGACCACACTTAGAGTTTTATGTTCACCTCATTACAGGAAGGATGTTGAAGCTATGGAGATGGTGCAGAAATTTACCAGGATGTTGGAAAATAAGATTCATGAGCCAAAGTTAGCAGAGCTGGGACTTTTTTCTTTGGAATGTAGAAGGATGAGAGGAGACTTGATTGAGGTCTACAAGATTATGAGAGGCTAGGGTAGGGTGGACAGCCAGCACCTGTATCCCACGGCAAGAGCAGCAAACACCAGAGGAAAAGTGAAGGGAGGGAAGTTTAGAGGCAAGTTTTTTTTTATACACAGAGATTTGTGGGTGCCTGGAATAACTTGCCAGGGATGTTGATAGAAGCTGAAATATTGAGGGCATTTAAGAGGCTCCCAGACAGGCTCATGGATGGAAGAAAAATAGAGGGTTACAGGGTACGGAGGGTTTAGTACTTTTTTTAAGGAATATACAAGTCGGCACAACATTGACGGCTAAAAAGCCTGTACTGAGCTTCAGTATTCTATGTTGTTCTGAGACCATCGGATCATCATCTAATCTCACATCTGCATACTTCACTTTCCACTGAGAATCATAATCTGGATTAAGCCCATTACCATAGTTTATTCTCCCACCTGGCCAAATCTCCAGTAGCCCATCACATCACCCCAGCCTGAAGTAGCAATTAAAGATGTGCACAATGGATGGCCTTGCGGTGGCTTGCTTTGTTATGGGAGAGAATATGGGTTGAAACCTCGGTGTGAGGATACTTACAGGGTAGTTGGAGTGTGGCTCTGCTCAAGGCTGTTTCCTCGCTGCTGCCCCTGAGGTTGGTGAGAAATGATGAAAGACTGTTTACTGTCATGGGAAGAAACCTTGTGCCAAGTGTGAAGTGGGTGAGAAAGGTTACTGCAGTAATGGACAGACTTCTCTGCGATGTTCATGATCTCATTGCATACCGTCTCCTGTCAGTTGGGTCGTCCGAGAGCATCAAGAGTCAAGTGAACAAGAGGAAAGAGACAGGAAGGGTGGGGGAGCATTCCAAACACATCGTGGGATCCCAGCGAGTTACAGGAGGTCAGAGATCCGGGAGATCACAGTGGTAATCCAGAAGTAAGCATGAAAAAAACAGGCAAGACATCAAAGAAGCACGGAATTAATTCCAGGATTAAAAAGTACAGCCCCAAGATGCAGTCGTTAGTTAAAACAAAAACTATTAATAACCATGCATGCTATCAGTCAAATATTTACTTTTAAGCCAAATCCATGCTCTCGTTAAACACAAATCAATAATTCAGTCAGCATCTCAACACAAACATCTTCCATTGAACGCCCATCGCCATTGTCCAGATACAGTCTTTATGCAATTACTGGTGTTAGTTCAGTACAGTGGCTTGGAAGCCTTGAAAAGCTCTGCCATGTGATTTGGATCTTACCACGTAGCTCTTTTCAGACTCGGTGAGATCCGGCCCTCGCAGTGAATGGTGGGAAGGCTGAGGTCGTCAGGCAAATGAGAAGGGAAAAATTGCAGCAGGTGTTATTGGCTTCACACAGGCGATATGAAGGCGAGCAGCATTACGCAACACAGTGGCATATATCACCAGCTCAACAGCAGTGGGGGGGTAGGGGAGGAGTTGGAGGTAGAGATGGCACAGGGAGGGATTAACAGCAAATCTTAGCACTCAATAACCTGACAATACTAGACACAAATTAAGACGACAAGCCAAGTGACAAGATGGCGTGAAAATGAAGAGCTTGGAAGAAAGTGATGAGCACTTTGTGGAAGACTCAATTCCTTTCAGAAATATTTCAGAAACTTCAATGCAAAACATTTCACACTCATTATCGGTCTGATGTTCGTTCACTTTCATTCCCTGCATTCTAGACCTTACCTTCCCCCCAGACTCTAACTGAAGGACACAAGCTTGCTTCCCGTTACCCATTCTCTCCTTATATTGGCTTGGAAGCAGAAGGAAGTGCTGTGGAATCTATTGGAATATTGTTCTGAGTTTTGGGCACCCCATTACAGTAAAGGCATTAGAGAGAGACCAAGAAAGATCGTGGGATGGGGAGCCACTGTTATAAAACTGGATTAGAGAGGATGAGACTTGTAGAGAAGGCTGAAGTTATGTTGGCCGATTGTGGCCACTGACAAGGGCAAAAGGTCACAGCATTAAACTAAAAGGGATATGAATCAAGTGCAAGGTGAGGACGTCATTTTGAGATTTACTGTGATGATCCAGATCAACCCACAACCAGGAGGCAGGTTCTGATATGGGAAACTGGACGAGTATCTAGTGAGGGGAAGTGCGCAAGGCTGTAGGAGAAAGGGCAGATGGGTTGGCATGGTGGAGCAGCTCTGGTACAGTGCTGCCATGGACAAGATGGGCAGAATGGCCATTCGCTGAGCTGTACGTATTCTTCTACTGCGCCACCACCACTCCATCTAATATTGTTGAGAACAATTCCCAGGGTTCCACATTTAGCTTTTAACTGATTTACCTGACGAACAGATAATCTGCTCTTGATCGCATTGCTGTTTGTGGGATCTGCCTGTGCACAAATTGGGGGAGATTATTTTCTCCATTACAATGCTGCAAGTGTGTTTTAGTATTTATAAAACCCTTTGGGACATGTTTAGCCATTTCCCATTTAACCATTCTGGAACCACAGAACACTACAGAGAAGAAACAGGCCCTTTGGTCCATCTATACTGTCCTGCTTAGTCCCAATGGCCTTTTCCGAGACCATTTTCCCTCATACCCTTCCCTATCCATGTACCTGTCCAAATTTTACTTCTACTTTACTTAGGACGGTTAGCATAGGGTTTAGAGCAACGCTGTTACTGTGCCTGGGTTCAAATCCGGTGCTGTCTGTAAGGAGTTTGTATGTTCTCACTACAACCAGGTGCCTCAGTTTCCTCCCACCCTTTATAATATACAGGGGCTAACTGGGTATCTGGGTGGCACAGGCTCTTGGGCCGGAAGGGCCTGTTACCGTGCTGTATGTCTACATTTTAAAAAAATGAAATGTCAAAATCGAATCCGCATTCAGCTGGCAGCTCATTCCACACTCATCATTCTTTAGGTGAGGACATTATCCCCAGTATTCTCTTGAAACGTTTCCCTTTCACCCTTAACCCACGTCCTCTAGTTCTTGTCTCTGTGGAAAAATCCTGCTTGCATTTGTTCCATCTATCCAGGTACACGATCCTTTATCCGGACATCTAAAATCCGGAAAGCTCCAAAATCCGGCAAGTGGGGACCGACGGTCGGGGCAGGCAGCCAAGGAACTGGTGGTCTGGGGAGACTGCTGGGCGGCTGGAGGTTGGGGGAGACTGACAAGCGGCCGGCAGCTGAGGGACTGGTGGTCGGGGAGGCAGCTGGGGGATTCTGCCGGGTGGCCGAGGGAAACTGCCGTGCGGCCGGGGGACCAGCTGTCAGGGGAGGCAGCCGAGGGACCGCGGTTGGGGGAGACATCCGGGCTGCCGAGGGACTGGTGGTTGGGGGAGATGGCCGAGCGACTGGAAGAGGGTGGGGGGTGGATCCGGCAGCACAATTCGGGTGGGCTTTCCGAAATCCAGAAAAATCCGAAATTCAGAACACACTGTCCCCCAAGGGTTTTGGATAAAAGATTGTGTACCTGTACCAGGAGTTCTCAACCTTTTTATTACAAGCACATATCAGCTTAAGTAATGCTTTACTAACTACAGATTACCTATGGCACAAGGAAAAAAAGGTTGAGAACCAGTGATCCTTACCCTTCATAATTTTGTAAACCTCCATCAAACTCCCCTCATTCTTCTACGCTCCAGGGAATAAAGTCTTAACCTTTCCCTGTAACTCTGTTCCTCAAGTCTCAGAAACATCCTAGTATATCTTCTCTGCACTCTTTCAATCTTATTGATATCTTTTCTTTTCTGTAGGTCGGCAACCAAAACTGCACACAATATTCCAAATTTGGACTTATACAACATCACCATTAACATCCCAACTCCTGTCCTCAAAATTTAAACCTGTTGTAAACCACATTAATTCTTGCCGGTGCTTCTAGCTGAGGTCACCAGGGGAATAGGGGTGATCATGATTCAGAACCTCCCTGAGGAAGGCATTAGCACCGTCCTGTCGTTGCCTGGGCTTTGCTGAAGACAGTTGGGATCATGAGTTGAACGATGGATGAATGAATGAATGAATGAAGGGCTAGTTGTTATTTACGTAAGTACAATGGACAGATGCAATTAAATTCTTTTTCTTGTTGCAGTACCCAAAAATGCAGGAAGAACTTTGCAGATGGTGTAGCGTTCATGGGAAGCAATAGATCGCCGATATTTTTGGTCTGTATTATCCAAAGGAGGGCTCAGACCCAATACATTGATGGCCTTATTGCTTTCTATGAATGCTTTGTGACCTGCTGAGTTCCCTTGGCCCTTTTGTGCACTACCTCTAGTTCTCTAGACTTCCTGTTTATCTCTTACTTGCTGTAGCTTACCAGGTACGTAAAACACACTAACAATTTAAAAAAATATAATTAACACAAAAGAGGAGAAAAAATATAAATAATAAATACATCCAATTGGACCATAGTACAAAAATGTTCTGTCTCAGTATAGACTGGTGATTTTGGAGTGGTTTGGGTTACACAGGGAGGTTCAAGAGCCTGATGGCTGTCGGGGGCTGGGGTTGAGGTGGGGGGGGGGGGTAAATAAAACTGTTCGTGAGGTGCTGGTCTTCAGGTTTCAAAACCTTCTGCCCAAAGGTTGCCAATCTACCAAACCTCAAGGGAAGTTTGACTGGAGTTGCTGAGTGGTTTATTTGTAGCTCGGGGAAATCTGCCAACTTCCTCGCTCTCCTCTCCTAAACTGTGACCACACTTAGAATCAGAATCAGGTTGAATCTCGCAAACATGAGTCATGAAATTTGTTGTTTTGCAGCAATGGTATTACGAGTGCACAATTGCTATAAATCACAGTTCCATGAATACAATATTTACAGAAAAAAGTGGAGTCATGTCTATAGGTTAATTGTCCATTCATTCATTCAGAAATCAGATGGCAGAGGGAAGAAGCTGTTTTTGTATTGTTGGGAGTAGGACTTGATGAAGCTGGGATGTCCCAAGGCAGAACTGAAATGCAGGAGATAACAGTGAAGTCTCCGACACCAGACACTCTCCCTACTGAGGGACTGTACCATTCACAACCCATGCAACAACTGGATGATGTAACAGGGACTCACCGATGTGGCAGAATTCAGAGTGCTAACCGGAGAATCGGAAAAGACAATCGGACTCCTGGCAAATCTTCCTCCAACTCCACTATCACTTCTTGAGTTTGGCTAATGACATAAAAGACACAAAGTCATTCAGTATTTCTCAAGAGAGGGGCAGTGCAAGCTTGAGAGAGTGAGTGAGTGTGGGGGGGAGTTAACAAAAACATGAGGAAAAAAGGCAAGTGAGAGAAGGTGCAGAGTCAACAATGTAAAACCGGGAGAGGGACTTGGGGAAGATGAGGGAGGCAAGCGGAGCAGAGGCAAGAGGGTGCCAAGTCAGCGATAGTAAGAGACATGCAAGGAGGAAGCAAGGAGTGAACATAAACTGAGAGTGCTGGAGAGTTGATGACACATGGAGACAGGAACCAGAGGTGGAAGCATCTGAAGAGTGAAAACATGAGGGTGAGTAGAGTTAGGTTGTGGCGGTAACTACCTCAGAACAGAAACCACTCGTGCCAAGTGATTATTTCTAATCCATTGAATTTTTTTTTGGGGGGTGGCTTTTTTTAAATTCAATTTGGCATTCTACTGTAATTGTTTCTCTTAATTTTTAAAATTTAGATATACAGCTCAGTAACAGGCCTTTACAGTCTATGAGCCTGTGCCACCTCCACAGGGAAAAGGTACAAACTCCTTACAGACAGAGCGGGATTCAAACTTTCATCCTGATCACTGGGGTTGTAACAGCGTTGCACTGACCATCAGTGGTTTTTATAGATGCTTTATTTTTAACTATGTACCTGTTCAGCTGCAGCAAGAATTTGGGTACAATATGTACCTTGTACAACATACAGGACAATAAACTTACTATCAATGTCTGTATGGGGACTCCATTTTGCTTCTCTCTCTCTGACTGTAAGAGGCGCTTAGGCTGGTAGCGAATCTGTCTGCCTTGCTGCAGGCAAAAAGAAATTTCATGCAATATGACAATAAATTGAATCTCGAATCTAGAAGCCACCTTCGGGTAGCACAGGTAGCGTAGCGGTCAGTGCAATGCTGTTACGGCACCAGCGATCAGGACCGGGGTTCAAATCCTGTGCTGTCTGTATGGAGATTGCACATTTTCCCCGTGTCTGCATGGGCTTTCCTGGGGGGAGGGGGTCTGGTTGCCTCCCACCCTTCAAAACGTACCAGGGTTTATGTTAATTGGTGTATGATCAGCATCTCCAGATTCAAGAACAGTTTTGCATCAGGCTCTTGAACCTCCCCATCAGGGACGGCTCCATAATCACAAAACAACTGTCTGCACTGTTGCAAGTTACTTTTTGTAGAAGAATTACTGTGAATATTTATCATCTCTTTGAATTTAATTCAATTATTTTCTGATTATAGTATTTCTTCGTAAGGTACCTTCTCAGCTACAGAAAGCAAGAATTTCAGTGGTTAAGTACATGTGTATGACAATAAACCCATTATCATTAAGTTTTCCAGACACCAGCTCTAGAACAGGCTCCAGAGCCCGGGAGCATTCCTGCAGACATCTCCAGGAGAGTGGGAATCCTCAATGACTGGAGAATAAGTCAGGACAGAGGGCAGCAAGCAATGTAGACATGAGAAGCTGTAAAAAGGCAGCCTTCTCTGCACAGGCCCATTCTCTCATTCATTCGTCATTTATTCGTATATGCATCGCTCCAGTACTGCACACGGTGGGTCACAAATATTCCAACATTACCCTGCAGATTCAGAGGCTGTCTGGGCAACTCCAGCAAATCAAGTTGAATCCATGGGAATTAAATTGTTCTGGTTGAAAACAATTTTTTTCAATGGTATAGGTATTGGTGGAGCACTATTAAAAGGTAAAGTTGGTTCAGAGGGGCAGATGGAGGCCACAAGATGCCTCCACTGTGTGAAAATCCAACGCAATGGCAGTCTTAGCAGAAGAATCAATGGTAAACGAGTTGGGAAAGGGAACAGACAGAAAGGAGGAGTGGGATGGGGGGGAGAAAGGGATGTTAAAGGAGTGGTTAGAGGGTGGAGGGGGAAAGGAGGGGGAAGAACAGGGAGGAAGGAGGGAGAGGAACGAGGGTGGATGTGAGGGGGAATGAGACAGGGAGGGGGAGAAGGGGGGAGGAAGGAAGGAGTGAAAGGGGTGAAGAGGGGGAAGGGGAAGTAGAGGAGGGGAAGGAAAGGGACAGGAGGGGGAAGGGGGAAGATGGGAGGGCAAGGAGTGGGGGAAGAAAGGGGAAGAGGGGGAAGGTGCGGGAAAGAGGGAGAGGTTGAAAAGAGAGGAGGGGAGGAGGAAGGAGTGGAAGGGAAATGAGGGGAAGGAGAGGGGAAAGAGAGGGCAAGAGGAGGAGGAAAGGGAGGAGGGAGAAGGAGGGGGAAGGGGAAAGGGGAAAAAAGGGGGAAGAGGAGGAAGGTGGGGTAGGAGAAGGAGGGGAAGGAGGGAGAGGGGGAAGGAGGGCAAATGAGGGGGAAGGAGGGCAAATGAGGGGGAAGGAGGGCAAATGAGGGGGAAAGAGGGGAAGGCAGAGGGAAGGAGAGGGGAGGGAAGGAGAGAAGGAGGGGGATCTGATCAGGTGTTGAGGGGAAGGAGGGTTGGAGGGAGTAGGGGGAGATGGAATAACCATAAAAAAAACAATGTCTCTGTAACATTGCCAGTGTCACTGATACTGGGCCACCAATGGTTGTGGTGCCAAAGGTGGGCCAGCATTTATTTCCCATCCAGAACACTTCAGAGGGCAGAAAGGAGTCAGCCACTCTGCTGGGTCTGCACTCACACACCAGAACAGAGAACAGGATAGCACAGTAACAGACCCTTCTGCTGCCTGGTTGGACTGGACAGCAGATTCCTTCCCTGTCAGGGAATCCCTGAACTCGAGGGTGCAAATGGTCTTCATGCAAGTTCCACAGCTGCAGTAGTGGGATCCAAAATTCCCATTGACCACAGCTTCAGAAATCTTTTCCTGTCAAAGAAGCAAAGTTTCCTTGGCGTTAAACAGGAAAGTTTGCAGCTGCTGCGGTCAAGTCCAAACACACAAAAGCACTGGAGAAACACAGCAGGCCACACAGCATCCTGTGGAAGCAAAGGGTAACCAATGTTTCAGGCCTGAGCCCTTCGCCTGAATAAACAGGTGAGGGGATGGGGGAAGAGGAGGGAGGAAGGGCAGGGGTGGAGTACTGGCTAACAGGTAGGAGGTCATAGGTGGATGTGAGTGGGAGTGTTTGAGGTAAAACTTTGAGATGTGATGGGTGAGGGGGTAGCTCTCTGCAAATGGAGAGGGGGTTTAAAGGAAACTAGTGAAGTCAATGTTAATGCTATCTGGTGCGAAAGCTCTCAGATGGAATATTTACAGGCAGCATCAGTTTGGCAGTGCATGGGTCAAAGGATAGACATGTCGATGAGGGAATGGGATGTGGAATTAAAATATTTGGGAACTGGGAGTGTGGTGGAACACTGCATTGCAGTCATGGACCACCCTCAATACTGTAACTCCTCCCACCAGGATCTCTAATGAAGGCGGTATCGCCCAATCCCCCTCCCTTGGAATAAGGCCAACTGTAAGTTTATAGTGATTAAAACCTATTAATCTTGACTTCTGGTCTGTCGGGTCTAATTGATAGCGCTACAATACAACTGGTGCCGATGGTGGGGCCAGATCCTCGGCCATGTCTCTGCTAGTCACGGGGAAGGGGAGGGGTGCTGGACGATCGACCATGGTTGGTTCAGTGAACACCTCAGTTTTAAGGGTCCCTACAAAAGCCAGGTCCCGGACAGAGACAGTGTCTCTCCACCCATCCTGGGACTGCACATAGACATACTGAAGGTTCACACGGAGGAGGTGGACCTTCTTGACCAGGGGGTCTGCTTTGTGGGTTCTGGTGTGTCTCTGAAGTAGCACAGGTCTTGGGGTCACCAGCCAGACAGGTAACGCTTTTCCCAATATCGACCTCCTGGGGAAGGAGAATTTTTCATGTGGGGTTGCATTTGTCACCGAACAGGGGAAGGTCCTGGTGGCATGGAGTGCCTCTGGTAGGACCTCTTGCCACTGGAAGATGGGCAGCCCTTTTTGACTTGAGTGCCAGGAGGACTGCCCTCCAAATGGTGCTGTTCTCCCTTTTCACCTGGCCATTCCCTCGGGGTGGGGGGGGGGGGCTAAAGCTGATGGTCCTACTTGTGGCTATGCCTTTGGCCAGCAGGTACTGGCGCAACTCCTCGCTCCTAATGAAAACCTCCCAGTCACTGTGAATGAAACTAGGGTATCTGAAGAGTGTGAAGAGGTTATGCAGGGACTTAATGACAGTGACCATAGTCATATCTGGGCAGGGGATGGGAAACGGGAATCGTGAGTATTTGTCAACAATGTTGAGGAACAATGAGAGGGGGGCCTTGAAGTCCATACTTAGACATTTGAAGGGCCAGGTAGCCTTAATTAGGTGAGCATTTTCCAGCCGGTAGAAGAGCAGCTTGCACTCCACGCAGACTGGGCAGCTGTGGGTCAGCTCCCTGACCTCCTCAACCAAGTACGGGAGATTGCGGGCTCTCATAGAGTGATAGAGCCTAGTGACCCCGCGGTGGCAGAGGCTGTTGTGTAGGGTTTGAAGGTGATCTGCTTGTGTGTTGGTGCAGGTACCCCAGGACAGGGCATTGAAAGGCTTGTTGAGCTTCCTGGGCTGGTACAAGATCTTGTAGTTGGAGGTGGACAGTTCAATTCTCCACCTCAGGATCTTCTCATCAGGAATTTTTCCCCGCTGTTTGTCGTTAAACATAAATGCTGCTGCACATTGGTCAATCTGCAGGGTGAACAGTTTGCTGGCTAGGTAATGCCTCCAGTGGTGCACATTAAGGCCTGGGCCTTTTTATCAATGGTTGAGTGTTGGAGTTCGGGGCCCTGGAGGGTATGGGAGAAAAATGTCACCAGCCTGTCCACCTAGTTCAGCATGGCAGTCAGAGCGGTCAGATGCATCGCTCTCCACGTTGGGTCTAATTGATAGCGCTACCGTGAGGTCCCCACTATTGCAGAAGACAGAGTGAAGGTGCTCAACGACTTGATGTCCCAGTCTCCCCGATGTAGAGGAGACTGTAAAGGGAGCACCAGATGCATTAGATGCACAAGAGAAGTGTTGCTCCACTTGGAAGGACTGTTTGTGGAGATGTGGGTGCAAACATCATATTTCCTGTGGTCACAGGGATAGGTACCCAGGGAGTGATTGGTAAGAAGGAAGAGGGAGTGGTCTGTGCTGAGAACATTGGTGATGGGATCACATTGTAGATGGCAGAAATTGCAGAGGAGAATATGTTAAATGCGGAGGCTGGTTGAGTGGTAGGTGAGGACCTTGTCCTTGTGGCATCTCAGGCCGGAGGGGGAAATGTGCTGGAGATAATACACCTTACCTGTTATTCTGTGCTCCTCCCAGCACCCATTCCTCCCTCTTCTCTACCATTTAAGGCATTTTACTCAGACCTCAACAAAGGGCACAGGCTGAAACGTTAGTTCCCCTTTACTTCTACTGATGCTGTGTAACCTGCTGACTTTCTCCAGCACTTTGGTGTATGGAAAGGTCTCCTTCGGACTAGGTGAAGTTGTTGGGTGTTGCCACGTGCTGGGGTCACTCCCAGGATTAAAGGGGAGATGTGGTCCACCACACACCAGCATGCTGCATGTACCTTCTCTGTCAGATCGTGTGGCTGGCTGCTTGCACCCTGCACAATCCTCAGGAGTTCTTCGTTCAGCACGCACTCTTCAGTCGCTGAGGCAGGGAGCTTTGCCCCTCTTGCCTTCCCGTGCCTGGATAGGTGAGGACCTCCAGGACTTCTCTCCCTGATCATCAGAGGATCCTCTGCCTCTCGCCCACATCTCTTGCCCTTTGCGGGCATGGTAGTATTGATTAATCTCGAGCCAGAGAGAGGAAGTGAGGTCAGTGGAGGGGATGAGGTGGGACAGGGGACCTTCCCAAACTGCTCCTGAGCTCTTGGAGCAGATTGCCAGGATCGGGGCGGGGGCTGGGGCCTGGTGTCTCCAGCAGGGCTGCCCAGGAGCATGGGGTTTTCCCCCTGCGAGGTGCCAAGGTGGTTTCCATCAGTGGAGAAGCCTTGGGGAAGAGGAGGGGGCAGAGGAGGGTTGAGAGGGGTGGGGCTGGGCGACACCCCCACGGTTAGTGAAATCCAGTCAGAAGTGACAGCCTGCAAGTCTGGAGAGATCATTCTCCAGTGGTGGGATGGAGGAGGAGGAGGAGGAGGAGGAGGAGATGGGGTGGGGTGAGCAGAGTTACCAGAGAACTTCAAACAAAAGAGAAAAGACAGGAATCATTAAAGAGGAAATAGCAACAAAAGTTCAATAAAAAAGACACAAACAGGTAAAGTAAAGCAAACAGAAAAATGGAACTTGAGAGGCTGGAAATTCATTCCTGAGGTATTGACTTAAGCTCGGACAGAGGGAAACTAAATGACCTCCATTTCCTTTTAAGTCTCTCTAGAAACTTGACCAGGCATTTCACGAGGGCTAAAGGAACATAAACCACCCCTCTCCTCTCCCCACCCTGCTGACTGCTAGTTTGAGGGAGATTCCCCCAAACCCACCATAGAACTATGAAACACTACAGCAAAGGAACAGGCCCTTCAGCCCATCTAGTTTGTCCCAACCTATTACTCTGCTGAGACCCACTGACCTGTACCCAGACAATAGCCCTCTGAACCTATCTGAATTTTTCATCAATATCAAAATTGGGCCATATTCACAACTTCAGCTGGCAGCTCATTCCACACACTCTCTGTGGGGTGAAGTTCCCCCTCAGGTTTTCTTTAAACATTCCACCTGTCATCCTTAATCCATGTCCTTTAGTTCCTGTCTCACCCAGCCTTACTGGAAACAGCCTGCTTGTGTTTATCTATACCCCTCAAAATTTTTTATACCTCTAGCAAATCCTCCCTCATTCTTCTCTGCTCTAGGGAATAGAGTTCATTTTGGTAGGTCAAATGCGATGGCAGAATATAGTATTAATGGTAAGACACTTGGCCATGTGGAGGATCAGAGGGATCTTGGGGTTCGAGTCAAGGGCGCTCAAAACAGCTGCGCAGGTTAATCCCATGGTTAAGAAGGCCTACAGTGGATTGGCCTTCATTAATGGTGGAATTGAGTTTAGGAGCCGAGGGGTCATGTGGCAGCTCTATAGGACCCTGATCAGTTCTGGTCACCTCTGGTACCGGAAGGATGTGAAGCCATAGAAAGGGTGCAGAGGAGATTTACAAGGATGCTGCCTGGTTTACGGAGCATGTCTTATGAAAACAGGTTGAGTGAACTCGGCCTTTTCTCTTTGGAGCGACAGAGGTAACCTGATAGAGGTGTATGAGATGATGAGAGACATTGATCATGTGGTTAGTCAGATGCTTTTTCCCAGGGCTGAAATGGTTGCCAAAGGAGGACACGGGTTTAAGGTGCTGGGGAGTAGGTACAGAGGAAATGTCAGGGGTAGGATTTTTATGCAAAGCGTGGAATGGCTGCTGGTAGCGGCAGTGGAAACGATAGGGTCTTTTAAGAAACTTTTGGATAGGTACATGGAAATTTAAAAAATAGGTGGAATGTTTAAAGAAAACATTAGGGGAAACTTCACCATGCAGAGAGTGTTGAGAGTGTGGAATGAGTTATGAGTAGGCCTAGTAATTTCTAAGGTAGGGATATGTTTGGCACAACTGAAGGGCCTGTATTGTGCTGTAGGTTTTTCTATGTTTAACCTTTCCCTGTAACTCAGTTCCAGCAACATCCTTATAACTCCAACATGAAGAGTTGAATTTTTTGGATGCCAGTCCCTACCCTGGCAGATTGAGTTGGATCTCATTGGTGGCCACAACTAACCCCTGACACACATAGGGAGAAATCCAACTCTTACCCTCCAGCATCCTGCCCACCGTTCATTGCCATAAGGAAATTATCACCCTCTGATTTCCCTGACCTGGCCTCACCAAAACCCACACCTCTCCAACACCCTGGCTCTCTGATGAAGAGCCCTGCTGTACTCAGTCCAGATCCCCTTCCTGCCCCCAGAGACCATCAGGTCGGTCTTCCATCCCTAGTCTTACACCCACACCCTGAGTCCCTGACCCCCAGCCATCTCCCTCCCAGTGGCCTGCCTTTGGTTCCTGACCATACACTGCCCTCTGCACACACGGGTCAGGCTGAGTTTGGGAGAAGGATTTGGTGAGCTCCGTGCTCCCCATGCACTGCATGGCTGTGGTGGATCGACCAATGCTCCCTCCAGCAGAGACACAGGCCCTGCATACCTCAAGCACCAATTGATTCCAATCCTCCACTCATCCCATTTGATTCCTCACCAACTCTAACCCCGCTCCCACACCCTCCCCCCCATCTCCCAAAAAACCATCAATGTTTTTAGGATGTGGGAATAAGCTGGTGCATCCAGAAGAAACAAAATCAGTCAAATCCCACACAGACAGCATCCAAAGTGAAGAATGAACCCAGGACTCTGGTGCTATAATGCATCAGCTCTGCTTGCTGCCCAGTGCTCCAGGTGAGATATTTGTTTCAAAGTATGATTTCTCTTCCATTGCAAAGAGAATAATGAGCTCTCACTGTTTCAAGAGCATCCACATTGTCAATTGGGTTAAATCTCTCCTCTCCTGAGAGGGCTGGTCATTGCTCTGTATGCAGGCAGCAACTGGCCATTCTTATTAGGTCAGCCCAGACAGGTAATGATATCAGAATGCTTGACCACAAAGGCATCATGGAGAATCGCCAGATGGTATGGCAATAATCCTCCAGCCTTTACTCAGAGGCCGCAGTTGCTTTCAGTTAACCTGTTAATGGACATTTCAACAATCCAGCACATCCCAGAATACACAGAGAAGGATTGTATGTGCAGGAACCAGGGCTCAGGGCCTAATTTTCTGCTCAAAAGCCGACTTTAAGCTTCACAGTGGTGACCAGAGCCTGGTCCCCTCACTGTCTTTCACCATTATATTGGCCAACCCCTGCTGTCAATAAACCATTTCTCTGGTTCTTGCTGCACTGGCACTGGGCAAAGAGCACAGAAGCAGGCTGAGCTGAGCATGGACTATGTGCGATCATCAGATGATTCCACTCTCTGTTCAAGTACCAGTTAAAACACTTTAGAAGCATCATATTGTCTCCACCCTGTGTGCAGCAAGCTTATTCCTTTAGATTTCTTCCCTCTCATTTGTGTCCTCCAGTTCTACGTTCTTCTGCCTTGAGCTAACGATTCTATCTACCCCATCTATTCCCCTCATAAATCCCCTGTCAATGAGAAGAAACTAATCTCAGTGCTACATCTCTTTCACATAGGCGGTGGGAGGGGGGAGTGATCAAAAGCATAACCTGGGGTTGATAACAGAGAGGGTGGGGGTGTCAGTGACTTGGTCCTGTGTACAGAAACTGAGGTACGGAAGGTCAAGGGACAGACAGTTCAGAACCAGTGTCTTGGCCACATACTTTACACTGGGTGCAATACACATATCGAACAACAGGTGGTGCCGAGAGCTCGGGGAAAGGGGAGGGCTACCTGTGGGGAGCTGGTTGAGCTGTGGCCGGATGAGAACGATCCTGGAGCGTCTGGGTAGTCGACGGCGTTCTTCACACGGGGTCTTCGGATCACCTCCACATACGAGACAGGGAAGATACCTTGCCGGTTTGTGCCTGAAATTCTGCCCTCGAACCAGTTTTCATCAACTCTTCTCACAAGTGTGATTCGCTCTCCCTGTGAATAATGATGATGACTTCACTGTTATACACATTTAGAACAATCCAACACAGTCTAACAACCCCCTGCTGTCCAATTACACACAATTAACCTACAACCACTGTACATTTTGAAGGATGGGAAGGAAACCAAAGCACCTGGAGGAAACCCATGCCTTTCTATCTATCAAAGGGTCTTTTGAATGACTCTATTGTACCAGCTTCCACCACCACACCCAACAATGCATTCCAGGCACCCACACTCTCTGTGTTCAAAACAGTCTCCCCTAAACTTTCCTTCCACTCACCTCATACAGATATCCTCTGGTATTTGCTATTGTCGTCCCAGTAAAAAGGTGCTGGCTGTCCACCCTATCTAAGCCCCGCATAATCTTGCAGATCTTAATTAAGTCACCTCTCATCCTTCACTCCAAAGCGGAAAGCCATAGCTTTTACCTGCTGCAGCCAAACAGGTACTTGTGAAGAAAAACTCTTCATAGTAATAAAAAAAATTTTTTAGACATACAGTACAGTAACAGGCCATTTCGGCCAATGAGTCTCTGCCACCCAATTTACACCC
Source organism: Narcine bancroftii (assembly GCF_036971445.1). Taxonomy (NCBI): domain Eukaryota; kingdom Metazoa; phylum Chordata; class Chondrichthyes; order Torpediniformes; family Narcinidae; genus Narcine; species Narcine bancroftii. Next base: position 95,456,206 of record NC_091474.1, read on the forward strand.
AATTAATCTGCACCCCTGGTACATTTTGAACAGTGTTAGGACACCGGAACCCCCAGCGAAAACCCATGCAGAATGTACCAACTCCTTACAGACAGTGTAGGATTCAAACCTTGGTCTCGAACACTGGTGCTGTCAAGGCGTTGTGCTAACTGTTATTAAAGGGACAGTAAATACAGAAGATCAATGGACTTGTGGGCCGAAAAGGCCTGTATGTCTAAATTTAATTTAACATTTTTTTTGGGGGGGGGGTGAATCTCATCCCCTGTAGCTTTATAAAAAGGTACAGTCGAGGTTTACCACACAGAGACAGGCCCTTTGGTCCAACTTGTTCATGCCGACCAAGTTGTCTAACTGAGCCAGTCCACTCACCTGTATTCAGTCCATATCCCCTCCAAACGTTTTTTTACCCACATGCCTGTCCAAAAGTATTTTAAATGTTACATTTATCCCCACCTCTTCCACATTCTCCGGCAGCTCATCCCATCTCCTCTCCTCTCCTCTCAAATTTATCCCATCACCTTAAACATATGCCCTCTAGATTTAGACTTAACTATCCTGGGGAAAGGCTATAATTACCTCTGCCCATCATGATATTTTGCACCGTTTACATCTGAATGATAGCTTTCCTAGATTTGAGGCACGACAGAAGAAATCCAGTGGAATGTTTGTGAAATGCTCTGAGCTTTGGACATGAATGAAAAAGGGAACTTTCTCTACCTTGGGACACAGACAGAGCAGGAGCCAATTTTTCACCTCAGTCAAATCCATCCTGAGCTCTCAACATTGCACCAGCAGGATTTCTCTCTCGTACAGTGCACAGAGGTGCTGGAGAAACTCAACAGGTCACGCGGTACCCACAGGAAAAAAAGCCGTTGACGTTTCAGGCCTGAGCATTTCTTCAGGAGTGCTGAGAATGAGTGGGGGCAGAGGAGTCGGGATGTAGCAGGAGACTTTTACATCCTATGAATGCTGTGTGACCTGCTGAGTTTCTCTGGCACGTTCGTGTACTTGACCCCAGCTCCTGCCGATTTCTTGTTTAACTCCATTCAGTGGCTCAATTGTGAAGTTTCTCCAAGGGATGCCTACCCTGAACAAGCTCCTCTCCTGTCTTCGAAGGGAGTTTCGTGAGGGTGGTCCCTCGCTGCTGATCTCCACAGGTCTCAGTGTGATCAACCAGACTGTCCCCTCCCCTATCAGTTCCCTTCTTTTCTACCCCCTCCCCCCAATCAGCTCCCTTCTTTTCCACCCCCCCCCCCCAACCAATCACCTGCCAGCCTGTCTTCCTCCCCTTCACCATTTTTGTTCGGGCATCTGCAGATTTTCATTGCTCCTGAACAAGGGCTCAGGCCCAAATCATCGACAACATTTTACTTCCCGTGGATGCTGCATGACCTGCTGAGTTTCTCAGCATGGTTGCATTCTGTAGAAGGCCCCAATCATTTGCAGATCTCATGCCAACCTGTAACCTGCCTGACCGAGATTGGCAAAGAACACTTCCAAGCCTCTAGACTTAATAGAAAACATTGGGGAGTGAATCAGTTGGTTCCTGGATCAGGATTAAGGATGACTGCGTTCCACTCCAATCTAGTTTCTGAGGCCAATGTGAGAACCAAAGGCTCTTCCTCAGATGGGTCAGGAGGTACCTGAGGGGAGGGGTGGATGGGGAGTATGGGAGATGCTGTCCTCCTTTGGAACCACAGCTTCCAATGGGACCCAGTCAGAGGTCAGAGCTGTTAAAGGAGGTTTTGAGAACATCCTTGAATCTGATCTGCTGCTATACCCATGGATTTTTTTCTCATGATCGAGTCTACCTTGGGAGTATGGATCACACCCTATGGTATGGATGCCTGTGACATCCCCTTGTATGGATGGGTGGTGGATCTGGGCTCCTGAAACCCACAGCCTGCTGGTGAGTGGAATGAGAGCCCCATCCTGCCAGCTGGGTGGTGGGTCAGGGGGACGACATGTTAGGTGACACGTTAGCCAGTATGGGGCCTTGGTTTAACACCCAAACTGCGAGAGTCAACTCTGAAGGTGAAGTGTGCTCTCAGCACTGCCCGTGCCGTGAAGCAATGACTGGTTGTCACTTCCAAGTTCAGAGTGAACTGCCTGACCCTGCAGGAGACCTGGATGTACCCTCCTCTGCTCGTCCCCCTGACCCACCACCCAGCTGGCAGGATGGGGCTCTCATTCCACTCACCACCAGGCTGTGGGATTCAGGAGCCCAGACACGCAAACCAGTTGGTGTCATAGAGTTCCATACAAAGGGGTGTCACAGGCATCTGTACCATAGGGTGTGATCCATACTCCCAAAGTAGACTTGATCATGAGAAAAAATCCATGGGTGTAGCAGCAGATCAGATTCAAGGATGTTCTCAAAACCTCCTTTAACAGCTCTGACCTCCGACTGGGTCCCACTGGAAGCGGGAGTTCCATCCCAAGCAGCAGAGTTTATACAGGTCAAGAACCCCTTATCTGAAGATCCAAAAAGATCCAAAAGCTGAAATTCTTTTAGTGCCACATGATGCCACAAGTAGAAAAAGAATTCAACACCTGACTTGTCTGTGTAGGGCTCTGACTCTCTGTTGGCACCAGTTTGATTACAATAACAGTTTTTAAAAAATGAAATCTTTGCTTCTGGCCGGGAATATGCCAAACAGAGCTGGGTCCAATTCTTCAGCGTCAGCTGCAGCTTCAGTGGGTGATGGCAACTCCATTCTGGATGTGGTACCATATGTCTCGCAAAAGTCACCTCCAGTCCCAGGCAGGAGTGGGGACCTCAGGCTCCTGGGCAGTACGGGGACCAAAGTCATGGACCATGGCAGCAGTAGGGAGGTGTTGGGAACTGGCAGTGGCTGCAGTGGGGAGGTGGTCAGGGACCAGCGGCAGCAGTGGGTTGGTGTCGGGACCAGCAGTGGCTGTGGGTAGGTGTCGGGGACCGGCAGTGGGGAGGAGGTCGGGGACCGGCAGCAGTGATGGGGAGGTGTCGGGGACCGGCGGTGGTGGTGGGGAGGTGTTTGGGTCAGGCAGCAGAGGTGGGGAGGTGTCAGGGATCGGCGGTGATGGTGAGGAGGTATCGGGGACTGGTTCAGTGGAAGAGGTGGGGTGGTGGTTGGGGATTGGCAGTGATGGTGGGGAGGTGGTCTTCTTTTGCAAGCAGTTATTGTTTTTTTTTTGGTAAGTACTAAACAACTTCATTTGAATTTTCCACTTGTGGCCCACGTCGGCGCTCAAAAAGCCGGCTGCTGTTAGTTGATGCTGTTTAACTGTTGATACGGGCCTTCTGCTGATGCTTAGTTCCATCGTTCAGAAAACCCAAAAACGTTTGGTCCCCAGCATTTTGGATAAGGGGCACTCGACCTATATTGAAAAGGTGCTGCAAACACTTAGCAGGTGAAGGCAGTGTCTGTGGAGAGAGAACCAGCAGTGACATTTCAAGTGAATGCAAGTTGAGAGAAGTTCCCAGCATTCTGGTTTTTATTCTGATTTCCACCCTCTGCAGCCTTACGATTTTCCATTTCTGTGTGAGGAGACTATCTGGTCATTATGACAACTGGGACAGGTTAGCTGCTTCTTTTACCCCTGTTGCTCCAGTGCCTATATAGTCAAAACCCCTGCATTTCTCCTGATCCATGAGCTGACTACATTCAGGGACATAAAACACAAAAGTCTCTAGACACTGTGGTTGAAGTAAAATCACAATGCTGGAGAAACTCAGCAGGTCAGTGTACTTTATATAGGAAAGATACATAACCAACGCTTCGGCCTTGAGCCCTTAATGGGGCGCCTGCTGACATTTTTCCATACCTTGATGAAGGGCTCAAGCCCGAAATGTTGGTTACGTATCTTTGCTACATAAAGTACACTATTTGATCTGCTGAGTGTCTCCTGTGACAGAGTATTTGGAGGTGGTTTGGAAGGAAATATTACAGCAGGTTGCCCACGAACATTTTAAAACACAGGACTTTTGCATTTTTGCAAACAGAGCAACAAAGTTGCAGCTTGCAACTTGCCTGGGAGAGCATGTGATTTTTGCAGGCAGACAGAACAGTTTTGCTCTCAGAGAGGGAGGGTACAAAACAGAGAGAGAGGAAACAGAAATCAATTCCTGAAGGACAAAGTAGGCAAACCTTTGGAAAACTGACTGGTCATAGAAGAAGACGGACTGTCTGAAAAGTGACCTGAAAGAAGGAGGATCATCTGGAGAACCCTGAAGGGGGCGAGTTTCGTCAGCAAGACTGATTAAACAGGAATCGGGTGCGGATGTCCTGAAACAAAAAGGAATCTCTCTCTGAAGGCCAACAAGAACCCTTCTGAGTGGTAACCATTTGCCTGTTAAGCACCAAAGCCTGGTGAACTTTGTTAATGCTAACTTCTGTGCACAGTACAAGAATTGCCTGCAACCAGTGAGATCGGACTGTGATCCGAAGAACTTTTCTAAGCTTATATACACATGACACACACCTGCGCTTAGTATTAGAGGGGGGATTGAATAAGTTAAAGTTTAATTCTATTTTCTTGTTCAAATATAATTAAAAACAACTTTTGTTTAAGTACCCCTGTGCTTGTGGTGCATATCTATTGCTGCTGGTTTTTGGGGTCCTCTGGACTCCGTAACACTCCAGAATTGTGTTTTCACATTCTGGGGAGGATTACTATGACAGTTCCACATCTATTGCTAGTATTGGTGACTTTCACATTTGCTTTAATGGGATCCTAACAACCGGAGGAGCCCACTCGGGCCATTGAGCCATGCCAGCTCTCTCAGAGAAAACCCATAAAGCATTTTGTCCACTGACATAACCCAAAGGGACTGGACTGCATCTTTTCCTACCTTTCTAAATGACATCTCCACGTGCGTGTCACCGGTGAAATTGAAGCGGCCCACAGCTTCTCCGTACTCCAGCACCTGAAGGGGCGGGGACTTTTTTGGCTGAGCGCGCTCCGTAGGAGGAAGCAACTGCAAGGAGGAGATGAGAGATCAACGTGGGCCGACAGAGACTCAGGCAGCAATGGGTTCCAATGCCAGCAGAAGCCGCTTTACCTCAATGTATGACCTGGGGAAGATGCCAACTCGCCCGTGGTGCTCGCCTTCGTCCCAGTTCTGATCTATTTGCCTGTAGATGTAGACAATGTCACCCTTCTGGAATGGTAGCTCCCTGCCGGCAAACAAGGCTGCAGTTAGTGTGGAGGATGACTACACTAAGAGCCAAAGTCTGAAAGGGAAAACCTCCAGTAATAGACCTGCACTGATGAGTGTGTGGCTCAGTGTAACAACACCGTCTACAAATTCGCTGACGATACCACGGTAGTGTGTTGCATAAAAAGGGCCATACAGGAGGGAGATTGAAAACTTGGTCGAATGGTGCACCAACAACAACCTCAATATCATCAAAACCAAGGAGCTGATTGTTGACCAGGAAGGGAAAACCAGAGGTCCAGTGATCATTGGGAGATCAGAGGTGGAGAGGGTGAGCAAATTTAAGTTCTTGGGAGTCACTACCTCAGAGGATCTTTTCTGGACCCAACACACTAATGGCATTGGGAAGAATGCATTTCACCACCTCTACTTTTCTCACGAGTGTGCGGAGGCTTGGTATGACGTCAGAAACCCTGGCAAATTTCTATAGAGGTGTGTGGGAAAGGGTGCTGACCGGCTGCATCACAGTCTGGTATGGGGACACCAATACCCCTGAGTGTAAAACCCTGCCAAAGATAGTGAAGGGAGCAAAACCCTCTCCACCAACGAGAACATCTACAGAGAAGGCTGCCGTCGGAGGGCAGCAGCAATCCTCAAGGATCCACACCACCCAGTACACTGTTCTCTCTGCTGCCATCAGGAAAGAAGTATAGGTGCCTCAAGACTCACACCACCAGGTTCAGGAACAGCTGCTCCTCCTCCACCATCAGACTCCTCACCAACAAACTCAACCGGGGCTCATTTAAGCACTTTTTCACTTTATTGCTTTTTTTCTCTATGTGTTGTGCAGTCAGTCGGTTTACATTTCTTTGTTTATATGTGTTGAGTACATTGTTTTTGCACTACCCATAAGTGGTGGTTCTGCCTTGCTTACAGGAAGAGGGTTGTATGTGCTCTGATAATAAATCTGAAATCTGCACCTGGGAAAGGTTCCCTGTTGGGTGATGCACTGCCTGGTGGAACAGGAAAGCCTCCCAGACTCATGGCTGGTGCAAAAAAGGGCTGGGAGGACACCCTAACTTCCCTTCATGTGAACAGAGAGCTCCAGTCTCTGCTCTGAGAACAGAGCCATCCAACAATGCACAAGGAGACCTGGCTGGTTAAAACGGCAGCTGGCGTAAAAGCTTTCATATCATTCCAATTTAATGAGGAGCAGTGAAACATGGGACTGTGTGCTGACAGCAGGCCAGCAACAAAGGAGGATGTGGTTGGTGTGAGTGGGTTGAGACACGGCTGATGAACACATGGGCTGTCATTCATAACTGGGTTGAATCAGCCAAGAGGTTTTGAGCAGAGGCATTAATAAACCACATATTTTGTGGCTGGAGGCAGCGCAGCAAGGAGGTGAGCAAAGAAAGGGTAAGATGCTGTGACAGACGAGGAGATAGGACAGTGCTCAGAGTCTCAGTAGGCAGGGTTTTCAAACTGACAAAAAAGTTCATGGATCTGATCGTAAAACAGCTAGAATCTGGTGCAGACTGTCCGGCAAAATTTTTAAATTTAAGCTTAGATATACATCCAGCACAGTAACAGGCCCTTCTGGTCCACTAGCCCGTGCTCCCCCTTACAACCCCTGCAGGATTTGAAAGGTGGGAGGAAACCAGAGCATCTGGAGACATGGAGGGTGGGGGGAGAAATCGAACAAACTCTTTACAGTGCAGGATTTGAAGCCCAGTCCCTGGTGCTATAAAAGCTTTGCATTAACCACCTTGCTGACCGGGCTGCCCATGATGCAGATTTTGGAAGAAAGAGAACGCCGGAGTGATCCAATTAAAGATATAGGCATCGTTACATCAATTGACAGTGAGAGAGAGATCATGAGGGAAGAGAGAAAATACGAGAATGGAAGACAAATTATGTGTAAGAGAGAATACTAGACAGAGAACAAGAATGATGGAGCTTTCCAGAGAGAGAGAATAAAAGAGAAAGCATGAGAATGGGAGAAATAAAAATGAGAGGCAGATAATGAGAGAGGAGTTAGAGAGAAAGAGAGCACGAGCAAGTGAAAGACTGGTGGATGAAGGGCGAAGGTTTATGTCCACAAGAGTTGCAGGTCAGAATGTCAGAGCTTGGATGAGTTGCAGTGGGAGACAGAGAGGAGGACCAACCCTGGTCCTCGTGCCCCATCCACATTGGTGCTAGACACAGTCCAAGACCAACTGGTGGACCAGATCAGCACACTGGTTCAATCAGCAGCTTTCACTCCCCTCCCCCACCAATCCATTATACCACTGACCTGTGGGAGCATCACCAAGCTTTCTGAGCATGAGCAGAGAATGACGTCATTGGCAAACTCTCAGAAGGTCATGTGAGAGGGATATTCCTGCAATAAATGTGGTCCTGACCTCTGCCCTCTCAGGGAATAATGCAGGGCACTCATTGATGGCAAACGTGAGCTGTGTTCTGTCTTAATTAGGTTGAGTGTGTTATCCAGGAAATAGCTCTGACTGTGAGGCCTGAGAGGTTTGCTTCAACAGCACATTGTTTGGAAACTATTTTTAGGCTTGGCACGTTAGGTAACAAAGGAGTCTGCTGAGGATGGAAAAACAAAACGTTGGACAAACACAGCAGGTCAGGCAGCATCCATGAAAAAAATTTTAAAAAGCACCTTATATTCCATTGTAAGACCACAAGACATAGGAGCAGAAATAGTCTATTCAGCTCATCGAGTCTGTCTTGATATTCGATCATGAACTAATCCATTTTCCCACTCAGCCCCACTACCTCGCCCTCTCCCCATAACTTTTAATGTCCTGGCTAATCAAGAACCTATTAATCTCTTCCATAAATGTACCCATTGACCTGACCTCCACATCCGTCTGTGGCAAAAAATTCCACAGATTCACCACCCTCTGGCTGAAAAAATTCCTACACATCTATGTTCTAAGCAGATGCCCTTCAATCTTGAAATTGTGCATTTTTATCCTATACTTTCCCACCATGGGAAACAACCTTTCAACATCTACTCTGTCCACACCTTTCAACATTCATCATGTTTCAATAAGATCAGATTTCAGATTTATTGTCAAAGCATCACATACCACCCTGAGATTCCTTTTTCTGCAAGTGTGGCAGAATTACCACTTATTGGTAGTGCAAAATTAAACAAATAAAGAACTATAAACAGATAATGAATGTAAACAATCTGACTGTGCAATACAGAGAGAATAAAAAAATTAAATAAAATGCATAAGAGTCTTTAAATGAGTCTCCTGATTGAGTTTGTTGTTGAGGAGTCTGATGGTGAAGGGGTAGCAGCTGTTCCTGAACCTGGTGGGGTGAGTCTTGTGGCATCTGTACCTCTTTCCTGATGGCAGCAGCGAGAACAGAGCGTGTGCTGGGTGGTGATGTTTGCTGCTGCTCTCCAACCCCAGAGTTCCCTGTATATGTACTCAATAGCGTAGAAGGTTTTGCCTGTGATGTCCTGGGCGGTGTCCACTACTTTTTGCAGGGCTTTGCGCTCAGGGGCATTGGGGTTTCCATACCAGACCGTGATGCAGCAAGTCAGCACACTTTCCACCTCACCTCTGTGGAAACTTGCCAGGGTTTCTATTTTCACATCACAGCTCCAAAAACTCCAAGTCAAGCTGCTGATGTGCTTCTTCATGATGCTTTTAGTGTGTTCGGTCCAGGAAAGATCCACCGAGAGAATGACTCCCAAGAACTTAAAATGTGCTCACCCTCTCCACCTGATTCCCCCAATGATCACTGGATTGAACACCTCAGGCTTTCCCTTCCTGAAATCAAGAATTAGCCCCTAGTTTTGATGATATTGAGTGCGAGGTTGTTGTTGGTGACCATTCACCCAAGTTTTCAGTCTCCCTCCTATACGCTGACTCATCCCCTTTCTTTATACAACCCACCACCGTGGGATCATCAGCAAGTCTGTAGATGGGGTTATTGTCGAACCGACCCACACAGTCGTAGGTGTAATGTGAGTAGAGAAATGGGCTAAGAACGCAGCCCTGTGGTGCTCCGGCACTGACGGAGGTTGTGGAGGAGATGTTCTTGCCAATCCTCACAGATTGTGGTCTGCAGGTGAGGAAATCCAGCATCGCAGTGGGGTGTTGAGTCCCTGATCTTAGAGTTTGCTGATCAGTTTTATGGCGAAGATGGTGTTAAATGCCGAACTGCAGTCGATAAAGAGCACCCTGATGAACGCGACTTTTCTGCCCAGGTGTTCCAGGGCTTTGTGTGGGGCCAGTGAGATGACCTGTTGCTACGATAGGCTCCTAAATTCACTCATTTTCCTAAATTCCAACAAATGCAGGCCAAGAGCTTTCAGCCCCGGAATCATCCTCGTGCACTTCCTTTGAACCATCTACATTCTTTTCTTGAACCTGGAGCCCAAATCTGCTCACAATATTCCAAGTGGGGTCTCTCCTGGCCCTTCTAAAGCCTCAACACCATATCTCTGCTCTTATACTCTTATCCTCTTGAAATGAATGCCAATATTGCATTTGCCTTCTTAACCACCATCTCACATGCAAGTTTACCTTCAGGCTATCCTGCACGAGGTTTTCCGGGTCCCTTTGTGTCTGGGTAATTTCATTTTTCTCCCCATGGCACTCTTCAACCAGACTTCTGCTTCAATTTTTAGTAATCTTCCCCACACCCCCCACTCCCCTTGTTCTCTCAATCAACCACTTTATCTACTTGCCCATCCCCCCCACCTGCCTCCAGCTCCCCACTTTATTTCGCCTATCGGAGTGCATCTTCCTCAGCCCTCTGCCTCTTCTTCCAATCATCTCTCAGCTTCTTGTTCCTTTTCTATTTCTTGCCCCCACCCTCCTTCCCACCCATCACCTGCCAGCCCCTATATTCAGGCATCTGCTCTTCCCAATGAAGGGGATTTGACCCGATCCGTCAATGGTCTCTTGCATTCCATGGAAGTTGCCTGACCTGCTGAGTTCTTCCAGAACTTTGTGTGTTGCTTAAGCTGAGTACTGTGTTGAATACTGTACACAGACTCCATTTGTAATATGTACATAACCATAATATAGTGATCCAAGAAGAGTGAGTTCCAACCCTTCCTGATCTCTGATCCATGCATGCAAGTGTACACATATGCATACATCTGGCTCTACAATCCTCTGGCAGAGCATTTGCTGGAGGTGCACGGTTAATCAAAGGTAAAACTTTGGAACTCACTTCAGAGTCTGGGCCTTGAAGTCGAACTTGGCTCTGGCTGGTACCATCTGGATGGGAGCAACATGACACAGATTAACCTCAGAACCACGGCACAGCTGGATAGTTCAACCTTGCTCACCCTTTGAGTGACACGGTTAATGAAATGGTTAGTGCAATGGGTTTCAAAACAATTGCAAAAAAATAAGGAAGCTGGCAGCATTTCACAGGCCAAAGCCACAGTCTCGAGCACTGTCCTTGTCACAGCAAGCAGGTGGACGATAATCTTAATTAGTTCAAGCCCGCAATGGGACACCTAATCTCAAACTTCATCGATTTGTTCCTTTAGGTGCTCGAGATGTGGGGACTTTGAATCCAGGTTTAGCTTGCATAGATCCTGCGAGGTCTGAAGTTAGAGCAAGGTGGTTGACTTGTCAATGGGTCTGGTCACCTGCCTTGGCTCCACTTGCATTTGCCCTCGGGGCTTCAATCTCCATGATGATTCACCTCTAGGTAGACCTGGGTAGGCAAGTCTGAAGACTCGCATGCTTGAGTGAAGACACTTCTCTCTCCCCCACATCTAACTACTCTGGACGAGACCTCTTGGTCCTGGAATCTCCAAGCTGCACAAGCAACTACTTTATCCACATCAATCCTTCTCCAACCCGTTCTGTGGGTCAAAACCTTACTGAGGCATGCTGCAGGCAGGCGAACGGAAGCTGGGAATTGAGCTCAGCGAGACGGGATTGGGGAAAGAGATGGCTGGGGAAATCACAAGATTGGTCAGAGGAGGAAGAACGTTGCTTTTCACACACCTACTATGAAACGGAAGCTGCTGTAAGAATCCCCAGCTATCAACCGTGCACAGGGGATGGAGCTCACAGTGTCATCCCTGTGTCCATCGTGGAATGCCCTGGCACTAGTCCAAGAGGGATGAGTTCCAACCATTCTTAACCTCTGGTCCATGCATGCAAATGTACACGTGCATACAACACACATGTGCATGCCACGCCACCCATGAATACCCCTGAAATGTCAACTTGGATCCTCTCTCCACAGATGCTTCCTGTCCTGCTGAGTATCTCCAGCATTTTTGCTTGTTTAAATGCACACTTCATATGCACAAATGCTGCTTTATTTCCACACTTGGGTACTTCAGAGATCCAGTTTCCATGCTGATCTGTGGAGTATGTGTGCACTCTCCGTGGCCACGGGCATTGCTGTAGGTGTTCTGCTTTCTTCCAGTGTCCCCGAGACGTGTGCATTGATGTTAGTTACCCCTAATGTGTCCAGGAATGGGAGCATCTGTGGGGAGCTGATGGAAATATTGGGATTAGTACAGGATTGATGCAAGTGGGTGCCTGAATGCTGGCATAGACTGGATGGGCCATAGGGCCTGCTTCTCTGCTGTACAGCAGTGATACACATGCGGAGATTCATGCATTCCTGGTCACACTTGCTGTCTCAAGGGAATGACCAGAGGAGTTCTGATGAAGGACCCATCCCCTGTATGTAACCCGACTGCAGTGTAACAACTGCTGCCCTGGCTGAGATCAAGGTGGAAATCCAACAGAGCTCCAGAAACCTCATCTTGCCATCACTTCACTGGGCAGAGAAGCTATAGACTGAACAAATATCAGCGGTGCTCTTCTCCTTCTGTCTGTGAAAGGTAACAGCTGTCTCGCAGAATCAAACCCCCCCCCACCACAGGTTGTAAAATTGTGACATTTTGGGGAAATTCAGTTCAGGTTTATTCGTCAATAAAACATCTTTCACGATGAGAAAGGTTCTGAATTGACAGATTTCCCTGTGAAAACTCAGGGCAACCCCCTGTACTTTGTGTCATTGCTTTTCTCGCTCATATACCATTTTATAGGCTGCAGCTGGCACTTGTAGTCACAGACAAATGTGCTGGAGAATCGCAGCACATCACAAAGGATCTACAGGAAATAAAGGGCAACCGATGTTTCAGGCCTGGGCCCTTCATCGGGAAACCCGGAATTTACATTTTTTTAGATATACAGACCACTTCAGTCTACGAGTCCGTGCCACCCAATTTACCTACACCCCCAGTACGTTTCGAATGGTAGGAGGAAACCGGAGCCCCTGTGGGAAACCCACGCAGGACACGGGGAGAATGTACAAACACCTTACAGACAGTGCCAGATTCAAACCCCAGTCCCAAACGCTGGCACTGTAAAGGCGTTGCGCTGACCGCTATTCCAATCGTGCTGTCCTGATGAAATGATGGTCACCCTTTACTTCCTGCTGAGGCTGCACGACCTGCAGAGTTTCTCCAGCATGTTTGTATATTGCACTCAGCCCCAGTGTCTGCAGACTTTATTGATCAACTCCAGCTGGCACTTGTAAACTTTCAAATTATTGGGATTGATTCTGTCTAAACAACTGGAAAACATTAGTAAGTATAAATCCAAACCATGCAGCAGCTTAAACAAGAAGCAAATGTACAAAATGTAGTAAATATCACAAATGAATGGATTTTAGTGAATGCCTTGTTGTCAACAATTGAGATTTCAGCTGAGCTGGTGGGTATTAAGTGAGATTATCTCCAAATCCAATTCTAGAATTGGAGTTTGAAGCACCAAGACTATTTCAACCTGAGTTCAGGGTTTCGAGCAGAGGAAGGAATTCAATCCTGGAGAGTCTTGCAGCCACGTCATGTGGTAGTACACGTGATGAAGAGTGACTGACACCCAGACCCCAGCACCTCTCCCAGTGACAGACACCAGATCCCAGCCCCTCTCACAGTGACAGACTCTGGATCCCAGTCCCTCTCCCAGTGACAGACCCCCGACCCTGGCTCCATTAGGGGTGATAGATTCCTGACCTAAGCACCTCAGTGGGTGACAATAAACTGACTGGCAAAGAGACCACCAGTAATGGCCCCCTGACCTCTATCAGTCTGGGAGCTCAGGGAGTGGAGGAGGGGAGGCAGTGGGGCACACCATTCTCTGGTCCCACTTTCCTTTCAGTGGCCGTACTGATCAATGAGCGTCTCATTTTGCTTCTCACAGACGAAGATCCTCAGCTCCATCACCACCCTGTATTGTCCAATTCCACTGGGGTTGGCTGATCCAAAGGGCCTTGGCACTGACCGTCCAGGTCGAATGCAAGAGGGGAAGACTCTTGTCCCTCTCTCGTCAGGCCCGCACTCTGATTAGACGTCTTGGGGGTTACCCAGTTAAATGAAACAAACAGCACTGGCCCAGAATACCAACCCGAACAGCATGGATGAGTTGGGCTGAAGGGCTTGTGCTATTGCAAATCTCTAACCCAAATCCCCAGCCTACCCAAGGTTTCAGGGTGAGCTCAGAAAAGGGAAAAATGCAAGAGGGCAAGATAGTCGACCGTCATCGGGGGGGGGGGGGGGGGGGGGAGAGAGACGTTGCTGTTTTTTGCATGATTTCTAAACCAGTCACTCAAATCCTTTGACTTTATAAAACCTGGTGACAGCACATTCCTCCTCCAACCCATTTTCCCATGCACAGACCGCTGAGCAAGTCAATGCAACTGGCAAGGTGGACAGATAAATCTGCAGACCAACCAATCAAGAGCACGAAAGGGTGTGCCAGCATGGGAGCGGGGGATTGCAAAGTTCACACGGCGTATACACACACACACACCATTCAGCCACAAGGGTGAACTGCAAGGCAATTTTAATCATGCTGGTCTCCCAACTACAAAGCGCAAGCCATCACAGCAAGGCTATTATTGCAGGGTTAGTTCTCATATGCCATAGAGAAGCAAGACATTGAATAGCACAGCAGAGAGAAGGCGGAAGATGCTGCTTTTGGGTCAAGTCGAGCACTAAGGGAAGTGGAACCGACCTCTGACCCTGATCTCCTTCTTGCTGCCTCGTCTATGTCAAGGAGGTCCCCAAAACGCTCATTAGTGATAAACTGATGATGTGTGAGAGCGATCTCCGTGTGCCTCCTTGCTGCAATATCCGCTTCCTCCTGTTCTCGTTTAAGCCGCCTCTGCTCTTCTAACAGTCTCTGGTAGAAAATTGCACAAAATGGGATCATAAAAAAATCTGCTTCTGCTGATTTGAAAGAGAGGAAAAAAAATACACCAAATGTTCTTGTCAAAATGTTCAAACACATTTAAAATGTTGGGACGGTGCAGCTGTGCAGACGCTGGCTTCAATAATGGATATGAAATGTTCCATTGAGACCCATGAACTGTTGTAATGTTCTGGTTGATTGGAGGTTTGTGAGAAACAGAAGTAATGAACCTCTTTAACGAGAGCATAATCTGGCATAACAGACATTTATATTGGAGCAGAGGACAGACTGGACAACTCTCCCATAGAGCCTAGGGCCTGATCTTAAAGCACAGCCACCAGCTTCAACCTCAGAAAGCAGGAACCCCAAGAAATATCAGTGACAAGGTCTTCTAAAGGTGAAAGAGTCAGCTTGACATGGCCAATTCCAGAACATTTAACATACGGCTAAGGGCAATGGCATGCAGTTATGGTGGCAGTGAGGTGAGTGTGCAGAACGACAGTGTGATACAATGCAAGCCCATTCATATTATTTTGAAGTTTCCTGTTGACCAAAAATGGTCACTGTGTAGTTCACAGATTCTGGTTGACAAAGACCTCTCCTGTCCTGGTGGACACACAATAATTCAAAATGGAGTGAATCAAATTTCTTGACACATGTTCATGACAGTAAACCTGATTCTGATCGCAATCACTCCATAACACAAGAATAACACAAGGTCATCGGATCTGAGTGCATAGCTTGCCTGAAATTATTCGCTCCAGTCTGCTTTTGAATGACTTGGAGTGAACATCTTGGGCAAAAGATCCTGAACAAAGAGCTTGGCCAGGCAAAACCTGGTGCTGTTGGAGAGACCTCAGGAGCTTTGGCTGGCACTGATGGTTTCAGATAACAAGGACTTAGGATGGGAAGCACAAGTGCCTGGAGACAAGGAGCAAAAATCGGACAGGTCAATCCGCCGAGACTGGAGCTGTACAGGGATTTGTGCAGCACGGAAACAGGGCTTTCAGCCCACCAACTCACGCTAACCCTTTTGCCTGCTCTTCCATTTCTTGCCTGATGAAATGTCTTTTAAACATTGTGATTTTGTCTGACTCCCCAACCTACTCTGGCAGCAAATTCCAGATATCAACCACTCTGTGTGTTTTTTTAAAAAAAACCCTTCCTTTCAAATTCCTCATAACCCCTTCCTCTCACCTTCAACTTGCTATAAGGGAGGCACAGTTAGCGTAGCAATTAGTGCAATGCCATAACAGATTCAGTGACCTTGGTTCGAATCTGGCGCTGCCCGTAAGGAGTTTGTACATCTTTCCCGTGTCTGTGTGGATTTCCTCCAGTTTTTGCCATCCCGCCAAAACGTATGGGGGTTGCAAGTTAATTGGAATATTTGGGTGGCACGGCTTTGAGGGCCAGGAGGGGCTATTACCATGCTGTATGCCTAAATATTTTTTTAATTAAAGATGCTACATGGCCTACCAAATTTCTCCAGCAATGCATTCAACCAATGCCCACATGGTTTTGATAAATCTACAAAAGGAACAAGACACTCCATCTCCACTTTATTCAAAGGGCCTTGGCACTGATGGTCCAGGTCGAATGCAAGAGGGGAAGACTCTTGTCCCTGTCTTGTCAGACTTGCACTCTGACTGGACGTCTTGGGGCTTGTCAGGAAACCCCTCAACCTCCTTTTCTCAAGGAAAAACACATCCAGCCTTGCCATAACCAAAGTCCTCCAATCCAGGCAATGTTCTGTTGTCAGTAAAACATGAAAGCCTGCAGACACCGTGGTTGAAGTAAAACACAATGCTGGAGAAACTCAGCAGATCAAACAGTGTACTTTATATAGCAAAGATAAAGATATCTAACCGATGATTTGTGGTTTAGCCCTTTGCTCAGGTATGAGGAAAATGAAAGGGGAGGGGCAGGGGGTGGAGCACAGTCCCACAGGCGGGAGGTGGATAAAGGAGGGAGGGCACAAGTAAACAGGGGAGGGAGGAGAGGTGGCTCAGTGAACAGAGAGTTGGAAGAAAGACAGAGGGTTGGGGGAAGAGAGGGAGAATGGGGAGTAGTCTAACGTAAACCGGAGATGTCAACGTTAATGCCATTTGGCTGGGAAAATCAGGTGTGGGTCCTCCAATTTATGAATGGTCTGGTTTTGACAGTACACGAGGCCATTGACGAGTATGTCAGTGTGGGCACAGAATTGAAAAGGTGGGGGGCCATTGGGAGATCCCTGTCATTGATGCAGACAGAGCGAAGGTGCTCAGTGAAGAGATCGCCCATTCTGCGTCTAGTCTCTCTGATGTAGAGGAGGCTACAGCAGGAACACTGGATGCAGGTGAATCCAGCAGATTCACAAGTGAAATGTTGCTTCACTTGGAAGAACTGTTTGGGGCCCTGATCGAAGGTGAGTGAGGAGGTGTGGGTGCAAGTATGGTTCTTCTTGCAGCTGCAGGGGAAGGTGCCAAGAGGGTGATTAATCAGAAGAGATGAGTGAATGAGGGAATCATGAAGAGAGTGGTCTCTATGGAATGCGGAGAGGGGAAGATGTGGGATCATGTTGTAGGTGATTAAAATTATGGAGTCAGAAGTAGATGGAGTGGTGGGTGAGGACAAGAGAAATCCTATTTTTGGGGCAGAGGGGCCAGGACAGACGAGCGGGAAATGAAGGAGGGGCGGGTGAGAGCTGAGATGATGATGGTGGAATGGAAGCTTTTGGAAGAAGGAAGACATTTCAGATGATCTGGTCTGAGAAACCTTATCATGGGGACAGAGCACGTGGGTGAATTTGCAGAAGTTCGCCCATCAAATCAATCAATCTGGAACATTACAAAGAGCTTCAAGAAAAGGTGCAATGTGACCGGGGTGGAGCCTGTCATGTTACAACGGTGGAATTCAGAAACTTCAGTGAGAAACAAAAGCTGAGTTCCATATCATGTGTAGGAGCTGCCCAGCTCAGTTCGTTTCCCTCCAGCAAAATAGGACCAGAGAACTGAACCTGGGTTCCCTTACCATGACTGAGAAGCAAGACATTTCTGCACAACTAACACTGGGAACTGCTAGTGACAAGTAAACCAAGAAGTAACCTCAGGTAGCAGGGTGATCCAGAAGGTGTTTGAGAAATAGCATCTATCTGAGAAACCTAATGCATCTGAAGAAATTCCCGAAGAGTAATGGAAGTGGGTCAAGGAGAGTCTCTAGGAATAAATCCCTGGACAATTCCACAAAGATGACCATGTTGGACTGAATATGTTCCCCAAGTTCTAATGAGATAAAGCTCGGAATCAGGCATAGAGATGACGAAGGGGGCAAATGTTGGCAAAGTTAAAATTGAGAACACTCTAAGCCCCTCATGTCTGTTAAGTCACCTCTCAACCTTCATTGCTCCACAGAGAAAAGCCCTAGCAACTAAAAGCCAACCTTGCTTCACGTGACGTGACCTCCAAACCAGGCCAACATCCTGGTTAATCTCCTCTGCCCTCTTTCCAAACCACCGGCATCCTTCCTGATTAAAGATTAATTCAGATTAATGAACTGAATTCTGAAAGACTTAGGCATTAAAAGATTTTGAGTGGATCCCAGGATTAAAGAGAGAGCCTTTACTCCTAGCTGACACATTAACAGCAGTCGGCACTCATTGAGGAATAGATTGAACAAACATTCTGTCATCACAAGGATCTGCAGCAGGGAACCAGGTGCCTTTGGAACACTCAGGACAGATTCAATGTCACATGACTCTGTAAACATGTACAAGTGCCATCACACATGACCAATAACATGTGGCCAACCTGTCTTACTATGTTCATAAACATGATATGGAACCATTCTAATCAGTTAACAGACAGGTGAAACAGAGGAATGGCTTACCCACAAGTTGAGCTGAAATGAAAGAAACATCCTCCCTTTTCAAACACATCACGACAAGATCACTTTCACGAAGAACACACATTCGTAATGATTCTTACGACTCATTATTTCTTGGCCACACTCACTTGATCTCACACCAGAAAATTCCGTGATCGGGGACCCACCTCCTTATCCTCGTGACGGCGACGGCAGATTTCTTCAGGGGTCTCCATGCGCTCGATCGGTGTGGACAGTCTCAGAGAGTCTGACTCTACTCGAAGACAACACAAAGCACAGTTAATCCACTCACGTCACAAACTTTACGGCAGCTTAAGTTTCAGAGACAGGAAATTTCAAAAGTGCAGTCACAAACTTCATCCTGCTGTGAGCAGATTGAAAAGGCGAAGTGGTTTTAGGAGTCTACCAAACAGAATGAAATATTAATATTTGAGAAGGCAGATGCTGGAAATTATTAGGCTCATGCTGGCTTGAAAAGTGCACCTATTTGAAAACTGTCAAAGGCCAATGTAATTCCTCTCTGATTTGCACAAATATTAGGCTCACTGGCAATGTCAGCCATCAACACAAGCCTTGGGAACTCTCAGCCCCAATCTGCCTACCCAGAAGTGGTGGCTTTTGCTGACAGGTCTCGAACTGTGACAATGTGTTCTCACAGGACCCGTGCCTTTGACCAGTGGGAGATCAGAGGGAAATGGGGGTGCTGAAGCCCCACCCTGGAAGACTGCTTTGGACACCTACATCACCCCTCCCCCACACCTGTATTGCTCACCTACACCATCCCACGAGCATCCCACAAGCTACATTCAGGGATCAGATTAAAACTGGGTTAACTGGAAAATGTGGCAAAAAGGCAATAACCAGGAACTGCAACTTCTCTGAGCTCTTCTTATTCCCCTGTAGTCTCGTTCTCCTTTCTGATGCAATGATCTCCAACTTCCTGGATCTGTGCTCCTCCAATCCTGGACTCTGGATATTCCCAGGTTCCTTTTGACAACTTTCTGCAGGTATGGATTCAACCACCTATGTCCAACCTGGAATTCCTTCCTTAAGCTTTTTCTGCATCTCTACTGCTCTTAAGACGGCTGTTCAGTGAAACTCTGCTTTGGACCAAGCGTTTAAAACGCCAAACCTAATTTGTGGCTTAGTGGCAACCTTCCAACCGCCAATAATTACTGGCTGACTTTGGGAAGACAAGCTACTAAATGGTGAACCCCAATAATCTTTGTGGCTGTTCATTGTGTCAGTGTGAAAGTCTACATCAGCTGGCCTGCATTGTGTTTGCGTGCCACAGCACAGATAGATGACCAATGAGAATGTGAAGGTGCAATTCATGACTTCCAATAACTTCAGCATGAACTGACAAGAGGGAGGGAGAGATTCAGTCTGCAGAGGTGTGTGAGAGACAGTAAGATTTTAACTGAAACCCTTCTATGACTATAGGCCCCTGCTAAGCAATTCTGAATCAACAGTTTCATAACAACACACTAGTTCCACTAAGTTTTCAACCTTGAGATAGTATCCTTCTTGGAAAAACTGGCCACAGGCAGTCAAAAACCAATGTTCTGGGGCTAACAGTGAAATGCAAAATGAGGAAGGAAAGCACAGACGGCGGGGAGGACTATCGCCACTGACTATAGAAATTAAGAGCACAGGTGGGGAAGGGGAGGGTGTTGGAGTGGAAACATAGTGAGAGAGTGCAACAGACAAAGTGTTGGCGAATTACTGGAAAGTCCACCTTTCGGATACATCCCAAGTTCACTGTGCCGACTGTTGTTTGGATCAACCCCCTCGAGTAGACACAAATATTCCCGGCTCCCAGCAGCAGATCCCTTTGAGAGATCATGCTGTGAGTTGCCATTATCTTGGCATAGTCCAGTTATAGCCGAGTGTCTCAGCATTTCCACGATGTGAAAGGAAGTTGTGCGTGTGGGATGTGATGGTTTGGGACTGGGCAACACCCCCTGTGCGAGTGGGTTATCGAGCAAGCTTCTTGTCTTGTCTTCTACCTCGGTCTGGATAGACGAGACCACGGATGCTAAAGGGTTCCTGAGTCTGTGCCCAGAGGGTTTTTTCAGTCCAAATGGCCTCGGGCTCAGGAGGTAGAGGTTTCTGGAGAGAGGGGCTGAGCGATGCTGTGTGGCTGGTGGGGGTTCTGCAGGAACGTGGAGGGCAGTGGAGCTGGAGGCAGTGACAAGGCAGGCTCCTTTGCACTGGTGGGCTGTGTGGTTGCTCCACCCGTCTGCTGATTGGGTCGAAAGGCAGTCACGGGGAGACGGGGTCTCGGTGACCACTTCACTCAGCTCTGATGCCACTTCCTCCACCTCGCTGCCAGAGGCTGAAGGTCTATGGATGGTAATCTGTACGTCAGCTTCGGGGTTCTTGAACTGGAAAGGCGGGAGATCCAAGAGGGATTCGACCGATTGTGCCAACTGGGTGAATGGCGTGGAGAGGGATGGCACCGGGCTCTTGCACAACGTGGAGCCGCTGCTCATATCCAGTGAAGGCATTGACCTGGACCTCTGGATGATCTGCTCAAAATGACTGACTCTGGAGGACACGGAACATCTCGAGAAACTGTCCAACTCCTCGTGGCTTATGTTCCACTCATCCTGGGCTGTCTTACTGCACCCCAATGGAAACACTGTCCCTCTCACAGAAGAGCTGGCATCAGCTGCCTGGGGTCTCGACTGATTGCCGTGGTGTGTTTTGATAAAGCGGGCCGCATTGTCAACAAACTCAATTGGAACCGGGCATCTCCTGGCAACGGAAGCTGGCATATGCGGTATTCTGTCACTACTCAAAGGAAGATCAGGCTCTTGCATCTCCTTGAGCAGGAGAGACTCCACGCTTCCCCCAGTCTCCTTCACCACCACTGCTCTGTTGGTGAGCAGCCCATTCTCACTCAGTAGGCTCTCACAACTCTGGGCCTTCTGTGGAGAGGTACCCCCTCTCTCCCAAGTGGCACTGCAGTTTACAAGTTGCTTGGGTTTGAATTTTGAGGGCAGGATCTCAGAAATGTAGACTTTTGCTGCTGATAGGGGCTTCTTGGATTTATACTTACAGCCTAGCAAGTTACTAGAGTTAACTGCGGAACTATTAATTGAAGTAGTTGAAATGCTTTGGCCATTCGCACCTTTAAAATCCACTGGCAGGCATGCAGAGCAACAGAACAGACACAAGTGTTAGAACAAAACATGTTAGTAAACCACTTCATACACATCCACACCATGCCATCATCTGCAACAGAGCAAGGTCAGCAGAACGAGTTCATGCTTTGACTGTTGGTCATTGACGCTGAAGGTGGTCTGTTTCCAATGCCCCGTGTACACACTGGGTGGCCACCCTGACACTGGCGTTTGGTGCGACAATCAACGTCGTCTCTCAGGATTCACCTCCTGCTGCCTCTGACCTCAGACTCCACCATCTCACCGAAACAGCAGCTGTTGACTGCAGGCCAAGCCAACATCAGCAGATTAGTTAACGGGATTGTCTAAGGAACAAAAGCCTTTCCACCCTACTTAACCTAGCACCAATCTACAATGGGCCAATAACACTGCTGGCTAGAATCACTTCTAAGCTCAGTCCCAACCCCACTGGACTTTGTTCAATAATCCAATGAAGACCATCAGACATAGGAGTAAAAATAGGCCAATCAGCCCATCAAGTCTGCTCCACCATTTCATCATGAGCTAATCCATTTCCCCACTCAGCTCCACTGCCCAGCCTTCACCCCCCTAACCTCTGATGTCCTAGCTCATCAATAACCTATTAATCTCTGTCTTAAATACACCCAATGACCTGGCCTCCACAACCACCTGTGGCGATAAATTCCACAAATTTACCACCCTCTGGCTGAAGAGATTTCAACGCACTTCTGTTCTAAATGGACCCCGCTGTGTCCTCTTGCACTGGAATCTCCCGCAATGGGAATCAGCCTTTGCAACCTAACAGTGCAACTTAGCAGTAGGACAATGGTAATTTGGAATGGCCAGGATGGTGGATGCGTCCAGAGTTGTACAGCACAGAAACTGATCCTTCAGTACCACCAAATCGACGCCAATCCCAAGTCCCAATTGATTGCTTTAGATCTTTCTGCACCTGCCAGGTCAAATGTTAGTCTCAGGTTGCTTTCATAGAGTGGTACAACACAGAAACAGGCCCTTCAGCCCATCTACACTGATCCTCCATCGCCTGCATTAGCTCCTTTTCAAATGTCTGTCCAATACCTTGTAGATGCAGTGACTAAATCTGATTCCAGCACCTCCTCTGGTAGCAAGCTCCAGGTATCAACCACTCTGCGTTACAAAAAAAAACTTTCAAGTCTTCTTTCAAACTCCTTCCTCTCACCTTAAACCTTTCCCCTCTTGTTTTGATACCCGGATCCAAAAGATTCCATCATTCTTATCTATGCATTTAATAATTTTATCTACCTCTATCAGGTCACCCCCACAGCTTCCTGAGCTCAAAAGCAAGTCTAGCTGATCTGAAATCTCCCATTCATTAAAGTCGTCCAATCCAGGCAAAAACCTGCACTCTCTCCAGTGCAGTCACATCCTCCCTACACTGTTGCAGCCAGGAACTGCACACAATACTCCAAATGCTGTCTCACCACTGAGGCTGTGAAGTCGCAAAGTTGTACAATAGCACCCTGACCGTTGTATTCCCTGTGCTAAGTTCGCAGGTCAAGCTCGGCATGTGCTTTTCCCAACCTATCCAGCCACTTCCATGCAACTGTGGTCTTGAACTTCAGTTCTACTCGAGATTCCTCCCATTTACTGTACATGACCTTCCCTTGAATAGTTTTCTGAGATTCATCATCTCACAATTTTAGGGATTAAATTACATTTTCTGCTTCCCTTACTGTAAAGGGGACCAGGTGATACTAATGACAACTCTTTGCCTGCCTTCTGGCAGACTAAAGGACTTGTGGTGCAATATTACTTTTTCTGTTTTATTACCTGACAATAAAGAATCTTGAATTTGCCAAAATGCCACCAAACTTTCTCTGATCTATATCCTCAAATAATGTTCCTAACTATCCACAACACCATTATTGTTGTCTACCAACTCACTCATCACATCTCATGCATACAAATCATCGACTTGTATCACAAACAACCAAGGTCCCAACACCCATCCTTGCAGAGCACTCGTGGTCACAGGCTTGTAGTTAGAAACCTTTTCACCATTCCCCTTTGCCTTCTATCAGCAAGCTTGATTTGGATCTAGTTTGGCTGCTCACATTGGATCCCATGAGCTTTGGGTTCAGCCATGTGGTACCTCGTCAAAAGCCTTCATAAGGTACATTGAAACAACGGTATCTGCTCTGCCTTCATTATTCTCAAAACACTCGATCAAATTAGTGAGGAAGGACTCTTCCCTCACAAACCTGTGCTGTTATCCTCAATCAGCTCCTGCCTTCCGAAATGTACTGAAATCCGATGCCTTATGGTTTTCCTCAATATTTCCCTTATCACTGACGGAAGGCTCAACAGCCTGCAGTTACCTAATTTATCCCTGCTGCCTTTCCAAAGAAACACCATCTTCAGAATATGGATAATGCTTGAAATGACAATAGTTAGTATCTGCACAAGAGCCTCAGTGGCCGGATGAAGTTCATGTGTCCAGTGCAGTATTTAGTCAGTGGGTAGTTATTATCAACAGGGGGGGGGGGGAAATAACCTGCACTCTGTTGCAGCCACATTTGAAGCATTGTCCTCATGGGAGAAGGTAGACCTGCACATCTTGGCCTGTCCGCAACTTTTCAGTCAGGTCCGTTGAGGACATGGGCGATTGCTGGATCATGAAGAAAACTTGTCTAGCTGTGATGTCAAACCCCAATTTTTGGCCCTGCATTAGTGCCCAGACCAGGGAAGGAAAATTCGCCTTTGCTCTGCCCGCTGAGACAGCAAGAATTTTCCCCATGGCCAATCATTTTAATTCCACACCATTGCCACAGCAACGTATCTGTCCATGACCTCATGCACTGCCAAACCAAGGCTATTGCAAATTGGACGAACACCAGATCTCCAACCAGATTTCAATAACATTGACTTCTCCGGTATTCATTAACCCCCCCCTCCCTGAGCCCCGCTATTTCCCTATCCTTCTGTCCCCTTTCCTCCAGCACCCCGCCCCCTTCCCCTCCCTCTCCATTCAAAGAGCTTCTCCCTCCTCTCATCACTTCTCAGCATTTTTTCTTCGATCCTCCCATCCTCATCCAAATGACCTCTTGCCGGTACTCCTCCCCTGCCCTTTCCTCCCTCCTCCTCCCCCCCCCCCCCACTACCTGCATTTTCATTCATGCACCTGCCTGAGTTTGCTTATACCTTGACAAAGGGCCCAAAAATGTTGATGACCCATTTACTGCGTGACCTGCTGCATTTTCCAAGCACATTTGTGGCCCATTTTCAACAACCCAGACGTGGCCTATCCCAAGCTTTTACACCATTGGGGTTGCATACAAAATCTTAACATGGAGAGTCTGCTAGCTCTGTGAGGTTTTATCCAAACCAAAAGAGAGCCCAAGCTGGAAATGTGACCTCCAATGAGCACCCACACTAGTGGTTCTCAACCTTTTTTAAAATTTCCACTCACATACCAACTTAAGTAATCCCTGATGAACACAAAGCACCTATGGCATGTCACTGATCTACACGGTTGTCCTTGCAGAAATTGAGAGTGCCCTTGGGTCAGAGGATTTGACTTTAGTTTCTCCCTCTGTCAGAAGAGGGTGCTTCGGGAATCCCGAAGAATTGGGTGCTTTGACCATGGTCACCTTTGCTTGAAGAGGTGCTGGATGTTCTCTTGTTCAAGCCGCTCAATCCCTGGAAGGGTATATCTCCACCTTCCAGGACTGTCTTGTAGATCTGCCTTTCGTTCTCCTGGGTGATATGCTCTCCCGCCCCCAGCTCCGACAGTCGGCTCACTGGATGGTAGCTGGGTGAAAATGCCGAACTGGAAAATAAAACGGAAGTTCCAGTCATTGTCCATTTCCTGTCCAAATGGCAAAAAACAGAATGAATTTATGCACTGCACAATGTTCAAGGTCATTGCCATTGACTGCATATAATCATCACAGATATACATACAGATATGATTTAAAATAAATACAGTATTTGGAATAATTTATTCGGTTATAGGATATCATTCATCAATCTCACAGCCTGTGGGAAGAAATTATTTCCCAGCCTGGCAGTCCTGATTTTGATGCCTCCTTTCCAATGTTAGTGGGTCAAAGATTCTATATGCTGCTTGGTAGGGATCCTCAATGATTCTTTGAGGGCTATTTAAGCAATGCTTCCAGAGAAAGGTCAATACGGGAGATCCCAGTGATCTTCTTCCTTTTTTAATTAACCTCTGCATTGAATTCTGGTCCGATGCTTTACAGCTACCGTCCCTCACAATGACGCGGCCAGACAGGACTCTCGCAACTGAGCTCCTGTAAAAGGTCATCAAGGTGGGGACTGGTAGCCTTACCCTCCTGAACGTCCTTTGGAAGCGTAGGCCCTTCTGACTAATGAGAAGATGTTATGGGTGCATTACAGGTTGGTCATTAAATGAACACCAAGGAATTCCGTGTTCCCCACTCTCTCCACAATGGAGCTATTGATGTGTAATGTACAAATACAGTATTGTTACAAACCCAAAGGACCCCAAAACCCAGCAGCAATAGATATTCACCACAACAAGTAGTTACTTAAACAAAAAGTTAGTTTTAATTATCTTTAAACATGAAAACAGAAACAAATGTTAAATTATCACTATTAACTTAACGAACCCAACTTAACCCCCTTCTAAATCTAAGCACACGTGTATGTGATGTGTGTGTAAATGTTAGAAAAGATCTTAGGTTCACAGTTCAATCTCACTTCTCATTCTTCCAAGTTCTCTGGTTGCAGGCAATTCTTGTACTGTCCACTCAGGAAGGTTCTTGTAGGTTTGCAGAGAGAGATGTGTTGTTCTAGGATTTCCACAACTGAGGTACCACCATTAGTCACCTCAATGTCTCACTGATGAAACTTTCCCCATCAGGGTTATCCAGATGATAACCTCTTTCTTTCAGGCTACAACAGAATTCCTTTTTGTTCCGCTTATCCCAAGAGAAACTGATATTAGACAGATTGCACTTCCAGCCATTCGCCACTCTGGAGCTTCAGTTTCAGTACCAACAAGCTTCTCCTGGCTTGTTATAGCTTTGTGTCACACACACAGTCCAAGACTCCCTTCTGTCTCTCTCTCTGTCTGAGATTTAAACTCCCAGCAGCATGTCCTTTTCTCTCTCACTGGAAAACCCCCACCTTCTCCAGCAAATAATAGGAGTTAGTCTTCTGCTCTCATCTGTTGTTTTAGGTAAACAAGAACCTCTCAATGACCTTTGAGTGAGCACTTTGCAGAGAGGTCAAAAACCTTGCAAAAAGATCCAAAACAGACAACTTGACTCCAGTTGTGCTTCCAAGACAATAGTCTATTCATTTCATGACATCATTTCAATTAGCACCTACTTGTGAAATGTGCATAGAATTCTCCATAGTTTCTGTAAAGTCACTGAATATGAATTCTTCAGTATTTCAAATAAGATTGGTTTTAAAGTGTGTGTAGTAACCTACTCTAATTATACCAATTTATCTCCCAAAAACATTTCCAAATATTCCATCATAGTATAACCCCTGGTATCAGGTACCTACAAGGGGGATTGGTAGATGCCGAATAAGTGTAGTTTTCGGTTGTTGAAACTTACTCTTACAAAGTCTAACTAATACACCTGCATTAAGAATAAATAGCTTAAAAGAAAAAAAGAGATAGAAATATTATACTATATATAATGGAACAAACTTCACTTGCATGAATATATAAAGTTGAATGTATTTTACTTTATTTTCATTCTTTTTAAACATTGAACCATTGCTGCATCTGCAGGTTCCTCCCCCTCCACGGAGCCGTCTGAAAGGTGAATAATAACGCCTGCAAGCTCACACCAAGACACAAGAGAAACTTGTCCGTGAACTACTCTTTGCAGATGATGCCGCTTTAGTTGCCCATTCAGAGCCAGCTCTTCAGCGCTTGACGTCCTGCTTTGCGGAAACTGCCAAAATGTTTGGCCTGGAAGTCAGCCTGAAGAAAACTGAGGTCCTCCATCAGCCAGCTCCCCACCATGACTACCAGCCCCCCCACATTTCCATCGGGCACACAAAACTCAAAACGGTCAACCAGTTTACCTATCTCGGCTGCACCATTTCATCAGATGCAAGGATCGACAATGAGATAGACAACAGACTCGCCAAGGCAAATAGCGCCTTTGGAAGACAACACAAAAGAGTCTGGAAAAACAACCAACTGAAAAACCTCACAAAGATAAGCGTATACAGAGCCGTTGTCATACCCACACTCCTGTTCGGCTCCGAATCATGGGTCCTCTACCGGCACCACCTACGGCTCCTAGAACGCTTCCACCAGCGTTGTCTCCGCTCCATCCTCAACATCCATTGGAGCGCTCACACCCCTAACGTCGAGGTACTCGAGATGGCAGAGGTCGACAGCATCGAGTCCACGCTGCTGAAGATCCAGCTGCGCTGGATGGGTCACGTCTCCAGAATGGAGGACCATCGCCTTCCCAAGATCGTATTATATGGCGAGCTCTCCACTGGCCACCGTGACAGAGGTGCACCAAAGAAAAGGTACAAGGACTGCCTAAAGAAATCTCTTGGTGCCTGCCACATTGACCACCGCCAGTGGGCTGATAACGCCTCAAACCGTGCATCTTGGCGCCTCACAGTTTGGCGGGCAGCAGCCTCCTTTGAAGAAGACCGCAGAGCCCACCTCACTGACAAAAGGCAAAGGAGGAAAAACCCAACACCCAACCCCAACCAACCAATTTTCCCTTGCAACCGCTGCAATCGTGTCTGCCTGTCCCGCATCGGACTGGTCAGCCACAAACGAGCCTGCAGCTGACGTGGACTTTTTACCCCCTCCATAAATCTTCGTCCGCGAAGCCAAGCCAAAGAAGAAAAAAAAAGAAAGAAAGAAGATAATTAACTCACCTCCCCCAAGTTTCCAGATAAAACCTCTGACCGGGGAAAATCTTACTAAGCAGGGATAAGGAGACACTTGAAGGGAGTCACCCCATTGGCGAGCAGTATCAACCAGCTCTTCGTCCTGGGTGACGCCATTGCTGTTTCACACAACTTTATTCAAAAGTTACTACGAGCAAAACCCGGCCAAGGCTGAATATATGGGCTCACCAAAACATGTGTTTACTTTTACAATTTGAAACTTACAGATTTTTTTTTAACCTACTCTTATTTATTTTAATTTTTAAAATTATTTTCCTCAATATTTTTTTGCCGGTTATTTGAGGCTGCCAGATGCTTGAATTATGGATACCGGGGTTTTACTGTACACTGAAATTCTGACTTGCAACCACAAGTAATTGTTAAAAAAAACCTATTAGAGAACATTTAATTGAATCAAAGCCAATAAATAATTAAGATAAATAATAAATATTCACAGTAAACCCAGTGATTTGCAATTGTGCAGAGTGGTGTTAAATGTCCCTGATTAGTGTAAGAAGGGGCAGATCAAGAGAGCGACACACACACACACACACACACACACACACACACACACACACACACACACACACTCAAAGACTTAGCAGGAATGCTAATGGCCTTTGTCAGTCAGTGGTCTCATTGTGCAGCTCTGCTAAGGGCACGCTGACTCATTGGATAAACTGCTAATTATTTTGAAGATTAAGTTCAGCTCATGGGAGGTGCAGCAACTCATGCTGAAACATTGCATTCCACACAGCATGGACGTTGACCTTTCAGCTTGGAAGAGCTGCAAGATCTTCCCTATCCAACTTGGTGATGCAACGTGACCTTCAGAATCCTTTCTCCTCCGTGCTTACATTTAATAGAACTGTGCCTGTTTCATCAGAAGACTGAAATTATTCCCGAAGGGTGATTTTACCCACGGACGGTTCTCAAGTTCAAGCAGAAAAGAGCGTGTCTCATGTGAAGCTTCACGAAGTGGAACATAATCCCAGTGTGCACCACATTTGAGGAGAGACTGAAGTTAAACACGAAAATCTGCAGATGTTGGGGCTATGTAATATACAAACACGGTGGAGAAATTCAGCAAGTCCCATGGGAAATAAAGGGTAACTAACATTTCGGGACGAGGTCCCAGAACTAATGGTTTCCCTTTACTTCCTATAGATGCTGCAGAACCTGCTGAATTTCTCTAGCACCTTCACATATTGAGACCAGTGACCAGGAGGATTCAAGATGCCTTTTGCTGTCATGTACATAAACAAACAAAATATTTTCTTCTTTAAGCCTGCTGTAAAGCCTCACAAAGAGGTACCACTAGCCCATCCCTCCATCAATAAGAGAAAGAGAAGTAAATAAGAGTCCCTTCAGACACTCAGAGTCCGTAGCCTCCTGCTTTCCCACTGCCTCTTCAGCAGCCATGCTAGTGGTGACTCCGAGCTCCCAGTTCCAAACCCTCAATACGATTAGGAAGCTGTCAGCGCCCAAGGCTCGTTGGGAGCCCCTGCTCAATGTCGACACCCTCACGAGCCAGTCTACAGCAGTCCCAGCCTGGTGTGACTCCTTCAGCCCTCTGAGCCCCTCACTGGTCCAAGGGCTTGTTTCTATGCCATCTGACTCTACGAGTGTAGGTTGTGCCCCATCCAGATCAGGCATCAATAAAATTAAATATCACTCCCACCAAAACAGATGCAGGTGCCTTTGCTCTGGTTCTGAGGTCACAGCCAATGACAAAGATCAGGGGACGCGAAGTGTGGATGCAGAAATCCGGTTTGTCCATGAGGATTTACAACTAAGGGCTCACATTTGTGGCGAGAGAAATCATGCAACCTAACTGCCGTTCAATGATCGCCCTGCCTCGCACATGGCTGAAGGACGGAAGGGCCGGTGTTTAACACCTACCGGAAGCTGGTGCAGGACAGTCTCGCTGCAGCCCAGAGCAACGGAGACTTCCAGATGACTTTAACAAAGCTCCTCTCTCCCTGCAGCAAGTGGCTCAAACTGGAGCAGTGAATCCTTCCGCGCAACCCTCAGCCCCAGCCAACCCCGTAAAATTGAATCTTGCTGTGCTCACGTACTGCATTGGAATTTCGGAAAGTCCGGAATCCGTGTTGAGAGCATGTCTACTTCCTTTGTAACACTGTCAGATGCCTGCTCTTTCTCAGCATTCAAGGGTGATGGCTCAAATGACAGGAACAATTTAAAAGAGCTTCTGTTCCAGGGTCCAAAGAGACCAGAGCTTATTTTGGAAAGGATGTGTAATCAGCACAAAGATTAGTGCAGCAATTAGTCAGCAAACGAGCGAGGGGGCGGCGTTTACTGCCGATGAAACTGGCCACTCTCAGCAGCTCAAGGACAGACTCTGGTTTCAAAGCCGAGCTACTGATGTGTTGAAACAGATGGGGTCCCAATTACAGAGGACATCAGCATCACACGACTTAAATCACGGATACCAGTTCAAGCTCATCCATTTCAATGAGTTGCACTTTCAAGCAAAAATTAACGTTTTGACTCCCAGCTTCGAAATATGGCCCATTGAGTCTGTGCCAAACTATTATTCTGCCTAGTCCCAGTGAAGTCCACCCAAATCTTAGTCCTCCATACCACTCCCATCCATGTACCTGTCCAAATTTTTCTTAAATGTCAAAATTGAGCCTGCCTTCGCCACTCAAGCTGGCACTCTCACCATTCTCTGTATGAAGAAGGTCTTCCTCATGTTCCCTTTAAACGTCTTATCTTTCATCATTAACCTATGTCCTTCAGTTCTTCTCTCACCTAACCTCAGTGGGAAAAGCCTACTTTCATTTACCCTCATAATTTTGTATACCTCTATCAAATCTCTCCTCATTGCCCAACACTCTAGGGAATAAAATTTTAACCTTTCTTTGTATCTCAGTTACTCAAGTCCTGGCATCATCCTTATAAATCTTCTCTGTACTCTTTCAATCTTATTCAATATCTTTCCAGTAGTTATGTGAATAAAACTGTACACAATACTCCAAATTTGGCCTCACAAATGCCTTATACAACCTCACCGATAACACCCCAACTGCGATACTCAAAGCTTTGATTTATGAAAGGGAATGTGCCAAAAGCTCTCCATCTACCTGTCATGCACTTTCAGGGAATTATGTATCTCCATGCTCAGATCCCTCTGTTCTACTGCACTCCTCAGTGCTCTACCATTTACCATACCTTGATTAGTCCTTCCAAAGTGCAACAGCTCACATTTGTCTGCATTAAATTCCATCTGACATTTTGCAGCCCTTTTTTCCAGCTGATCCCAGATCATCAAGCTTAATGTGAATATAATCAAGTTTGATTTTCACTGACTGATAAAACAAAATAATTTATTATGGATAAATATCCCAATGCTCTTTTGTTGGGGACTCCGCTGTCTCAGTTTCCTGACTCCAACATCCCAGATCCTGCAGACTTCATCAGTCTCCCGAGGCAGAAGCCTGCTTCACAGTTTGATCCCAGATGAAAAATAATCGAATCTTGCATCATTCCCCAACCATCTGATGCCATATTGTGTTTCGTGTTTGTTCAATTGAGAACCTTGAATATCTCCAGATTCCTTACAGCCTTGGAACCTCATAAATTAATCATTATCACTTACGCCATGTTCTGTGCAAAGTCCAAATATATAGCTTAGCTGAAAATATAGGTACCAGGTAGTCTATTTCATAAGTCTCAGACAACATAAAAATTGCAGAGTTGTGAATAATTATTTTTTAAAAATTTAGAGATACAACACAGTAACAGGACCTTGAGCTCGAGCCACTCATGTGACCAATTACTTTACTTTGGAATGCAGGAAGAAACTGGAGCACCCGGAGGAAACCCACATAGATACGGGGAGAACGTCCAAACTCCTTACATAGAGCAACGTATTTGATCTGGGTCGCTGGCTTTGTAACAGTATTGCACTAACTGCCCCGCTAACCACGCTGCCCTTAAGTAGTGTGAAGCTTTATCAAAAGATAGAGCAGAATACAGACAAGTTGGAAAGTTTGGCAGGGATAGGATAATCCATACAAGTGGAAGGCATTGCACAGTGAGGTGTTGGAAGAACAGTGGGTCAGGCAGCTTCCATGAAACGGTCAGTTGACATTTTCAGGACAGGACTCTTCAACAAGAGATTGCAATTTGGGAGATTAAATGCCAAAGGGATGCATTCTCTAAATAGCAGGACCCAAGTAGCATTGATGTACAGAGGGGTCTTGGGGTGCGAATCCCTAGTTCCTTGAAAGTGGCAACACAAGAGGGAATGAAGGCTCATCGATTGGAGCATGAAAGTCAGAAAGTCATGTTGCAGCCATATAAAACTTTGGTTAATTTGCACTTGCCATCTGGCCACCACTTTACAAGAAGGATGTGGAGGCTTTGGAGAGGGGCCAGAAGAGGTTCACCAGATGTTGCCTTGACTGGAATGTAAGGAGAGGTTGGACAAAGTTGGATTGTTTTCTCTAGAACATCAGTGGCTGATAGAAGTTTAAGAATTTATGAAAGGCTTGAATAAGATACCTTTTTTTTAGACATATAGCACACTGGCCCACAAGCACCCCCCCCCCCCCATACACCCTGTGACCAATTAACCTATTCACGTGGGAGGAAACTGGAGCACCCGGAAGAAGCCCACGCAGACACAAGGTGAACATACAAATTTCTTACAGACAGTGGCGGATTCGAATCTGGGTCGTTGGCGCCATAACAACAGTCTTTGCCCCAGAACGGAAATGTCAAATACGCACTTAAGATGAAAGGGGGTGAATTTAAAGGAGATTCATGAGGCAAGAATTTTTTTTAACGCAACAGTTGTTTGGTGGCTGGAACCTGCCAGGGGAAGTGAGAGAATCAGATATGATAACAATATTTAAGGAGTATTTCATAGACATGTGAATAGGCAGGGAGAATGGGGGATATGAACATCGTGCTGAGAAATGGAATTGTTGACAATGTCAGGACACACTTGACAGGCAGAGCACCTGTTCCTGTACTATACTATCTTCTTTCTACCCAGACACCATTCAACCTAACTCACAGAGGAAGTTCTCAATAGATCTGCCCTGCATCCAATGGACTCTAGCTTTGACTGTGCCTTTTTTAAAGTACATTTTTTGTACAACAAAATACCCTGAAGTAAATCTGCTGAAGCAATTCAAAAGAAATCTCATCTCAAAGGAACTGAGTGCATCCGCCCAGTCTAATTGGCATCCCCGAAAGTCACAAAACAAACACTCCTTAGCACCACAGGAAGAGTCCTGGGGTGCATCAGTAAAAAATAATCCTAAGATCTGACAACAGATCTGTTCTCTTAAGGAAATGACTGTAGTCAGAGTCTGGATGAATGAGGAGGAGGAACTTTGATCACCACTTTCTCCAGGTCATTGACGCCCAGAGTTCACCTTAGACTGACCTGCATGTCAATGGCCTCGTGCACTGCCAAATTACGGCCACATGCAAATTGGCAGAACAACATCTAATAGTCAGACAGGGGGCGCTCTCCAACCAGACTGCATTAACAGCAACTTTTCTAGTTTCTGTTGAACCCCTCTCCTGAGTCTCTCTCTTTCCCTATCCCTTTCCTTCAGCTCCCCATCTCCTTTCCCTCGCCACTCAGAGAGCTACCCCCTCCCCATTACCTGCTTTCTCTTCTACATTCCCCATGAGCTCTTGCATGTTAGCCTGCACTCTTCCACCATGCCCCTTTCTCCTCTCATTTCCCCACCTTCTAACTCCGATGCTTGCCTGCTTTTTGTTCCTTTCTTGATGACGGGTTCATGCCCAAAATATTCATTAATTCCTGAAGATGCTGCTGAGTTTCTCCAGCATTTTTATGTTTTGCACGAGTTCACCCACTGATGCTCATGGAACTCAAAGACTTTGCACAACAAAAACCTTCTGCTAACTGAAGAATTTGCCATCTATATTTTTGGAATGTACTCAGGAATCCTTCCAGATTTTTCTTATACTTCCAAGAATTCTTTGCAACATGAACCAGCTTAAAACTCTCTCCAATTAAGCTCATAGCATTTAAGTCCAGGGATCAAGAACACTACAAAAGTGCAGGTGTAACTTTAAAAACCATCTCCTGGGTGAATCCAGACTAAAATGGCATCAACAAAGGATATACCTGACACCAGTGGCAAGGTTTAAATGACAAAACCTAGTTAAGTCCCCTGACATAGGCAGCAGCAAAGCTTTACTCCCAGATGAGCCCAATGCCTTCCAAGCCTGATCTAACCACCAGACCGGGCAGGAATTATCGTACACCTCCATGCCTCCTGATGATGCTTTATGGTCAGTGTTTAAAGATGACCTTCGGGAGTGAATCCAACAAAAGCATCTGGTGTGGATGAAGTGTGTGGTCATGAACTCAAAACCTGTGGCAACCAACCAGCTCGTGTATTCACAGAAATTCACAGACCAGGACGACATCAAGAGAACACAATCCAGAACTCATCGAGGGGTCAGTGGTGGAGAAGTTCAAGAACTTCAAATTCCGGGATGTCAACATCTCCGAGGATCTGTCCTGGAGCCTCTATGACAGTGCAATCACAAAGAAGCAGCTATACTTTGTGAAGTGTTTGAGGAGATTCAGTATGTCACTGAAGACACTTGAAAACTTCCACAGGTGTACCGTGAAGACTTGATTGCATCCCTGCCTGATACAGAGATGCCAATGCTCAAGACAAGAATAAACTCCAGAGGGTTGTTAACTCGGCCTGCAACATCACAGACATTAGACTTCACTCCATCGAGGACATCGACACGAGGCGGTGTCTTAAGAAAGCAGCCTCTATCCTCAAGAACCCCCACCACCCAGGCCATGCCCTCTTCACTCTGCTATCATCAGGGAAAAGGTAAAGGGGCCTAAAAACGAGCACTCAGCAGCACAAGGACAGCTTCCCCGCTGCCATCAGATTCTTGAATGACCAGTAATCCAAAGACACTGCCTTACTTTGACTTTTCGTGCATTATTTTTATTT
Source organism: Narcine bancroftii (assembly GCF_036971445.1). Taxonomy (NCBI): domain Eukaryota; kingdom Metazoa; phylum Chordata; class Chondrichthyes; order Torpediniformes; family Narcinidae; genus Narcine; species Narcine bancroftii. The sequence goes on from NC_091474.1 coordinate 95,491,472, forward strand.
ATTTTTGTAAGGTGGTTTATATGAATGTTTGCAATGTGATGTTGTCACAAAACAATGTATTTCGATACTTGTTCATGACAATAAATTCTGATTATGGTACCTTCAACCTCTCTCTGACTGGGTGTGGCTCCCACCTGTTTCAAACACGTCGCAATGGTACTGGTGTCCGAGAAGAGTGTGGTAACCTGCCAATATGACTATTGACCAGTGGCACTTACATCCACAGTACAGGCAGTCCGTGGGTTTAAAACATCCGATTTACAAACAACTCGCTTACGAACCGACAAGATGGCCGGAGGTAGAATGCCATCAACCTCCAATTCGAGCATTGTTGAGGCAGCATAATGAGAGAGTAGTGTACCACACATCGCAAATGTGGGAACAGATTGAAAAGTACGGGTTGGAACGTCGGACCTGTACAATACTGTATACTTTTATTTCATCTGGTTTACAAGGGACTCGTGAACCAACAGTCTTTACTGCCTCCTTGGGTTAAAGGCAGCCGGAAATGAACGGACACTTCTTTGCCACTGATTCCACCTCCCAAGTTTCACGTGGCAAAAATACTAATACACCTGCACTTATTTGTATTGTACCAAATCTACCAGGGGATTTAAGGCCACTTATGACAAGAAACAAAAAGCTCTCTATACACCTCTCTTGATGCCCACTTCAAGAAATTGACTTCAGTAGTAACTCCCCCCCCCCCCCCCTCTCCAGCAGCAGAATCAAACCCTGACTCTCCAGCAACAATTCCATCCTCCCCACCTCTCCATCATCCCCTACATCAGGGGTGTCAAACTCAAATTCACGGAGGGCCAAAATTAAAAACTTGGACTAAGTCGAGGGCCGAACTAAATATTTATTGAAAATTTTCAACAACATCTGCATGTTTTCTCTTCTTTCAACATATGTAATGTTAAACTTTTTCTTATTAAAATAAATGTTTAATAATAGTTTTGGATAAACTCTTTCCAGAAGCATTAACAATTGAGAAATAAAATATTCAATAAATAATATTTCTCTATAGAGGATTTGTCAAATGTTGCTAGTGTGCTGTCGAATAGTAAAATCTGAGGGCTATTGAGAATGTGGGAGAATAACATGATTCCTGAAACAATCAAATGGGTGACTGATTGTGGGCATGAACTCTAGCAGGGTTATTTGCCATGCCCTTTTTCCATTGGTACAGATATCCTTTGATTTACACACTTTTCAAGTTTTATGCCTAATGAACTTGTATCCAGGTGCAGGACCATTTTTAACCAGGAATATATTTATCACTGTGACATGAAACTATTGGAAGATTGTTTTATCCTGAGATTAAAGTTCATAATACTTACTCAGGCCTGTGTGCGGGAGGGCGGGGTTTGTGGGCGATCGGGTTGGACAACGACAGTGCGGGGGCATTGGCTCTCGCTGCAGGGTGGCATCTCGGCGGATCAGCGGCCCCGTCACCGTGAGTCGCGGATCGGCCTGCGGCAGGGAGGGGGAGTGGGCAATGGTCCTGGCGAGGACAGGCCCGAGGCCTTCGGTTCCGGGTGCTGGGAAGTGGCCTTGGCTTCCCCTAACACCGGCCAGGCCCAAAAACCAGAGTCCACGGTGAGACCCTGCAACGTAAAGAGAGGAGGTGGGGGCGATTAGCAGGCTGACGCCAATGCATTCTGGGATGTGTTGTATTACTGTGCATGCGCTATACTGGCGCAGCGGCCAGCAGGCCATCTCTAATACATTTTTGAAATGATCTTGCGGGCCAAATATAATTATATCGCAAGCCAAATTTGGCCTGCGGGCCAGAGTTTGACATGTGTGCCCTACATCATCCAATATTATTACGTTTAAGATATTGTAGTGTATTTAGAAGTGTTTTTTTAAGTGTTTTACATGCATAGAAAGGTAAGATATATATTATATATTAAGATAAACATTTGACTAACTGACACTAAATAAGAACCGCATTAACTTGTTCTGACTTAAATACAAATTCTAGGTAATGGAACTAATTTTAATGGGTTAGGTCAGGTCACTCGTCTGAGTGCCTCTGGTACCTTGTAACTCAGTCTACCTGTTGCATGGTCAGATGGTCAGTGACTAATCTGGCTCCCCCACTGGACTTGCCTGGTGCGGAGAATGGCTAGACACCCTGCAGGTGGAAAAACAAGACCTGTCAAAGGGCGGGTAGGGTCGTAGGGTCTAGCAAATACGTGCCACGTAACACGGAAAGGGCATCCCCTGGATCGAAGCTTGGTCTGGCCATTCACTGCAACAGAACTTCCCCCAGCTGTCTTGGACCTCACCATGCCGCTGGATCCAGGAGGGGATGTCGAGAGGGTGGGTCTGGACCTGTGCTAACCCCCTCCTCACCTAAATCCATTCATGCACACACTGTTCCTTTCTGAGGAGTGGGGTATCCTCATATCAAACCCCACAAACTGACTGAAAGGAAGCATCATCATCTTATGGGATGGATGGCCCGAGAGCCTGTAATAAAGTGCTTTGAGAGGCTGGTGTTGAAGCATATCAGCTCCTGTCTCAACGGTGACATGAATATGTTCCAATTTTCCTACCATAGCAACAGGTCCAAGGCAGATGCCATCTAATTGGCTCTTCACAAAACCTTGGCACATCTGGATAGCAAAGATGCATACATCAGGATGTTCTTTATTGATTACAGCTTGACATTCAATACCATCATCCCCTCAAAAGTGATTGGTAATCTGGACCTCAATATCCCTCTGTCAAAATGGATCCTGGATTTTCTCACCTCTAAACTTCAGCCAGTTCAGATTGGCAAGAATATCTCCTACACAATCTCCATCAGCACCAGAGCACTGCAGGTGTGCGTACTCAGGCTCCCCCACTCCCACTCCGATCTGCTCGCTTTATACCTATGACTGTGTGGCTAAGAGCAACAACAGCACCATATACAAGTAAAAACACGAGACTGGAGAAAATCATCAGGTCAAACAATGTACTTTATACAGCAAAGATAAAGATACATAACCAACGTTTCGAACTTGAGCCCTTCATCAAGGTAAGAGAAAAATATAGACAGGCACGCAAATAAAATGGTGTAGGGATGGGGAAGCAGCACAGGCCCACAGCAAGGGGTAACAGGTAAACAAGTTTGCTGACGACACCACAGTAGAGGGCTGCATAAAAGCGGGTGAAGAGTCAGCATATAGGAGGGTGTTTGAAATCTTAACAACATTGTCACCAAAACCAAGGAGTTGATTCTGTGCTTTAGAAAGGGAAGACCAGAAGTGTATGATCCAGTTAGAAGTGGAGAGGGTCAGTGACTTTAAATTCCTGGGTTGTCTAGGACCCAACATACAAATATTACTGTAAAGGAAGCAAGACAGCATTTTCTCCAGACCTGCAGAGGTTTGGTATGCCATGGGAAATCTTGGTGAACGTCTACCGAAATGTGGTGGAAGGTGTGCTGACCGGCTGCATTAAGGCCTGGTAGGGGAACACCAACACCTCTGGCCAAAACGCCCTGCAAAGGATGGTGAGCTCAGCCCAGCACATCATACGCATAACTCTCCCCACCGTCGAGAACATCTGCAGAGAACGCTGGCGTCGGAGAGCAGCAGCGATCATCAAGGATCCACACCACTGCTCTGTTCTCGCTGATGCCATCAGGAAAGAGGTTTAGACTCGCACCACCAGGTTCAGGAATAGCTGCTACCCCTCAACTATCAGACCATTCAGAGACTCATTTAAAGACACATATTTCTGTATATTTAGACCTTCATCTGCATTTGCACAGCCAGATTGTTTGCAGTCCCTGATGAGTACAATTTACAGTTACCGGTATAGAAATAACAAAGCCCGGCCCATAGTAAAAAGAACCTCAAGGTTGTATGTGATGTCATATACGTATTTTGACAATAAATTTGCATTTGAGCACTAATCAACAAGGAATTGCCTAATACAAACAAAAGATTTTAGGGTGAAAGGATTTGGTGCAATTAAAACAACACATTCAGCAGAATTTTGGAGGTTATCAGAGATAAACTGATATTTCAGACACAAGCGTTACAAGTTCCGAACACAGAGGGTACTTACTAAGTCGAACGCTCAGATGGGGTCTCTGAGGGAGAACTCAACGTTGGACTCTGAAGGAAGGAAGACAAAGAGGGTCATTGATAAATCTGAAAGAACCCACGCAAGAAAAGAAGGGCAAAAGATGAGAGTGGCAGCCCTAACGGAGTAAAGGGCGTAGACTAGCACCATCCCAAGATCTGGTCCTCAGTTTCAATTCCCACGCTACACTTACATTGCAGGACAGAATTCTTGCTTTATTGATTAAAGCTGGTGTTTTGAGAAGTTCCCTGAGGGCGGAGTTGGGTGGAGGGAATGTGCGCGCTTGTGTGGTTTTGTGTGTGTGTGTGTGTGTGTGTGTGTGTGTGTGTGTGTGTGTGTGTGTGTGTGTGTGTGTGTGTGTGTGTGTGTGTGTGTGTGAGTGAGTGAGTGAGTGAGAGAGAGAGACAGATTGTACCAGGAGATTAAAGAGAGCCAGTGTGCTGGTCCTTTTGTTTGTGAATGAGCCATTGTGTATTAAACCAGACACACAGAATATTTCCAGCTGCTTTTGGAGAGCTCACACATTTCTGACTTAATTACTGATTTTCAGAGATTTATCCCTTCCCTAATAATGGCATCCAATTTTGCTTTGCTTTAAAAACAAGTTGTGATGCTACTAATTTAGGAAAGATTTTATGAAACTGCCGTATTGCTTTCTCAACTTTCACCATCCCGTGCCGTTTCACAGAACTCACCAGATTTGGCCCTTTGTTCAAAAGCGTTTAAATTTGACAGCCAAAGCTTTGGAAAGCAAAGTGCGAACAGCTCTGTCCGCAGCCAGCCGGGGGTTCTACTGAGCGCACACTTGATTCAGGATCCATCAGGCTCACTAAACTGAACACAGTAATTAAAGGTGACTGGGACAGAAGGGAGCAGGAGAAAATTACCATCTGCTGCTCCATTTTGACAACCTCTCAATCTGAGGCTCCTTGCCTGGATTGCAAGCCACAGGAGACTCGAGTTATGATTGGGGCAATGATTTGACTGGGACTGGCTCACAAAATGTACAAAAACAGGAAGCAGTTTGAAACAAAAGCAAACAAACACATGCGATCACAAACGTACAAAACGGCAGCAGGTTGCAGGCAGGTTCTGGAAACTGAATCTTGCCCTGATGCATTACTAACAAGGGCCTTGGAGCAGATCTCTGAGGCAAGGCAACGCAGAGAAAGCAGTTTCAATACAAGAGGTGCAGGGCCAGAAAAGTCTCTAAAATAACAAACAACTAACAAGGTATAATTTTCTTCAAAACAAACATAGAGGGGTCTTCCAGCCCAGGTTCGGACGACCCAGCTGTCGTCATTCACATATTAAGCACTAATTGATTGCAAACATATTAGCTTTCATGATGGTCAGTGTCTGCAATGCTGCACTGATTAGTTGTATGTTGAGATGACATGTTTCTAGCAGTGAAGAAGTTAATGCATGCAGCGAACGATTTACACTGGAGAAAGTGAATTGTACCTTCCATGGTCGTGAGTCTTGGCTTCTAAAAAGCTTCTCCATATTTTCTAAATCTGTGTCTAGCTCAGCCTGGTAGAGAGAAAGGTCTTTCTCTAGCTGATCCTGATCAAAAAGGAGAAGAAACAGAAGAACAGAGATGGGCAGTTCGGTTAGAGCGAGTGGAAGCCCAGCAGGTTATAGAAGGCACACAAAGGAAAGGGGAAGCGCAGTGAGGCCGACTCAGGAGTTGCACGGAAACCCGAGGGCCCACTGTCAGGTAGGGGTTGGCCGACAGCTCTCCGCAAATCCGCTGCTGGTTAAGCCAAGCACCTTTAATTTTTAAGTAAGCTTGAATTAAAAGATGAAAGCCAACACCTTACCAGCACTCCCTCACATCACTCTCTCGACCCATGTATTGGAGATGAAAGTAACACCGTTAAGGTTGGAGGGGACATATCTGAGATAAAGTAATTCTCATGATGTCACACTCATTTTAGTTCAAGTTCATGATCACTTATCTGTACATGTACAGACGACCATAGTGCACGCACACACACACACACACACACACACTGTACGTACACACAATACACGGCACATATATATATCTGGGCTTCCCTTTTACCGATTATCAGTACTATCCATTCCCTCCCCTTCCAGTGTCAGTCATTTCCCAGGCTTCACCAGAGACCACTTCGGAATCTCTTGGATGGAAGATTTTTTGGGGAGTTGCGAGCTCTTTAGGCATTGAGCCGCTCCTTGGGTTCCAGCAACATTCACAAGGCCACCTCTCCTCATGTGGTAGAATGGAGATAGGAGATCAGAAGGGTAGTCCGATCCCTTCTCCCGGAAGCATACTTTAGAAAGGCATAGTTACCCCAAAGGCTTCCTCCTAATTCGAGTTTGAGAACTGGGGTGGGAACCTCACTCTCCTACCCTCCCTCACCTCACCCCACACAAACAGGAAGCTTCTATCCAGTGGTAGCACTTACTTAGCGCGCTGTCGGGTCCAAGTTAACCCCACGTCTCCACTCCTCCCCACCTGTAATTCTATTGCTGCCGGAACGCTCCCACGATCTCATCCTCACTTCCCATTATTCAGCTCCTCTCACCCACCACCCAGCCACAGCCACTGGCAGATCCTTCCCTCTCCCCTTCTCTTTTTCCCCTGCTTCCCAGCCACCTGACCTTCAGTAGATCCTTCACCCCCTCCCCCTCCCCAATCCACCTGGCCTGCTGACACCCAGTGAACCACTGGCCGACCACCTGGAAATTAAAGTCCCAATCCCTGATTTGCCCTGGGATTCTCCTGAGGCTTTGTGATGAAACACAAATTCCTGACGAATAATTTAGCTTGAATTCAGCTGGTTGTAAATGTGCAGTCAGATGATAATAAACTTGAACTTCATGAGAAGTGTAACAGTGCCTGCTACAGGAATCACTGAAAGTCTGATATAAAAAGGAAGCTGGGTCAGACCATTTCCATGGGCCCTCTCAAACTCAGCGATGTGGAGACATTATCGCTGTCTAAATCTGTTCTTGCGATTTAGGGCTAAATCCCTCAATTCCCACCCTCATAAAATCCTCAGGTAAACATGTGCCTGAGGAGACACCAAGTGGGTCTGCTATCTGGTGAGAGCTGGGAGAGGAGAGACCAATCAGTTGGTTCGCCCCTGGTTGGAGGCCACCTCAAGGGAACCGTCTCAGGGGGAGGTCAGCCGGATGTAACGCACCACAGGGAATAGGCCCTCTCCTGTGCAAGGCAGAGCTGGGCAAATGCTCAAGCGCTGCCGGTGCCTTTCGTGAGGACTGCTTTCTCCATGCACCATGATAGTCACACATCCACAGCATTCAATAATTCTCCAATGGTCTTGAAAGCATGGGGGGGGGGGGGGGTCAATGCTGAATGCAAATGTTAAAATAGGAATAAAACAAAATTTTGAAATGTAAACAGAAAAGCCTGGCAAATCAGCCTCTGAAAGAGAGGAATCCACCCCAACATGGGGCCTATATCTCCCTCTTCCCGAAACTGATGGGTTGCTGCATCTGAAGGGTTAATGCTCTCGGACAAGGGATGGCCACACAGCACATCAAGGAAACAGGTGCATAAGTTACCTTCCTGTCCTCTAAAGAAAGGATAGAGCACTCTCCCGGCGTATAATCCCAAATCTTTTTTGGAGGCTGATGAAGAGCAGAGGAGGAAATCAACAGAACAAGTCATCACAAGGAACAAGGAGGGCTGGGGGGTGAGGGAGGAGTTTGAAAATCCCAATGGCGCGCAGGATCTGCTTCCAGGATCACAGTCAGGAAAGCAGCGGAGTCCGAGCTCAGGAGGCCGCCAAGTAAATGGTTCCTCACTCACTCACTGATGTCAGGCAAAGCGGGCTACAGGTGTGTTGACCCAGATAACGCAGAGTGCAGGACCTATTATATACGGCCTCTTCTCCAGCCATCGGCCCCTGACTCTTGTCGGGGTGCCAGGCAAGGGCCAGAACTCATAAGGGCCCTGCTCGGCTAAAGGACTCCCTGATATTTAAGTGGATACCCATTCTTCACTAGAGATGGAAGATTTTCTGGGAGCTGAGAACACTTTAGGCATTAAACCACTCCTTGGGTTCCAGCAAGTGGAGAATTTTGCCTTGACTTTAGATCCCAGTATGGGATCAGGGGAGGTGGAGATGAGGGGGGCAGAGCTGGAGGTCCCATCATGGCCACTGGCAATGCACTGTTACCTCATCCCAGTCCACCCACCATATCTAGTGGCACAGTTAGCACCATGCTATTACAATGCCAGCAACCCAGGTTCAAACCCGCCATTCTATGTTCTCCTCATGTCCGCATAGGTTTCCTCCGGGTGCTCTGGTTTCCACCCACATTCCAACGATCTGCAGGGTTAGTTGATTAATTGGACACAGGGGTGTTTAAGGATGGTGTGGGCTCTTGGGCTGGAAGGTTCTTGTTACTGGGGTGTATCTCTAATAAATCCATGTAATTCAATTTCAGCTCTAGCATTTAGCCTGGGTAGCATGCACTATGAACAGGGAACAAGGCTAGATTGGTTAGCAGGCCACAGCCAGGACTTATGAAGGCACTGCACTATGATTTTTGACTCCCTGGTCAATTGCGAACGGACAGAAGGAAACATTATAGTGGTGTCCAGGAGTGATGGCAGAGAGGATCAAGGTTCTTGTTAAGACAGCCAAGACAAAAGTTCCCTCCTGACCAATTCCTTTTGCAATAATCTCCTTTATTGCTATCTCCCGAAGCCGGTTTGCCTGAAGGGAAGATGCTTTTTGTGGGATTTGACAAAGAGCAGATTGGCTCCAGCATGTATCACGTTGATCTCTTGATTACAAAAAGGACAGAAGAATTAACTGTGATTTACCCTGGAAGTTCAATCACATTGACTTCAACTTTAAATACAGTACCTCTTCGAGGCTTCAAAAACACACTGGGTGCAGTCCCACAGCCATCAAATATCCACAGGATCCTGTCAATCCAAAGCTGTTAACTGTCCCTCACCCAAAGCCCACCCCACTCTCAGACCCAGGTATGAGCATACCCTCCTCCCAGCTCAGTCCACACAGACAGCCCAGGGCAGGATGACTTAGAACTTCACCATCGATCTGCAACTCCACAAAATCTCCAGGCTCAAGACGCTGCCCCTCACACTTACTGACCATCTATTGCCCAGTAATGCAGGACTGAGACAAGCCCAGTGTATGAACCCCTCACTTCTCCACTCAACAAAGACCCATTCATCCCTCCACTGACCCGCTGCCTTCAGTGCTACTCTGTTTCCATCCATAACGCTGGCTTGTTATTCAGGGACCTTGAAGCCAATGTTCCACCACTTCTACAGTCACATACTCTTGGTGTTCTAGCTGCAGAGGCAGTTATCAATGCCTTCAGTGGGAAGTTAGTGCACAATGTTGTTGTGGGAACACTCTCAGACCCATTGTCTCATCCCTTCAGATACAAGAAAACTTTCCCATTTTACAAGACACTCTTTCTGCATCAGACTCACTTTCTATTACATACCTCCTGGCCAAAAGACCTTGACTCTTTCTATTCCACCCCCCCCTACTCGCCCCCTGCTTTTCTTTGGGACATTGAGACTTAATTAGATGGGGTGGGGGGGGGCAGGAAGAAGACACAGTCGAGGAGGGTTAAGGCCTGGGGGTAAAGCAGGGATGGGGAGCGGACAAAAGGGAACAGTCATGGAAGAGAGGAAGGAGTGAGGAGGGCAATAGAAGTAAGGGGCAAGATGGTTGCTGTCAATGCCGGGCACCATGTTTGAGACTGGTACACCACAGGCTGCGAGAACAACACAGCTCCGCTATATTTGTTTGTGATATGGGTAAACAATTTAAACCATTTCAGAACACACCTTCAGCTCTGGAAAGATCACTCATCACTTCTCACTAAGGATAATTCCCCCAACCGATGCTCAGGTCAGCTACTGACTTACCGGTTTTCCGAATTCCAGTTCCGAAAAGAATTTATACCAAGGTTCATTCTTTAAATCTATTTCTTCTGGACTTATGTCCCGATTCTGAAGAAGTAACAGCATGGGAGTGGAGGAGAAAGGAGATGATTGAGTACAAGACGCAGAGCAGCACGCAGTAAACTATAGGAGACAGGAGCTGTGATATGCATGGAGAACCCACTGATCTTGTATCCACATCTGAACACACACAAAGCAGAACTGGGTAAAGTATCCCCAGAGAGGCTGGCCAATCTGAGCAGGGCATTGGAGGAAAGGCATGGGGGGCAAGATATAGGGGGAGAGGTACTGGGGGCAAGGCAATAGGGGCAAGAAAGGGCAATGGGCAAGATGTTGGGAGAAAGGCTGGCCAACCTGGGCAAGGTGTTCAGGCCAAGGTATTGGAGGCAAGGTTGGCCAAGCTAGGCAAGGCATTGGAGGGCAAGGTAACCCAGAGCTGGGCTAGACATTTAGGGCAAGGGTTCACCAGGGTTGGGCAAGGCATTTGAGGCAACATTAGCCAGGCATTGGGGGCAGTTTTTTGGCCAAGCTGGGCAAGGCAACCTGGAACTGGGCATGATACAATTATTTCTTACATGTGCATTTTGACCAAGGCTGGTTTTAACTGCACAAATGCTATTCCAACTGACCTCATGCGGTTGGCAAGGTGATGGGCAAAATTCCCCTTTCTGAGCTGGCCCTCAGAGCTCGTGGCCAGTGGAGTGGAAGCTTAACTCTCCATCTAATCCTTGCTTGTGGACATGAGGGGAGGAATTGATTATAATTCCATTCTCTCTCTAATGTCCATTACAAGCAAGTGTTAGGTTCACAGAGTAAATCCCACCTGCCTCCTGACCAATCGTTTTCAACATACTCAATATTCACAAAACCTAATTGGTGCAAACTAAATTTGAAAAATGCTGCCTTCATTAGTGGTGTGTTCAGTGAAGTCAGGTACAAGGTTCAGGATTGACTCCATACATATCATTAAAACAGACTCATAGAAAAAGGATTAACATACAAAGATTAAAGTTCAGAATGCAGACACAGACATTCTAGAAAACAAGAGGTTTGAAAGCACAAAAGTCTGCAGATGCTATGATTGTAGTAAAAAAATGTTGGATGGAGGTAAAGGTATATTACCGACGTTTTAAGCTTGAGTCCTTCTTCAAGAGGTTTTGAACGAGTTGAATCTGAGAAACTGTGAGCAATGGGTCAATGGGTCAGGGAGGGAACCTGGAACTCCATGGAGCTGAGTGTGTGTTTCCCTGACTTGCAGGGACTGCAACCTTTCACTGAAAACATGGAGGGAGAAATGGAGTTCCACTGAAGGTCCTGCAGCTATTAGCACTTTCACGGTGAGATGGAAAAGCCTTGAACTCAGGTGTTGGAACGTCTACTCTGCCAGGGCTTGTTCAAGTCACATCGCCTCTGAGTAAAATTCAACCACAACCGTCTCCTTGCATTATTTTAAATTTAGAGATACAGCACGGGTAACAGGTCCTTCCAGCCCATGAGCACGTGGTGCCCAAAATACACCAAAAGCTTTGGAAAGATGGGAGGAAACCGGAGCGCCCAGAGAAAACCCACGCGGTCATGGGAAGAACATATAAACACTACCAGATTCGAGAGATGGTGCTGCAGTAGCATTGTGCTAATTGAGATACTCTTTAGTTTTAATGAATCCACAGGAGGTCATAATAATACAGCCCCTGCATTCAACTGGACACCAAGAAATGTCTCTGCGAGGTACATTGCAAACAGATCTCCTGGTTGTAAATTACCATCCATTCCTGTTCACAGACACTAATATACTGTTTGTTGTCCCCGAAAGGCACCTTTGCTCTGCACTCAGCCCATCGCAGTATCTCATTTGAATTGGGGCACCATGATTAGGGCAATACTATTGCAGTGCCTGCAACACGGGTTGGAATCCCATGCTTCTCATGTTGCCTATGGGTGCTCCGATTTCCTCCCAATCTCCAAAAATATAGGGTTGATAGGTTAATTGGTCCCATTTGGGCAGAGTGGATCATGGGCTGGAAGGGCTGTAGTTCTATTAATCTATGTATAGGGTGTTGATCTCAGAGTTAAAGCTAAGCCCAGCCCATGCTGCTTCATAGAAAGATAATGACTCTTTCCTTTCAGTTGGTCGACCCAATTTTTGTCTGAGCTTTGGTTGTGACACAGCTCTTGGACCAGAAGAGTATTCAAGCACCATGACCTCAATGAATAGTTCAGCACAGACTAGACAGACTGAAGGTTGGAGACCAGAAGTAAATCACATAAATCTGAAGACACCATGAAGGTTAGAAATTCTGAAATCCTTGCATTTTTTATTATTTGATAATTTTAAAGGTCAAATTCCTTCAACCACAGTGTCTACAGACTTTTCGTGATTTATTTCACGACTTGATAGACTGAAGGGCCTGTTTCCATGCTCTGGTGTTCTACGGTTCTACGAAATGACAATGCAATGACAGCTCACACTCTACATCAGAGGCTAATACTGCTCACCACCTCTTGAAAGGGAGCTAGATGCAGAACAGCCAAACAAGGTATATGTAAAACCTGTGAGGTACATGATGGGATATTAGATGCACCAGGGCAAATCATCCAAAAATGATTCAGATTCAACCTCCAGAGTCATATAAAAAATCTGCCAAAACTACAGGTTGAATGCAACCTACAGCACTGACCAGAGTGGTCCTTAGGTGGGAGAACACTTCAGGCAGTGAAATACTCATGGGTATCAAGGTTCTTAACTCCTGGTCACAGTCTTGGAGCAGTAACTTCACCCACCCACCCAACCCCGACCAACCCCACTTAAATAATCCCATACCACACCGTGAGTCTGAAACTGAGGTTTTAAATCCCAGCCTTCGTTCAGGTGATGCTCTGGCCCTGAGCTCCAATTTATCCAAGGTCAGAAGTGGGTCATGGCCTGAAACGATTGCCCTGTTTTTCTCTCTGCTCAGATGCTGCCTGACCTGCTGAGCATTTCCAGTACTTTCTGCTTTATTTCATATTTCCAGATCCCTGCTTCATCCTGAACGCCATCAGATGGAACATTTTCCATTCTGAGGTCTCAGTCCGGGGGTTTGCTGAATCCTGGAGGTCAGTAGTGATGACAGTAAAACAGTCTGTAGACTCTGTGGTTGAAGTAAAAACACAACGCTGGAGAAACTCAGCAGGTCAAACCATGTACTTTAAATAGCAAAGATAAAGATATGCAAGCAACATTTCAGGCTTGAGCCCCTCAGCAAGCTATCTCATACCTGGTGAAGGGCTCAAGCCTGGAACCTATCTTTGCTACTGTTTGACCTGCTGAGTTTCTCCAACGTTGTGTTTTTAGGTCAGTGACAATGTCTGCTTCTTTAATGCTTTGGCAACAGCTGTACACAACCCATCCGAGCCCTGGATTCATTACCCTTGGTGTAAAAATGATCGATGATGAATTATAAGCAATGAAGTTCCAAGTCTTCTCTTTCCTTCTGAGTCCAGGCCTAGTTGCTAAGATAGCTCACCTCTCACTCCTCTCATTGGTGGCAGATAAGTCAAGTACGTCAGCCTCTCCCTCCAGATATATTCTCTCATCCCGCCATCCATGCATCTGGATGCTTCGTTAGCTCTAAAGCACATTAAAAGGTCCATCCTGTCTCTACAATGCATGATGTCATCAAGCCAGCAATCAGCAAGGAGGGGGCTTCAATGAAGCTTCCCACTGCCTGGTTCTCCAACCACACTTCACTACGACCGTGGTAATGTCATGAAATTTGTCTTCACATTAATCGTCAGATAACTGGAGCTATGCCATAAATGAGGCGAGAGAAGAATGGGGAAGCAGCTGCAAGTCAGAGAGCTCTACGACCAGGGTACATGTTAAACTGGTTCTCAGTTACAATTGGAAGATAAAGATACGATGAGAGGTGCCGCTATACAAGTTACCACAAATAGTGACTTCAAGCTAAATATCACAACCACTAGCATGGATAGAAACATAGAAGATAGGAGCAGGAGTAGGTCATTCGACCCTTCAAGCCTGCTCCACCATTCAACGAGATCATGGCTGATCTTAAAGTTCAGTACCCCATCCACGCCTTCTCTCCGTAACCTTTAATACCCTTATACTGAAGAAATAGATCTAATTCCCTCTTAAATAGATTTAATGAACTTGCCTCTACTGCCCTCTGTGGCAATGAATTCCACAGATTCACCACCCTCTGGGTAAAGAAATTCCTCCTCATCTCGGTCCTAAATGGTTTGCCTATTATCCTCAAACCATGGCCCCGGGTTCTGGATTTTCCCATCATTGGAAACATCCCATCTGCATCCATTCTGTCCAGTCCTGCCAGAATTTTATATGTCTCTATGAGATCCCCTCTCAATCTTCTAAACTCCAGCGAGTACAATCCCAATTTGCGCAATCTTTCCTCATAAGTCATTCCTGCCATTCCAGGTATCAGCCTGGTGAATCGCCTCTGCACTCCCTCCATTGCAAGAACATCCTTCCTTAGATAAGGTGACCAAAACTGCACACAATACTCCAGGTGTGGTCTCACCAAGGCCCTGTACAGCTGCAGTAAGGTATCCTTGTTCCTATACTCAAACCCTCTTGATATGAAGGCCAACATACCATTTGCCTTTTTAACCGCCTGCTGTACCTGCATGCTAGCCTTCAGAGACTGATGTACAAGTACCCCTAGGTCTCTCTGCACTTCCCCATCTCTTAATCTATTGCCATTCAAATAGTAATCTGCCCTCCGGTTTGTATTACCAAAGTGGATAACCTCACATTTATCCACATTGTAGTGCATTTGCCATGTATCTGCCCAGTCCCTCAATTTATCGAAATCACACTGGAGCTTCCTGACCCCCTCTTCCGTGCACACAACCCCTCCTAGCTTAGTGTCATCTGCAAATTTGGAGATATTACATCCAATCCCCTCATCCAGATCATTAATGTAAATTGTGAACAGCTGGGGTCCCAGTACAGATCCCTGTGGCACCCCACTGGTCACCGCCTGCCACTCAGAAAACGAGCCATTTATCCCAACTCTCTGTCTTCTACCTGCCAGCCAGTTCTCAATCCACATCAATACTTTGCCCCCAATCCCATGAGGCTTGATTTTGGAAGCCAGTCGTTTATGCGGGACCTTATCGAAGGCCTTTTGGAAGTCCAGGTATACCACATCCACTGGCTCTCCCCCATCTATTTTACCTGTCACCATCTCAAAGAATTCCAATAGATTTGTCAAGCACGATTTACCTTTTGTAAATCCATGTTGACTCTGACCGATCCCTTCTCTGCTAGTCATATGCTCCGCTATTATATCCTTAATAATGGATTCCATCATTTTGCCCACTACTGATGTAAGGCTCACCGGCCGATAATTCCCTGCTTTTTCTCTACCCCCCTTTTTAAATAGTGGGGTAACATTAGCTACCCTCCAATCCATGGGTACTGATCCTGAGTCTATCGAGTTCTGGAAAATAATTCTTAAAGCATCTGCTATCTGAATGGCCACTTCCTTGAGTACCCTAGGATGTAGATTATCAGGCCCTTGGGATTTATCTGCCTTCAATCCCATCAATTTCCCCAAGACCACGTCCTTAGAGATACTGATTTCTTTCAGTTCCTCCCTTGCATTAGTCTCTATGTTTCCCAACATCCTTGGGAGGTTATTTGCATCCTCTCTTGTAAAAACAGAACTAAAGTAAGAATTTAATTGGTCTGCCATTTCCTTATTCCCCATTATATATTCCCCTGATTCCGACTGCAAAGGACCTACTCTGGATTTCACCAATCTTTTCCTCTTGACATATTTATAAAAGCTTTTGCAGTCGGTTTTTATATTTGCCGCATGCTTACTTTCGTAATTTATTTTTGCTCTCTTGATTAATCCTTTTGTCCTCCTTTGCTGCATCTTGAACTGCTCCCAGTCTTCGGTTGCGGTACTTTTTTTTGGACCTAATACTGTCTCTAATTTCCCTTGTTATCCACGGTTGAGTCACCTTTTTTGGTTTATTTTTATGCCAAACCAGTATAAACGATTTTTGCAATTTCTCCATTAGATTTGTGAATGCTTTCCATTGTCTATCCACAGTCAACACCCCCATAAACACCACCCAATCAATCTTACTCAACTCCCATCTCATACTATCATAATTCCCTTTATTTAAATTCAGGACCTTAGTCTCGGTTTTAATTTCATCACTCTCCATGTCGAGTGAGAATTCGATCATATTGCGATCGCTCCTACCCAAAGGGCCTCGCACAACAAGATTGCTGATTAGCCCCTTATCATTGCATAATACCCAATCTAAAATGGCCTGCTCCCGAGTTGGTTTCTCGACATATTGGTCTAGATAACTGTCCTGTAAACATTCAAGGAATTCCTCCTCCTCTGTATTTTTACCAATTTGACTAGTCCAATCTATATGCAAATTAAAGTCTCCCATGCTGACAGCTGTTCCCTTATTGCACGCTTTTCTAATTTCTCTTTTAATGCCTTCCCTCACCTCTACACTACTATTTGGAGGCCTATATACCACCCCCACTAACGTTTTCCGCCCCTTGCTATTCCTCAGTTCTACCCATATAGATTCCGCATCTTCTGAGTTAATATCCTTCCTGTCAATCGTGTTGGTCCCTTCTCTCACCATCAATACTACCCCACCCCCTTTTCTTTCTTGCCGATCCCTGAAGAGCTGTTGACCGTTATGTGTACCCAAACACCACACGAGCTTCAATGACACTTACGTCTCTGCCCAAGTCCTCCCTGCGATGGAGTGAATGGTTTAACGGCTGCACCTGATCACACTTGCTGCTCAAGATGTTGTTCTTTGCGTGCGGCTGGGCCAGACATCTCTCGGCACCTTCTTCAGAATTCTGATGTGAAAAGCTCAGTGAGATATACCATTAACCCTTCAGACTTTCTAGTGCCATGCATCTGGAGTGAAAGTACATCACCAAAGAGGACATCCCAGCTTGTGGCAGCACAAAACAAACACCGTGCAGGGAGATGCAAGGCGACAGCAGTCTGGTTGGCAATCTGTCCCACTGTCAATTCTCACAGCAACCGGCCATTCTCCCTTTCAGTTCATAAATGCCCTTGTCTACCAGAGAGTAACACAAATATAATGCCGATGAAACTTTACCCCAGTGAGGGTCATTGTGTGGGACCCCTCCCCCAGTGAGAATCAGTGTGTGTGGAATCATCACCCAGTGAGGATCAATGTGTGTGGGACCCCTTCCCCAGTTAGGGTCAGTGTATGTGGGACCCCTTCCCCAGTGAAGGTCAGTGTATGTGGGATGGTTTCAAATGAGGGTCAGTGTGTGTGAAACAGTATTCCAGTGAGGGTAAGTGTGTGTGGGACCATTCTCCAGCCAGGATCAGTGCGTGTGGAACTGTCCCCCAGTGAGGGTCAGTGTGTGAATTCTATCCCCCAGTAGGGTCAGTGTATGTGGGACTGTGTCCTAATGAGGGTCAGTGTTTGCAGAACTAACTCTCAGTGAAGGTCAATGTGTGTGGGAGTCTGTACCCTAGTAAGGGTCAGAGGTGTGGGAGTCTGTACCCCAGTGAGGGTCAGTGTGTATGCGAGTCTGTACCCTAGTGAGGGTCAGTGTGTGTGCGAGTCTGTACCCCAGTGAGGGTCAGTGTGTGTGGGACTGTATCCCAAGGAGGGTCAGTGGGAGTGGAACCTTCCCCAGTGAGGGTCAGTTCTGGGCTGAACTCTAAATGAGGGTCTGTGTGTGTGGAAATGTCCCCCAGTGAGGGTCAATATGTGGGACTGCCCCCCACCATTGAGTGTCTTTGTGTGTGGGTATGTCTCCCAGTTACTGAATTATGGAATGGAATGCTGCTGAGATCCATACCACAATGAAGTGTAACCCGCACAAGACCCTGCCACTGAGTGCGTTACGTGCAGGACCTGCACTGTGAATACAGCCACTGTACGCAGAAAACCAATGGGTCTCATCTAGAATGAAAATCCCACCAACATCCAGCAAATGGTGATGCAAGCTCTAAACTTTCTAAGTCCCAAACCACTATCAACTCATTCATGAAAAGAGCAGCTCCAAATTTCTCGACCCAGTGGAACATGCGAGTCTCAGCTGTGAATCTCAAGTGGAATACAGAAGCATGCTGGAGAAACTCAGCAGGTCATGCAGCATCCACGGGGTCACCCACGTTTCAGGCCTGGTCAGGCAGTGGCCTGAATAACTGTTTAACTTGTCTATCTTCTTCTCAGATCGGACAGAGCCAAATTCATTAATTGTTTCGGGGGACACATTAGGGATTCAAAGTTAAGTTGGCAGAAATCTGCTGATTCGTTCCAAGCAACATTGACTCATTCAATATTAGGATCTGTGTTTGCTTATTTAAAAATGGAAATACCAAATGTGCTGAAATGTACTATCCATCTAGAATTATCATAAAGTATTTTTTATTGCATCTGGAAGTTTTTGAGTTTTCATTTCCCAGCCATTAAAGAGTGTAATTTGCTTCGAATATAAATTTAATGAAGTGCCAAGATGGCAAGGACATTGATAGCTCAAAGCCACCACAGCAAAAAATGAGGCTTTGGAAGCAGTGGCTTGGAGGTGGGTGAAGGGGGAATCTATTCAGTAGAGCATAATCACAATGAGTACGTCCAGCTCATTTGGTCTGGAATCCTTATAGAACTGTTTCTGAACACTTGCCCCATTCATATTTACACACACAATTCAGCTCTGTGAGAGTAAAATGACTGAGGGTGTGAAATCTGTCGGGGATGGAAGCTGCAAGTATGACAAAGAGAGGGGGCAAGTCCAAAATATTTGATAGGTTCTTGATTAACTGGGGCATCAAAGATTATGGGATTAAAGCCAGGCAGTGGGGCTGATCAGCTCATGATTAAATTGTGGGGTGCACTTGATGGGATGAATGGCCTAATTCTGCTCCTATATCTTATAGTCTAACTAGTGGGCAATTGTTCACAGGGGAAAGTTGCTTCAGAAATTCCAAGAGTGCTTGACATGCTTTGACTTTTTCCTCCCAGATTATTACATTTTAAACATAAAGTATTAAATTTAGTAAAATATTAAACCATTACAGAAAGGATATATTTTGTTCTCAGTTGATTGGCTGTTTTGAGAGAGCCAGCCATTCACTGTTAAGCCAAGAAACATTGAGATCTCTTGTAAATAAATCAGCCTCATTCTCTTTAAAGGTGGTGGGCTGTGTTTGGGATTAAAAGATAAACTTGCTGGAAATGTTTAGCAGGACGGGCAGTATCTGACAGAGTGCAAAATAAAGTCAGCATTTCATTTGATGAAAGATCATCAACCTGAAATGTTAACTCTTGCTTCTTCACTGACATTGCTCAACCTCCTCGACATTTTCAGCATTTTGCTTTGCATTCAGTTCAGAATTTCAGCATTTAATGAGTCGTGATTGGTTGTTTTCTTTTCAGATTTGGGAATTTGAACCCAGTCTGGATTTTATTCCCAGAGCCCTTCTTTCTTTGATTCTGCAGATATGCACAAAGTGAGTTAATTGGACAAAGGGAGATAAGTTAAAAAGCCAGCCACAGAAGCAAGGATCAGCCAAGCCCACCCCATTACCGTTTTCTCATGTGCCAACACTGAAGATTTTCCTGGTTCATAATCAAAAATGCTCTTTGGCTCAGCTCGATACCTCCGTGTGTCCACTTTCTTGTCCAGAGGACCCCAGTTGTTCCTGGAAGATGCAAAATATATTCATGGAATCAGAAAACCTCCTCAAAAGGTGGCCTGCCTAACCAAATCCCCTTCAGGGATGGAGGCCTTCGACCCCTCTCCCCCTTGTCATGGCAGCTTTTTTCTCCTCTACCCTCCCATTTGGCCTGTCCTCCCCTTTCCTCCCCCCTCCCCCCAATTCTTTTCTTCAGGTGCCAGGCCCAAAACATTGGTAACCCTTTACTTCCTGCAGATCCTGCATGACCTGCTGAATTTCTCTGCCACCTTTGTGTACCGCAGCTGTCATTGCGCTGTAATATCTTTAAACTGAAAGTAGTCAATATCTGGAACACACTGCCAGAAGAGGCAGAGGGATCAGATACAATCACTACATTTAAGAGGTATTTAGGCAGACATTTAAATAAGCAACGCATGAAAAGATATGTTCTATTGGGACTAACGTGGATAGGCAAAATGACCAGCACGTGTGTGATAACTGAAGGGACTATATGCATCAGCACCACTCCCTCCCCACCCCCCCCCCCTCCAATCTCTGGTGAGCTGTCTGTTCTACTCCCAAATCCATTACTCTGTGAAAATGTGAAAGTGGATTGCAGCTTTCGTGTTTGTAAACTGTCAAAGGAACATAATAATCGGTTGAATACCCCTTATCCGAAATGCATGGAGCCAGAAGAGTTTCGGATTTGCTTGGATTTTGGAATAATGTGTTTAATAAAGTGAATAATGCCCGCATCGGACTTGTCAGCCACAAACGAGCCTGCAGCTGACGTGGACTTTTACCCCCTCCATAAATCTTCGTCCGCGAAGCCAAGCCAAAGAAAAGAAAAAATGCTTTGTACTTAACAAACAAAAAACTTGATCTCTGCTTACAAAAGAAAATAAATACAGCACCAAATACTAGAAATTCTGATGGATGGCAAAAAAAAGCACTGTGAGTAATGAATGTAGGTCTGGCTGTGGCAATGGTTGGTAACAAATTGGTGCCCACTTGTACCATCATGTCAGCACTCAAAAAGTTTTGGATTTTGGATAAGTGGTACTCGACCTGTAATAGGTTAACAATGAGACCAACTCAACTCAGAGTTTGGACAGGACTCCCCTCCAGCATCAGGTTTCTGGAGCAGACACAATCTCACTTTTTCTGCACGAGTTATATTTTTTAAATCTTGTATTTATGGAATTGTAATTTATAGTTATTTTGCACTTTGTTCTGCACTTTACTGCTGCTGCAAAACAACAAATTTCAACACGCAATAGATCTAATTTTGATTCTGAAATTAGTACTCAGAAGTTACGCTGCAGAGACGGGCAACTCTGCACAGCTGATCTGATACGTTTAAAAAAATCGCAGCACAGGTCGAGAGAATTGGGGCTGCAGACCAAGTCAACTTTGAATTAAATGGTAAGAACAACGAGAATTTTTAAATCATGTAAACATTCGCACTTGGCACATGGCCAAGACCAGCGCCTATTGTAGATCCTGGATTCCCCTGTCAATAGAAAATGCAAGTTGGTGAGGTGAAGTTGGCGAACTCCAGGATTTAGATCATTGATCAAGGAATAGCAGGATGGTAAATAGCACATACCACAGCCGCTCTGAGCTGGGGTTTGTGGTAGAGGAAGGAAATATTCAGATTGGGGATACTGAACCTACTGTCATCCTGGCAAATCATCGAATTAAACAGAGAGGTCTGCAGATGCTTTAGAAGTTCTCTCCAGATTGGAAGAATGAGCAGATTTGTTAGAGGTATATCAAGTACGAGAGGTTATAGATAGAGTAAATCCAAGCAGGCTTTGGTTGAGACAAGAACTAGGACATGGATTAAGGGTGAAATGGGTTTAGGGGGAACTTCTTCACACAGAGAATGGTGGGAGTTTGGAACGAGCTGCCGGCCAAAGAGGTGAATGCAGGCTCAATGTTGACATGCAAGAAAAATTTGGACTGGTACGTGGATGGGAAGGGTACAGGGGGCTATGGTCTGGTGGCAGGTCAGTGTGACCAAGCACAGGCTAGATGGGCCAAACAATCAGTTGCTTGGGCCGAACAGTCAGTTACTGTGCTGCTGTGTTCTACGGTAGTAAGCCAGAGAAGAGTGCGGGTGGCAAATCATTGAACAGCTATGATGCAGAAGAAGGCTATTCAGCTCATCATCTTCTCACTGGTTGTCCCCGAGACCAAGCCTCCAGTCCCACCCATAGCCCTGCCTCTGTCGGTTCACAAACTTTTCCCAATGATGTATTCATCCAATTTCCTCTTGCAGCTCTTAACAAAACTGGCCTTTAACATATTAGCAGGCTGCACGTTCAACTTTCCCTCATGAATCCTTCTCCTTTTAATTATCCTAGAGACCACTAGGCCTCAAACCTTCCACCAACCATTCAGTACAAACCCCTCATTATTTTACATAAAATTGGCCAAAAAAAATCACAGAAAATAAATAGGTAAAAAATACGAACATTTAATATTGGAACCCCCACCCCCAGCGATTTGCCCATTAAGCAACACCAATCTCAAGCAACCAGAAAATCCACTTATCCAGCATCCTCCAATCCCCAGAGGTGCTGGATACTGGGTTTTACTGTACCTTTATCTAATCTCCCCAAAACCTTTGCCAAAGAGAATGCCTCTCTGATCTGCACAATAGTTCATGATGTATCAATCTGAGCCTTACAGATGGAGGACAAGGTTTGGAGTGCTTGGAGATGAGTCTCCTTCTGCAGGATTCCTGGCATCCAGCCTGTTTCTATGTGACTGGTCCTTAAGTTCCCTGTTGAAGGAGTTGGGTTATTGGTTCTGAGATATCGCGGAGAGAGTCACATTTGAAAGGAAAGCTGAAACTCAACCTCTCGGAAAGCGGTCTCAGTGAGGATGAACGGGTCGGTAGAGGCAGGGTAGCTGATCTGCACTCAATGCTCCCAGAGTTGATACTGTCCATCGCACTCTTGGAACGAGGCACAATAGTTTGGCTTTTCCCTGCAGGAAGTAGAAGGAACCAGTTAGTGGAAGTGCTACCCAACAACCCCAACTCTACTGAAGTCGACACACCAGGGTCATTCGAGGGTTTGTTTAAGGCAAGTTTATTGTCATCTGATTGTATAAGTACAACCCAACAAAACAGCATTCTCCAGTCCTCGGTGCAAAACATACAGACATATAACCAGACATAACACGCATACAAACATAAAAATAAATTTTAAAAAATTGCTTCTTAAATATGAGAGTCTCGGATGGTTAGTGTGTGGAGTACCTTTGGTCGTTCAGCATTGATACTGCCCGTGTGTGCAGGGTGGAAGGGGTCCTAAACAATTTTGCAGCAACTCCAGAACCTAACCTCAATGCTTTGCATTTCTGAAAACAAACCACAAAGCCTGGATTGGACATGTCTTATGAGGCAAGGTTGACAGAACTAGGGCATTTCTCTTTGGGGCAAAGAAGGATGAGTGGAAAGGGGTGATGGAAATAAGATAATGAGGTGCTTAGATAGATAGGATGGACAGCCAGTACCTTTATCCCAGGGTGACAGTAGCAAACATCTATAGAAAGTGAGGGGAGGAAAGTTTAAGGAACAAGTCTGGGATAAGTTTTTTTTAAACACCCAGATTAATGGGCACCTGGAAAGTAATCCCAGGGATGGTGATGGAGGCTGGAACAATAGGGACATTTAAAAGACACCATGTAAGAAAAAGAGTGTTCTGGGTGGGAGATAGGAAAGGTTTATATTGCGTGTGGCGGATGATGTTTGTTCTCATGTTGAAATGTTAGGAATACTTAGACCACACCTGAAGTTGTCAGCCACCGAAGAGTAGAAGCGTTTATAACGTGCTGTCAGCTTAATATAGACACACAACGTGTGACCTGGTGACATGACATCTGAAGTACAAATGACCTCATGAGTAGGCCAAGGCTTGTCAATAGACCTGCGGGTTCTATGCCTTTTGGCTGTAGTAACTGCCAGCAGATAGATGCTGTTGTGTCGAGCTGTCACAAGACAGGAGCTGTTAGCGTTGGTTCGGCCCACTCCCTCCAAGCCTACCGCTCCATGCAGATTATATTAGATTGTTGAGTATTGGCAGATTGGCACCACGTGGTGGCTGAAGGACCTGAAGTGTGCTATAATGTTCTTCCATATGACACAGGACTCTAATACTGAAGAACAATGCCATCATACTGGATAGTGGATTTCCGAATCTCGCCTCCCTGACAATATTTGTAGTGTTTTTCTGCACTATTCCAGCTGCCAACTGCCACATTTCACAGCGAGATTCATTCCCGTGGCTGCTTCATTGAACAAGATCCTCTCACAGCTATCTCGGTGTCGCTGGCATCAGCAGACTCTGTGCTCCGAGGTCAATGCTGCAACCCAGTCCCCGATGGAAACAGTGCAGGGTGGGGAATGTTCTCTGCCTGAGCTGCTCCCCTGACTAGGTTGATGAAATATTATCCAAAAACTATCTGATACAGCGGAGTTGGTCAGAAGGCCAAGCACACAGAGAAAGAGAGAAAACTTAGCCAAGTCCATCACAGGCTCTGGCCTCCCATCCATTGAAGGTGCTGCCTCAAGAAGGCAATCAACATCAGAAAGGACCCCCATCACACAGGTCACAACTTCGTCTCACTGCTGCGTCCAGGCAGAAGGTACTGAAGCCTAAAGAAGTAGCATCTCTCGTTTTCTATCGAGCAGCTATCAAGATGTTTGAACCTCCAGTAAAAAGCTAATTTTAAAAATGGCAGCATTGCCAGAAAGAGTGGGGAATGGGAGGAACAGTTCTCCCCGAAGGATCCTACTGCCTATCGCTCTGCACAGGCCTGTTAAAATTCTGCAACCACGGGGCCTTGGGCCTAGATGGCATTTCCTGCATACGACAGCAGCCATGAGGGGTTGCAGACTGCAGGGAAGCAGCAGACTGGCACAGGGCAGGAGTAAAGGAGGAAGAAGCCGATTATCACTATAAAAATGAAGGACTGTGCAGTGGGGCGGTCATTGTCGGAGTGGTAAGGCCTTGGTTCAACAGGCTTCAGGGAGGGATAAAAGTTAAAGACAGAAAGGAACAAAAAGGATTCAGCAGGTAGGCACAGGTCAGGGCAGGTTCTAGAGAGCATATATTTTATTACTCCAGTTATAAACAGTGGGAATGGCAGCCAAGGCAGGGGAATGCTCCTCTTGCAGAATACGGTACATCCAGCTGCAGCTCCTGACAATTTGAGTTAAGGAATTGGAACTGGTGTTGGATGATTCGGGAGGAAGGGGGAGGGGTGATAGACAGGAGTTACAGAGACACTAACACATCTAGGAGGCAGGAGGAGGAGAGGGAACGGGAACAGGATGCCCCTGTGGGCATTCTCAATAACAAGTATACCATTTTAGATACTGTTGGTGGAGGACGATTTACCAGGGACAAGCCACGGCAATCAGGACTCTGGCACGGAGTCTGGTTCTGTGGCTAAGAAGAGAAGGAAGAAAGGAAAAGAGATGAGCTGTACTGATGGAGTATTTCATAGTTAGGGGGACAGGTGAGTGGTTCTGTGGAAGAGATCAAGTATCCCGGGTGGAATGTTGCCTCCCTGGTGCCAGAGTCAGAGATATCTTAGATCAAGTTCACGGCATTCTCAGGAGGGAGGGGGAGCGGTCAGATGTCATCATCCATGTAGGGACCAATGACGTGGGTAGGAAGGGTGAGGAATTTCTACAAGGAGTGTTTAGGGAGATAGGCAGTAGCTTGAAGGACAGGACTCTCCAGCCTCCAGGGTTGTGATCTCAGGATTGCCACATACTGATGAGGTTAGAAACAGGAGGATAATGCTAAAGACTTGGTGCAAGAGGGAGGGCTTCAGGTTTCTAGATCATTGGGCTCTCTTCCGCTGAAGGAGGGACATGTTCCAACAGGACGGATGCAGCTGCACTGGAGGGAGACTAATATCCTTGCGGGAAGGTTCTCCAGTGGGTTTAAACTGGATTTGCAGGGGGATGGGAATCAGAATGCCAGAGAAGATAAAGGAGTGGAGAAGGAAAAAGATTATGTGAAAATCGCATGCTTCATTAGAAGTCAACGGGTTGTATGTGGTTCAAAAGTGCATCTATTTCAATGCAATTTTGGGAAAGGCAGATGAGCTTAGAGCATGGAATGGCACGTGAAATTATGATATTGTGACCATTATTTATACTTGGTTGGAGGAGGGGCAGGACTGGAGGCTTAATGTTCCAGGCTTTAGAATGGGGGGGGTGGGGAGTGGTATTGCTCATCAAGGAAAATATGAAAGCTGTGCTGAGGCAAGCCAACCAGAGGACTTGTCAACTGAGGTTGAGTGGAGCTGAGGAACGGGAAAGGTATGACTACACTCATGGGGCTGTGTTACAGACTGCTCAATAGTCAATGAGAATTGGAGGATCAAATCTGTCGAGACAGCAGACAGCTGCAGGAAACAT
The DNA here is from genome assembly GCF_036971445.1 of Narcine bancroftii. Taxonomy (NCBI): domain Eukaryota; kingdom Metazoa; phylum Chordata; class Chondrichthyes; order Torpediniformes; family Narcinidae; genus Narcine; species Narcine bancroftii. The sequence continues at coordinate 95,517,639 of NC_091474.1, forward strand.
AAGATTGTGATTTTCCACATATTGACTGGGACTCCTATACTGTAAAAAGGCTGGTTGGCTTGGAGTTTGTCAAATGTGTTCAGGAAAGTTTTGTAAATCAATATATCGAGGTACAATACTGGAGAGAGTGCAATACTGGACCTCCTCTTAGGGAATGAGACAGACAGAACAGGGGACAGAAATATGTGTAGAGGAACATAATGACATTAATTTCAAGTTAATTATGGAGAAGGATAGGTCTGGGCCTCGGACTGAGGTTCTAAATTGGAGAAAGGCCAATTTTAAGGAAATGAGAAAGGATCTAGAATGTGTGGATTGGGATGTTGTTTTCAGGCAAGGTAAGTGGAGGACCTTCAAAGATGAAATTTTGAGAGTAGAGAGTTTGTACATTCCTGTCAGAATTAAAGGCAAGCTTAGCAGGCAGAGGGAACCTTGGTTTTCCAAGGGATATTGGGGATCTATTTCAGAAGAAGAGAGAGGTGTATAGTAGAAATAGGCAACATGGAAAATCCTAAGGGTCTCTACAGGTATATTAAGAGCAAAAGGACAGTAAGGGACAAACTTGGTCCCCTTGAGAATCAGAGTGGTCGCCTTTGTATGGAGTGAAAAGAAATGGGGGAGACCTTAAATGTTATTTTTTCCATCAGTATTCACTCAAGAAAAGGGGACAGAGTCGTGGGAAGTCAGGAAAATAAGCAATGATGTCAGGGAACATACAGTTTAAAGAGGAGGAAGTGCTTGCTGCCTTAAAGCATATAAGGGTGGATAAATCCCCAGGGTCTATTCCCTCGCACCTTGAGGGAGGCTAGTGTAGAAATAACAGGGGCTCTGGCAGAAATATTTAAAATGTCCTTAACCACTGGTGAGGTGCTGGAGGATTGGAGGGTAGCTCATGTTGTTCTATTGTTTTAAAAAAGACTCCAAAAGTAACCCTCAAAGTTACATGATGTCAGTAGTAGGTAAATTATTGGAAGGTGTTCTAAGAGATTGGATATATAATTATTTGAATAGCCAGAAACTAACTAGCAGAAGTCAGCATGGCTTTGTGTGTGGTAGGCCGTGTTTAACCAATCCTATAATTTTTCAAGGAGGTTACCAGGAAAGTTGACGAAGGCTGAGGATGTTGTCAACATGGACTTTAGTAAGGCTTTACTGGAGGGTTAGTCAGGAAGATTTAGACACTAGGTATTTATGGTGAAGTAGTGAACTGGATTCGACAATGACTAGACAGGAGAAGCCAGAGAGTAGTGGTGGATGATTGCTTCTCAGTCCGGAGGTCTGTGACGAGTGGTGTGCCTTAGGGATTGGTTCTGGGACCATTATTGTTGGATTTGGATGATCATGTGGTAAATTGGATCAGCAAATTTGCAGATGACACTAAGATTGGAGGCGCTGTGGACACGAAGAAGGTTTTCAAAGCTTGCAGAGGGATCTGGACCAGCTGGAAAAATGGTAGATGGAATTTCATGCAGACAAGTGTGACATGTTTGCATTTTGGAAAGATAAACCAAGAAAGGACGAACACGGTAAATGGTCGGGCACTGAGGAGTGCGATAGAACAGAGGGATCTGGGAATAAAGATACATAATTCCCTTGAAAGTGGCATCACAGGTGGATAGGGTTGTAAAGAACTTTTGGCATATTGGCCTTCAAAAATCAAAATGTTGGGTATAAGAGTTGGGATGTTATGGTAAAGATGTAGGTGAAGCCACATTTGGAGGATTGCATTCAGTTTTGGTGTCCTAACTACAGGAAAGATATCAATAAGATAGAAAGAGTGCAGTGAAAATTTACTAAGATGTTGCCCAGGCTTCAGGAAATGAGTTAACAGGGAACGGTTAAACAGGTTAGGACTTTATTCCCTGGAGCATCGAAGAATATGAGAGGAAGTTTGATAGGTTTTTAAAATTATGAGGGGGATAGACAGAGTAAATTAGATGGGCTTTTTTTTCCACTGAGGGTAGGTGAGACAAACCAGAGGACATGGGTTGAGAATGAAAGGGGGAAAGTTTAGGGGGAACTTCTTCACAGAGAGTGGTGGGAGTGTGGAATGTGCTGCCAGCTAGGTGGTTAATGTGGGTTCAATTTTAATATTTAAGAAGAATTTAGACAGGAACATGGATGGGGGAGATATGGACTATCTAAGTAGGTCTGTGGGACCAGGCAAAATACATGGTTTAGTACAGTACTGAAGGGGCCTGTTTCTGCTATGGTGCTCTATGGTTCTAACACCCTACCACCCCCCACCCCGAGAAGGAGAAGCAGAGGAGATAACCCGAAGAACAGCAACCACAGTGTAAGATCAGCAAGGAGCTCTGTGACTGAAGGACACACATAAGCAGCGAGCTGCTGGTGACCTGTGAGCAGGAAACCTGCACAGGCTGTGAGCTGCTGATGACTTGAGGTCAAAGGAAGGACTCACACTAGACTACGGGCTGCTGGAGACAGGCTCACGAGAACCAGGGACTGGAACTGGGATTCAAGAGGGTGCTGTGGGCAAGAAGGGCCTCCAGGCACTGAAGGGTTTCCTCATCGTGTCAGAGGTTTGGATCTGGGTTGCCAATGGTTTGAACTGCGGCCGCAGAGGCTGCAGGAACGATGGAGGAAAAACCACATAGACTCAGTGTCTCTTTTGCATCTTTCTCTGATTGTAAGGGGCTCTGGATGATGCCAATGGCTAAACTTTAATTTATGTCAGACTAAAGGCTATTTCATATAATATTACATTTCTGTTTTATTACATGACAATAAATAGTATCTGATCTGATAACCAAGTCTGGGACCATCAAAAGATTGGTCTGCACCAGTGAAACATTTTTTTTGCACTAAGGACAAATGTGAATATATATCTCTCTTCTTAAATCTTTATTTATTTTTTCTGTCTTCGCATATTGCGGTAATTTAATGTATGCTTTTGTGCCTTGCAAAACTGTTTGACTGCAGCAAGAATTTCACTGTGCATCTGAACATTGTCATGAACTCTAATTACACAGACTGGAGCTCAGGTGGCCGATGGCTTGAATTGAACTGGAGTTTGCTTGGCTGCGGAGGCTGGAGGTGAATCCATGTAGACTCGGTGACTTTGGTGGGGGGGGCGAGGTGAGTAGGGGGAGGAAATGACTCTCTTTTGTTCCTCTTTCTCTGATGGTGAGACGCGTCGGGCAAGTTCTGCACATGACGAATCTGTCTGCCTTCTGGCAGACTAAAGCAAATTTCAAGTAATATTACATGACAATGAAGGAATCGTGAATCATTACATTACCCTGGGTCGGTGGCAATCCAACCGTGTTCATGTTTGAAGCAGATCTCAGCTCACACTACACCTCATTTAAGACTTTCATAAAGCAACTCTTTGTCTAAAACTCCTCAAATAATTCTGCAGAACTGACATCTTTTGTGATTTCTGCTGCTCATTTTTACCTGGACAAATGGTAAAACCTGAGTCTTAATGATCAGTAGAGGCAGGGCCGAAGGTGTCTTATTCTATGACAGAAAATGTGAGAGTAGTCTGTCATTCACCACTACCATTCAAATTTGCCCAGACTGCCTCCATTCCTGTATCTCCCAATGGAATGGATTTCCAGGAGTGGCCTGAAACACCATCTCTCAAGATACATCTCCTTTACCCACAGAAATCTATCTGCAAACTCTAAAAGAAACACTGGAACTATCAGGCAGGAGCGATTCAGAACCCCATTATCCAACATGAGGGCAAGTTGTTCTTCAGAATCAGTGTCTGGCGTCATTAAGTTTTTCCTTTGTGGTTTGAGTTCATTGACATTCGATTCTGGAGTTGAATCTTATTTGCAGAAGTTTTGTGATGTTTCAAAGTTTGTGGCTGTCACCAGGAAGGGTAGCCACGGAAACCACAGAGCGAGTGGAGGCAGCGATTGGAAGGTTTGGTGATGTTAGTTTGTCCGACCCCCCACACTTCTCCCCTTCTTTATCTGTGCCACAAACACAAGATGGGGCTGGAACCTTCAGATGAATTGACAGCAGTGAACAGATCAAACTGCGGTGTGGCTGGTTATGGCAATGAAAATCTTGACATAAGATTATTTTAAGTGAAACAAGAAAGCCTACAGATGCTGTGATTATAGTGAAAGCACACAAATGCTGGAGGACCTCAGCTGGTCTCGCAGCGTCCAATAGGAGGTAAGGATATATCACTGATGTTCTGGGCCCTGGGGAGAAGGAAAGAAAGGACACGAGGAGGAGCAGAGACCAACAGACGTAAGGTGTTAATTGGACAGGGATAGGACAAGTGAGGAAAGATGAGAATTGATCGGGGTCACCTCTCTTCTCTCTTGTCTGATCATTATCCAATTATTTCCTTTTTCACCTGTTGGTCCATTCCCCATCCCCCTGTACTTTCTTTTCCTCTCCCAGCCTTTTAATTTAGGCACCCGTCTGCTTTTCACTCGTACCTTGAAGAAGGGCTCAGGGTCAAAACATTGGTTATGTATCCTTACCTATGGACAGCACGAGGCCTGCTGAGTTCCCCAGCACTTCTGTGTTTTCACAAGACTTGATTTGAAAATTCAGAAAAATTTCAAAACAGTTCTTACAAAGTGTCATCAATCTGAAAGAGCAACAGTTTCTCTTTCCAAAGATACTGCCGAGTGTTTCCAGCATTTTCTGTTTTAAACTTGTTTATTTTCACCTTTCACTCATACCACTCAAACACAGGTCTTCTCACTTTTCTGGACGTGATGGGAATTCATTGCCCTGAAATATTAAGGTATTTCTCCAAAGATTCTGCTTTTCCTGATGAGTATACCAGCATTTTCTGTTTTTACCTCAGAGGTCCAGCACCTGTTACAACCTAACTTTGTTACAACCTGCTCATCCTTAATTCCACTGAGAGTAAAACCAGGTGAAGTGTGAAAGCAGCACTGGGTCTAACGTCATCGGTTGGAATGATTTTCATTCCCCGTACTGTGGCGATCTTCCACGGGGATGGTTAAGGAAGCATTGTTGCCATTATATAGCACTTGAAGTACTGATACAGTCTCGATCCACCAAAGAAAGAAATAGAGGAAATGCAACAGAGACTGGTTCCACGGTTGGTAAGTTTACTGTGCAAGAGATTAATTAACCTAGGCACATGTTCTCCAGAGTTTAGTAGGAGAGATCGCATCAAAACTGATGAAATTCTTGAAAGACTGGCTTCAAGGGAGGAGGGATCTCGGATCTGGTGATGTTGTCTGACACCAAGGGGTCAGCCATTTAAGACTGAGATAAAAAGATTTTTTTCTCTCTTGAGAATGGAGGTGGACTTTTAAAATCCCCCACTCTGGACAGTTGCGGCAGCTTTGTCACCGCACGCAATTAAATCAGAGCTGAATGGACATTAAGGGAATCAAGGGATGGTGGATCATTCGGGGAAGCAAGATCCACCGTGGAGTATAATCAGGGAGTCATGGAGCATAGATATTGTGAGAAGCAGGCGAGGGAGGTCAACGCCCAACTGCAAGGATGTTTCCATTTTATCACAAGGAAGCTGTACTCACCGTCCTCTGAATAACAGTATCGTTGGGGATAGTAATCCAGTTCGTCATCTGGAAGGAAAGGAAGCGATGAGTAAACCACCCTGAGTTTGTACCAGAATTCCATTTCACTGTGAGGATACACATATGGACCATTCCCGTTCTCCCATTTTATGGAGTCTGTGTAAAGTATCCTAACGCATAGCCAGGTGTACAAAAAGGCGTCTTCTCTGTGAATGAACATAATGCACACAATTCCAATTTGAACAGCTTTGGACTGTCCAGTATTGGGATACTGGTTAATTTTCGCATGGAGTTTCCAGAAAAGTGAAAATAGACCCGGATGGCATTAACCCCGGCTTCTCCAGTTTCTATTAGAGCTTTCAACCCCCCACCCACCCCCCCCCCCCAACATCTCTCTTTGTCTTCCATCCTCTAGCTCTGTCTCTCCCTCTTTCAGGTACTCGGACACAGATAATGCACTGGCAGACGTGGCTGGAGGAGTGTAGCTGGGATATTCAGGTGGCCGGGGAGAGGACACCTTTCGGTCACCTAAACCTGCCAGCTGAAGGAGAGCCGCATCCCATTAGTGCTTTCAGGTGCAACGGGGGATTCTCTGAGCCGGAGATTATACCTAAAGGAGGAGGGTTAGGTAAGTGCTCCTCCTGGCCGGGTTCTCCACTTTCAGGTGGCCACCCAACAGCTGCATTGGGGTAGAATAGGCGGCTTTACAGTCGAGTATTCTGGCCACCTGAAAACGGCTTCTCTCTCTCTCTCTCTCTCTCTCTCTCTCTCTCCCCTTTTCTCTCTATCTCCTTTCACAGAGCCAAAAACAGTCTCTCTCACCTTTCCTCTTTCCTGTCTTCTCATCAGATCCAATTAACACCTTTTGTCTGCTGGTCTATACTCTTCCCCCTCCCATTCTTCCTGTTTTCAGGCAGCCTTTGAATGCAGACGCTTGGCTCTCTATTTATGACTTATATGCTGTTGAAGGGCTCAGATCCGAAATGTCTTTACCACTGGACATTGTCAGACTGGATGAATTCCTACAGCATTTCTATGTGTTTAATAAAATAGCAACTCCTTATTAGGACTCTATCCTCGAGGAATACTCTTGCAAAATAGTTATTTTTATCTTTCATTGCTTCCTTCACTTTAGACCATCTCCTTTCGGGTTCTTAGCCCTTTTACAGAGCTACTGAATTCTGAGTTGCGCGGAAACAAACCTCTCACTGTCACCTCCGCTCCTCTGTGAAGGATCTGTTTACATTGCCACTACAGTTTCTGGTCACAGAGCAAAGGAAATTCTGCGTTAGAAATGCCAGAGTAGGCAGTTGAAAAACAAAGAGTACCTTCCAGAGTCTCTCTCTTAGCAACTTCTGAGAAGACATAGGTTGGGGTGTAAGTCTCACTTTCTAGAAAGAAATGGAAAGAAGCTAAAGTGGATGCAACTTGAAGAGGAAAGCAATTAGCCGGATAGGTCACACAGGAAAGCAGAAATAAATTGCTTTGAAGGGACTGGAGGTGGTTCAATACCAAGGCTGGAATGTTTCTCCCGGCCCTCTTCTGAATTCCAAAGATTTATCTGGAAACTGTCCCGAACAACATTCTTAACCCAAACCTTAGATGATTAATAGAAGACCCATCATCCAAGAGCAGCCATGCCCTCACCAATCACCCATCTGCACAGATCCAATCAAGGGACAGTTTTGGAATCCAGACAGTTTCCTTTCTCAGTCCATCAACAGAGCCCATGTGTGGGACATGTCCAGTAAAGCAGCCATGGACCAAGGGCCTGTACCACACAGGATGCTTCAAACTCTTAATCTACCTACCAATAAAATTATTGTAAGCCTCAGCCTTCACATACATGGTGGAATCTCATTTTATTTTAGTTTTAATTTCCAATGGACAAAAACTATTGCCATGAAAAGAAACACGAGTGATTTGACAACTCAAGCAGGGAATTCATATTTGGTGCCAGAGAAAATGGGCGAGGTACTAAATATCTACTATGCCAAGGAGAAGAAGAGTGACAGGGAGGATAATGTGGAAAATTCACGTTAGGGCATGTTGACATAAAAAATGAGGTGGTACCAGGTCATCGGAGGAACATTAAAGTAGATAAGCCCTCAGGCCCTCATGGGAAATATCTGTGGTTATTGAAAGAGGCAAGGGCTGGGGCCTTGACAAACACCTCTGCATCGTCACTAGCGACAGAGAGGTCCCAGAAGACCGTAGAGTTGTACCTTGGTTCAAGTAGGGAAGAATGGGAGGAAATTATGGACCGGTGACACTCACATCAGAAACAATTGGAAAGAATACCAAGGAATAGGATTTCTGCATATTCAGAAAGTCAGGGCCCGATTAGGGACAGTGAGGTGCATGTCTTCTTACCAATTTGCTTTGAGTTTATTTGGGGAGGTGACCAAAGGTGGTGACAAGGGTAGGACGGTGGCTGTTGTCTACATTAGTAAGACATTTGACAAGGTCCTTCATGGTAGGCTGAAACAGAAAATGGGGTCCACAGTGGGTTGATAGTTTGGATACAAAATTGGATGGTCATCTAAAACAGAGGTAGGTGGTGGAAGGGTGTTATTTAGGCTGGAGGCCTGTGAGCAGTGGTGTTCTGCAGGGATTGATGTGGTCACCCCTGTTGCTTGTGATAAAGCATGATACAAAGATACAAAGATCGGTGGAGTTGTGCACAGTGTAGAGGACAATCAATGGATATCAATTTGCTAAAGATATGGGCAGAGAACTAGCAGTTGGAGTTTTATGGGAATAAGTGTCAGTTGTTGCACTTTGGGAGGTCAAATATAAAGGGACTGTGTATAGATAATGGCAAGCTGTAAAGCATTGATGTGCAGATGGATTCAGCTCCACAGCTCCTGGAAAGTGGCCATGCAGGGTAGTAAAGAAGGGGTAGGTTGGCTTGGCTTCATTGGGCAGAACACTGAGTGTAAAAGTAAAGAGATCATGTTGCAGCAATGTAAAACTTTGGTGAGGCTGCACTTGGAGTACTGTGTTGCCCCCATTAAAGGAAGAATGTCGAGGCTTTGGAAAAGGTTCAGAAGAGGTTTAACAGGATGTTGTCTGGTTTAGAAGGTAAGACTTCAAGACAGAAGTCAGACAAACTTGGGTTATTTTCTCTGAAGTATCAGAGGCTGATGGAGGTTTATAAAATTATGATAGGCATTGATAGGGTGGACATTTAGAATCTTTTTCCCAGAGTGAAAGGGTCATATATTAGATAATGTGTTTTAAGTTGAGGGAAGGAAGTTTAAAGGGGATGCGTGTGCCAAATATTTTACACAGAGAAGGTGGGTGCCAGTAGTGATGGAAGCAGATGCAACAGTAGTGTTTGAGTACATGAATATGAAGGGGATATCTATCGGGTGCAGGCAAGAATTTTTAGTTTAATTTCTGAATAGCATTTTATGCAATGTGCAATTCATCAGATCAGAATTACCTCAAGTATTAGGAGGTTATGGGTAGAGGTCAAGTGTACCCCGACTTACAGCTACATCTTTGCAGAGTCCCTGGTGTCGAAGGGATGTGTTAAATCCTTCTTTTATCTATTTAGCAGTGATCATGTGAGGAAGATGCATAGGAGAGGAATGATGGGAGTTGGAAGGGAATTAAAATAAAACAAAAGAAAATGCCAAAATCTGCTGAAGAAGCCAAATCCCTTTGCCTCTGCTCCAAAGAGGCTCTGTACACTTCCAGGTCATTGTGGAATGGACATCCCCATGAAGGGGGTAAACTCTTCTCATTCCTTCACTTGAAATGACTGATGCACCAAGAAGTTCAGCAGGGCAAATAGTGCCTCCATGGAACAAAAGTGAAGATACATCGCCAATGAGTTGCCCACTGACATAAACAATTCTGAGTGGATCGCATATCTTTTGGTCGCCATCAGAGAGCAGAGTTCCAAACATATGGAGGGTAGTTGGTGAGTCGAGGTGAGGAACCCACGCATACTGCAGACTCCTGGCGACTACGCTCAGAGGACTCACACCTTGCTGCAGATGACTGGGGACTGGCTGAAGGGGTACCAGGTATCGGAACCGGGATGCGAGAGCATGCCGCAGGCGCTGAAGGCTTCCTGATCATGTCAGAGGTTTGGATCTGGTTGCCGATGGTTTGGACTGTAGCCTGTGTTCTTGCAAAGGCTGTGGGAGCACTGGACACTCAGTGAGTCTGGTGGTGGGGACGGGGAGGACTCTACTTTGCATCTTTTTCTCTGACTGTAAGAGGCACTGGGCAATTTCTGCTCATGTGAATCTTTGCCTTATGACAAAGTCAATTTCATGTAATACTACACCTGTTTTATCTTGAATCTCTTGAGATCTTGAGATCAGAGCAGAATCTGTTTTTCTTGTTTGAATATTTTGAAGCCAGTGGTCAAGGGACTCTTGATAGACAGAAGATGAGGGTGACAGGAGAGAGGCAAGAATATTTGAGGTGACAATCAGATCACCCAGCAGTGACTTCCAAACAATCCTAATTGGTGTTTACTGCACAGATCTGTTTCCTGGATTTCTGACCTCCTGTCAACCATTCCTGCAGGATTCACACACCACAGCCATGATCATCTTCACATCCAACCCTACTTATCAAGCTGAGCAAAACAAAGCAAATTAGTCCAACAGTGGACTTCCCCAAATATTTTTATATGTGGACGCAGTGTATTCAAATGTTGGGGGGGTGGGTGGGGGGCGTACTGAAATTAATTCCACTCGGATAGTAACTGCCCAGATTAAGAACTTCCTCTAAAATTAAATTGAATGCTTTTGAAGAAGGTTGGAGATTGTCAGCATAATTACCACTGTTTTAATGTGCATCCTGCCTACCTTTGGATATTCAAAATCAAACCTGCAGAGACAAGAACTGGCCATCAAGTTGGTGTGACTAGATGGAGCACTTCAAGGATGAGTAGTCAGGTGGCCAATAGTATATGTTTGGGACAGAGGTCAGTAACAACTGATGCATCATCCCACCAAGGTCTAACGTATCATCCCACTAATGACTGATGCATCATACCGCCAATTGTGTGTATCTGGGGGATGGAACAATTGAAGGCAAAAAAACCTGTGACCAAGTCTCCAAGCCCGTATCCATTCAGAATTGACATCGCAAACCACAATTGACTCATCTTGGTAATTTTGTTGGCTGAGAAGGGTATTGGATACGTCCAGACCAGTGGGGTAGGCGTGCTCACTGTTGTGAGCTGTGCTGTGAGAAAGTGACATTTTAGAATGCCGGAATCTCATTCCCAGTCAGGCACAAAGATCCACAACATCTAATAAAGGGGTTCCTGACTATAATGTGTACAGGTGCCCTGGAGAGAGAAAAGGCAGATTTGTTTTGCAACTATCTTCATGTTAGTGCCACACCACCACTGTTAGATGCAAGCACAGCAAAGCTTCTACCTCTCTGCTAAAGGCCAGGGCATATGCAACGTAATGAAACCCATGGGATGGCAGAGACAATTTTTGGAAGCAGAAAGGAATCTGTGTGGTGGATGGTAGATTCCATTCCCTGCGTTACCTTCCAATTTAGGACTAGGTGTCGTCTCAGGGAACACGTAGCTGGGAGTATAAGGATTTTCCTCTGCGGCAGAAAAGAAAAAGGAGATTGCAACTCCAAAAACCATCTCACCCACATCTAATTCCCACTGATCCAACGGGCTGGAGATCCACACCTTAGCAGGCAACACAAACACCAACCCTTGCTTCCCTTTCCCCTATCTAACAGACATCCCTTGACATGCTTGCCTCATATCAATAGCCCTCCCAAGTTGAAGCCCCTAAATCTGCCAAACCCAGGCTCAACCCTGATTGGGTCCAGGATCTTGCCGCGGCAAATGGCTGAGATTCTCTGAACGGTGTTCATTTCTGGGTGGCAGAAGTAAATGCAAATCACCATGAGAGTCTCACCAGTCCTCACAAGCAAGCCCCCTGCTCCCAGATTCCCATATCCCTTCATTCACCAATTGCATAGATTGACACATTTCAATCACGACACATACTGGGAGCCTGCTTGGTGTTTGGAGAGAAATCCTCATCACCACCATTTCAACCCTCTGCAATGGAACATCAGACATTTCCATGCAGAGAGCTATCAGCTACCAAGCTAAACCACATTAAATAAACTTGGGGACTGGGGACACGGCAGCGCCATAGCCCGACGCTCGTAGCCGCTGGTACCTTCTCCTTTGCGCTGCCATTCAAGGATCTCAGGGAAGCTGTAGGTAGGGCGGTAGAGGTTTTCTTCATGCAAGTCTGAGCGGAAAGGAAGGGCAATGAGAGACAAAAACTTGGAGGCTCAACAGAAAGAAGACGAAATCACACAGAAAGGTCATGGAAGTCACCCATTCCATCTGAGTCTTGAGGAAGGGTGCAGATGCTAAAGGGAGTGGCATGGTTAGTGCAGCGGATAGCGCAACACGATTACGGTGCCAGCAACTTGGGTTCAAATCCAGTATCTGAATGGGTTTCCTCTGGGTGTCAGGTTTCCTCCCACCATTCACAAAATGAAAATGGTGACCGACCACTTCTACCCATCCCATGAATGGTGTCTGGCCTAAGTAGTTCTGTCTGGATATTTACGTTATTAGTATTTACAGCCCCTTCAGTCCAGTTAGTCCTACAGACACCTTCTCCCAGCCACATTCTTCTCTTTCTCCCCATACATAGCCTCCCCTGACAGACGTTGAGCACCTTTGCTTTGATTGCTGCAATAGCAAGGACCTCCTAGTGGCCAACCATTTCAATTCCATGCACTATTTCTACACTGACGTCCATGCCTTCAAACACTGCCAAACCTGCAAACTGGAGGAACAATATTCCATCTGGGCACTCTCCAACCAGACAACATTAACATCAACTTCTGCAATCTCCATTAACATCCTCCCCAGAGTCTCTCTCTTTCTTTATCCCTCTGTCTCCTTTTCTCTTGCTCCTCATCCCCTTCCGTCTCCATTCAAAGATCTTCCCTATCAGAATGTTTCCCTTCAATCTCCCACTTGCACTCACCTGCTAGCCTGTACTCACCCCCCCCCCCCCCACCCTGCTTCCTCCTCCCTCCTTCCCACACCTTTGTATTTAGGTGCGCCTGGCTGTTTTTGTTTATGTCAGGCCCTTTACTTCCTCTGGGTGCTGCGTGCCCTACTGTTTGAATGTTGCGTAAGTGTCTGCTGTTTACTTCAGCTGCACAGAGAGTCCCACACACCACTCACAGTCTGACCATAGGTTCCTCTCAGATACCCCAGTAGGTTTCTTAATCACTTCCTACCTTTTTTACCTCCCATCAAATGGAGACCTTCCTGGGCCTAATTTAGCAAGGCCGTTCTATCGCTGCTGCAACCTTCCTTGGAAGTCACAGTCCCAAACAATGGAACGGGAAGGGCAAAGGTCTCCCCTGCCTCAACGCAGCTCTTGATTAATCACAGCGATGTAGCATGGGAAAGCAGCCACCACTGCTTTAAACTGTTCAAGGAGGATCAAGGAATTCAGCTCATGGGCTGGAGAACTTGCCGAGTTAAATGCTACAACTTGGAGAATCAAGTTACCTTTGCTAAGTTTGTGGATCTGTTTGAACATCGTCTTGTACCAATCTTTCGGCCGCTCCACATTCTGCAGATCCAAGAGGAAAGAGATGTTAGAACCAGTCTCGACGGAGCGGAAGGCGAACAGTCTCATTGCAGCACAGTGTCAGCTGACACCTCCTCACCTTGATCCCTAGATCCTCGGGGGCAATGAAGGAAGAGTTGGTGACCCGGGTAGACTTTGGGTGTCTGCTGTCCATCATTCCTCCTGCGTTGACAGCAGTGCAGGCTCCTTCTGCAGCTGGGATAGCTGTGTTCTGATCAAGTAATCTATCTGGCACAAAGTCTGGTAAAAAAAATATAAGGAACACAAATATGTGCAGAAACAAAAATACACCAACTTTGCAGCAATGTTTAAATCATTAGGTTGCACAGTGCCTAATAAGGAAGCAAGTGGAATCACTATTTACCTCTAGGGTTAACCATAGTTTGAATTCAAGGGAACATATTTAGCAGCCAACAGCTTTTACTCTCAAGTGACCAGAGCAACTTGGATCAGATAATATTCAGAATTTTTTTCATTCTGATACTTGTTGAAGTCACGTCATGTGGATTGTCGCCAGATGCTGTCAGAGTGTGTGCTGGTTACAAATGTCATCAAATAGATGATATGACTGGGGGCAAGTCGAATCCAATGAGTTGCTCTCATGCTCTCTCACTTGCAAACAGTCTAAACAAACTGGGTAGAGCTAATACACCAGGATACACTGGACAGGGCACCCCACCAAACTGACATGTGAATTGTCCACAAGTATCCATGGCCAAAGCCAGGTTTGGTCCTACTTCTATGGGTGGTTGAAACCCACCACTTAAAGTAGACATTATTTCATGAACCCCACTCAATTCCCCATATTCTGCATCTTTTTCCAAATATTTATACAGATATGAACACTTCTTCATTAAGCATTACTTTAAACACCTACTCTGAGTCAATCCCACTTCTCCAGTCTCTTTAATATCACTGGAGTGATTCTTATCATATCTCCTGACCTCTTGCTGCATTCTGCGAGATGATGTCGAGACACACTATAACCCAAACTCACAAACACTTTCTTCAGGGTAATTAGGGATGGGCTATAAATATGAGTCTTGTCCTCCTTTGAAAATTTGAATTGCAAATAAAAAAATCAATCAAAACAGAAAATACTCAGGCCAACATCTGCATTATTTGCCATTTACAAAATCGATTATCCATTTTACTTTAAAAGGTGTAAATGTTTTCATGAACTTAGTTGTAATTTTCACTTCTAAAGTGTAAATGTTTTCATGATTAGAACCTACAGCACAGAACAGGCCCTTTGGCCCACAGTGTTGTGCTGTCTAGAATTTCCCTACTGCATACCTCTGTTCCATGTATCTGACTAACATCTCTTAAAAGATCCTATTGCATCTGCCTTCACCACCGTGGCGGTGGCGCATTCCATGCACCCACCCCTCTCTGTGCGAAAAACTTACCTCTTGCAATCCCCTGTACATTATTCCCACCTTATAATTCTGGCCCCTCGTGTAAGCCATTTCAGCCCTTGGGGGCAGGGGGGGGGGGGGGAAACCTCTCACCATCCACATGATCAAATACTATTATATCATATAATTACAAATTCTATCTTGTAGCAAACCAAATGCACGTTTCAGGGGAGCATCAGGACAACAGCAACCCAAATGCAGATTTAATGGGGAGCTTGGTAGATTGTCAGCCGACAGCCTGGTACAACCATGGGTTGGGTGTAGAGAGCAGCAGTGCCAGGGTCACACAGACATCCCGAGAAGGATCTAAAGCGATCAGCAGTGCCATTTCCACATTAGGGCCTGGTTTACCTGCTCTCACCCAAGCTGCAGGACCTGCTGGGAGTGGCTCTTTGCAGAAGATTTTGAAAAGGAGGAATAACGGGATTCTCACTTACCTGACTGGCTGTTCAAGCGCTTCTGTTGTTCTGGTGAGAGAACAGAAACATGCCTTTAGATGCATTGTCCACTAAGGAAGAGGGCCTGTTATTTTCGAACCCACTCCATTTGGGTGTGCAAGTCCAAATGCCATCTCACTCTTTTCAGCAATAACAATACACTTTATGTATCAAATAAGTCCTTGATAGTGAATGTAAACCAACTAGTCCATTTCCTGTTCACTAGTCGGCATAACCAGGCTGCTCGTCAACAAATGGGAGACATCGTCAGCTCTCTTTACCTAGGACATGATAACAACTGAGTGGGCCAGGCTGCAAGTTGGAGAGAAATGGACAGTCAACATCTCAGCTTAGAACCCTGCTTCAGGACTGAGGGTAGTGTTAGAGAAAGGGGTAGAAAGGATGTGATAATGAGAGGAGATCTCATAGAGGCTTTTCATATTTTGAAAGGTTTATATAGGGTGGATGTGGGTAAGATGTTTCTCTTGGTGGGTGAATCGAGGACAAGGGGTCATAGTCCGAAAATTAGAGATTATCCATATAAAACAAAGATTAGGAAGAACTTCTTTAGCCAGAGGGTCGTGGATCTGTGGAACTCACTGCCGCATACAGCAGTGGAAGCCAGATCACTGGGAGTTCTTTTCTTCTTTGGCTTGGCTTCGCGGACGAAGATTGATGGAGGGGGTAAAAAGTCCACGTCAGCTGCAGGATCGTTTGTGGCTGACAAGTCCGATGCGGGACAGGCAGACATGGTTGCAGCGGTTGCAGGGGAAAATTGGTTGGTTGGGGTTGGGTGTTGGGTTTTTCCTCCTTTGCCTTTTGTCAGTGAGGTGGGCTCTGCGGTCTTCTTCAAAGGAGGTTGCTGCCCGCCAAACTGTGAGGCGCCAAGATGCACGGTTTGAGGAGTTATCAGCCCACTGGCGGTGGTCAATGTGGCAGGCACCAAGAGATTTCTTTAGGCAGTCCTTGTACCTTTTCTTTGGTGCACCTCTGTCACGGTGGCCAGTGGAGAGCTCGCCATATAACACGATCTTGGGAAGGCGATGGTCCTCCATTCTGGAGACGTGACCCATCCAGCGCAGCTGGATCTTCAGCAGCGTGGACTCGATGCTGTCGACCTCTGCCATCTCGAGTACTTCGACGTTAGGGATGAAAGCGCTCCAATGGATGTTGAGGATGGAGTGGAGACAACGCTGGTGGAAGCGTTCTAGGAGCCGTAGGTGGTGCCGGTAGAGGACCCATGATTCGGAGCCGAACAGGAGTGTGGGTATGACAACGGCTCTGTATACGCTTATCTTTGTGAGGTTTTTCAGTTGGTTGTTTTTCCAGACTCTTTTGTGTAGTCTTCCAAAGGCGCTATTTGCCTTGGCGAGTCTGTTGTCTATCTCGTTGTCGATCCTTGCATCCGATGAAATGGTGCAGCCGAGATAGGTAAACTGGTTGACCGTTTTGAGTTTTGTGTGCCCGATGGAGATGTGGGGGGGCTGGTAGTCATGGTGGGGAGCTGGCTGATGGAGGACCTCAGTTTTCTTCAGGCTTCAGGGAGTATTTAAACAAGAAATAGACAAGTATCTTATTAGTGAGAGCATCAAGGGATATGGGGGAAATGCCAGAAATTGGAACTAGTGTAGAGTAGCTTAGTGTAGATTTACGGAACAGACTCGATGGGCCTAGTGGCCTGCTTCTTTCCTTTTGTCTTATGATCTTGTGAAATAAGGTTGCATGGGAAAGCCAAGGTGGATGAGAAGGAAAGAGAAAGGGACCAAGGAGATTGGGTTGCTTGAAATTGAAGAATTCAATGTTGGTGGGGTTCTGTTCTCACCCCCCCCCCCATACCTAGTCCCTGGATAACCAGTTCCTTCTCCACCCATTCACTAACCACAAACCAGTCCCATCATATCCCTTCACTTACTGCTCATGACATACAAAGTAGGATTGGCCATTTGGCCTGACATGCCTGCTCACGGCTGATCTGGCCGTGGACTGTGCTTCAGGATTAACTTAGTCTCAAAAGCAAAGACCCCGCCCTAAATGCTTGCAAACTATCAATTCCGATTCCGCACGTTCTATTACTATAGTACTACACTGCCTTCAACTTTTAAACGAAAATGGAAACATGCCTTAGCTGAATAGTAAAAACACGCCTCAGGCCCTCAGTCAGCTGGCTGGTTTGTTTCGATGTCGGCGAGACGCTATGAACGTCATTAATAGCATGATACGATAAATAATGTCATTCAAATTTAACTTTACTGAGTTAGTTAAGTATCTGTCTAGACTGATGAAAGTTTTGGATCAGTGTGGTGTGATGTGAGAGAGAGTGGGGCGGGCGTGCTTAGTAATGAGAGGATATGGTGGACGTTTCAACAGTTTTAGGTGGCACAACCCAGTTCACGACATTTTCATTTCCTCATTTTGTTTCCCTGAAAATTTAAATTGTAGTTTTGTTATTTTTGACATTGAAATTGATACCTCGATGAAGGTAATTGTATTACTGAAATGTCAGACATATTATCTAGCTCTATAGTAAATGAATACCTTTTATTACTTTGCTATGCAAGTAAAAAATTTGTGTTTTAATATTTATGTGTATTTTTTTTTAAATTTAGGGCCCCTTTATAACATTTGCGACAGGCCCCGCACCAGCTTTATCTGGCCCTGGCTTCATAACCACCCACACCTGCACCTCCCTCCTTGGTTATCTCTATCCATAATTCCTCTTTATTCTTCAAAAAACCATCTATCTGTGACTTAAATACATTCCATGAGATGCTTCAGCTGTTTCCTTTGGCAGAGAATACCACCAATTCATATCAGGAGAAGCAGTTCTTCCTCACCTCTGTCTTAAATCAACTCCTCTTAATCTTGTGGCCACGTTATATCATTTTAGTTTCAGCGGCCAGTGGAAACAACCTCCTAGCGTCTACCTTGTCTGTTGCTTTCAGGTTATTACGTCTCTGTAAGAACTGCCTCCTCATCTTTCTCCACTCCAATGAGTACAATCTGAGGCTACTTAATCTCTCCTCATAAGCTAACCCCTCATGTCCGGAATGAAGTTGGTGAAACCCCTCTGCACTGTCACCAAAGACAGTATTTGGGAGAGTTGGTGGCCGACTGTTTCCACCTGACCACCAGCTCTGCCTGAAATGGTTCCACCAATCTATTCCTTTCACCAGCTGTCTTCACCTTCACCCTCCCCTAAATCCACTCATCACTCCCCAGCGTCTGTGTCTTGACAAGGCTCAGTCACTCCATCATCCTTCACCCATCAAACACCAGCACGCTGAACAGTGGCGCACTGGCTCAGCCCCCTCTGGTTCAAGCTGCTGATCCACGACTGCATGGCCTGATCCAGCTCCAACAGGGTCACCACGTTTTTCATACGACTCAACAGTCGTCGGCCTCATCTTCAACAATGATGAGTCACACAATGAGAGGAGAGGTGGAAAATCTCATGAAATGGTGCAAGAAGAACAACCCAAGTCTCAACGTGAAGGAGATGACCGTGGACTTCCTGAGGACCAGGAACGACCACTCTCTACTACACATCAATAACTCTGTAGAACAGAGAGTTGAGAGCACCAAGTTCCTTGGAGTTCACTTAACTAGTGACCTATTGTAGACACACATCTCCTTGTTTGTTGGGAAGGCGCAATAGCGATTGCACTTCTTGGGAAGACCAAAGTGGGCAAGGCTACCGGCCACCATCATGTCAACCTTCTACAGGAGCTCCATCGAGAGCGTCCTGGCCAGCTGCATCACAGGGTGAAGAGAAATGGATCGGAGGTCAATCCACAGGACCATAAAAGTGACAGAAAGGATCACTGGGGTCTCCCTCCCTCTCCTACACCCCCAAATCCTCATCGACATGATCCATCAGGATTGATGTCTGAAGAGGGTGCAAAATCATCCAAGACTCTCATATATACAAAATAATATTTATTGACTTGTTTATATGGTTACTTGTCCTTCATATATATTATTGCCTTTTGAGAGTTATGTCTGGTTGTGCGCCTGGTCCGAGGATGCAATTGATGCAATTGAATGACTTTTGACTAGTTGATCCACTTATCACCTCTTGAATCCTCCAACTCTCTTTAATACAGCCCACCTTCCCCAGGGCAGGAGCAGAATCTTGACCTCCCTCCACAGATGCTGCCTGACCTGCCGTTCCTCCAGAAGCCTGCTTTGCGCCTCAGGTTCTTGCATCTACAGCCTCTTATGTCCCTTTAACCGGGCTTCCCTGGAAAACCAACAAGGTAGACTCTAGACGCTGGACAACGGGAGTCTGTAGACGCTGGAACATGGGAGCCTGTAGACGCTGGAACACAGGAGACTGTAGACACTGGAAAACGGGAGCAAGACACAAAGTACTGGAGGAAAAATCATTTCACAAAAATAACTCGACATGGTAACCATCACTTGCAGTATTGCAATGAGTGGTCTTAAGAGGACATTTATCTCCAAACCACCTAGATACATGGGCTATTTCTGTGGGAGAAGCTTTTGCTAAGTCATGGGCAGACATTGGGCAGGTGAAGTACTGCCATTCTCGAACTCAACCCAAGCCTGCCTGTCAGAGGTAACGGGCCATCTTCAACTGACCATTGGCACAAAACATCCGACTGGCACTCTCAAGTACCATCATTGCACCGGTAAAAGCCCATTCCATCCCTGGAATGAAGTCCCTATCCGATGCACCCCAGTTTTTCAGCGCTCCTGGAAAAATCTTGGGACATTTTACCTTGAAAAATGCACTTTGGAAATTTAGCATGGTGGGGTGGTTTTGCTCCTCGTGCTCTGTGATCTTGCAACGGATTAAAAACAAAACCATAGGAAATCTTGTCAGAGATTCCCTAGCTCAGTCCTTGCAGTGACTCTCCAAGCCAGAGCACAGGGGTTGCCAGTGATGGTGTGAATGCACCGTGGACTGTTCAAACCGCAAGATCCTACACCCTTCTAGTATTCCTGTCACTAGTTGCTGTCTGAAGGTCAGCAATCAGAAAGTCCACTAATTCTCTCACATGATTAGATGCTGTTTGAATGGACCAATAACATTCTAGTACCCAGTAAATTAAATCTTCAAAAAGGTTTGTTTGTCACTTTTCTCCTAATGTTGCAGGAATTAATCTTCTATTTTGGATACTCCAAACCGATAGCTCATTTAGCTACAGGGCCAATGACCAGTTGAATCCACTGCGGTCCTGAAAGGAGTTTGGACCTTCTCCCTGTGGCCTGTGTAGGTTTTTGCCTTGTGCTATGATTTCCTCCCACCCTCCAAAAACACACGGGTGGGTGGGATCATTGGGTGTAACTGGGCACCATGGTTTCAATGGCTGGAATCGGCTTTTACTGTGTTGTAAATTTAATTTTTTAAATTTAGACACAGCACCATAAGAGTGGCAGAAAGGATCACTGGGGTCTCCCTCCCTCTCCTCCACCCCCTGTCATCGACAGGACAGTAAAAAGCACTTCTGGCCCATGAGCACGTGACACCCAAATGCAGTACTTCAATTAACCAACAAGCTGGTCACAGAAGGTGACACATAGCGCCAGATTCGAACCTGGGGCACTGGTACAGTAATAGCGTTATGCTAACAACTACACAAACTATGTCTCCGCGCGGCAACCCGACAACCCAGGTTAGGTTATGCACCAAAAGTTCAGGTTAAATGTTTCATGTAGTGATTGCAGTTCACACCCCAAAGGCCATGGTTACAAGTACTTGGAATGGCAAGCTGAGACCCCTCCTTACCTCGATTGTGCTGGAGCAGGACTATCGTTGGATTCACAGAGGTGGTTGATGGGTAGGCTGACGATCTGTTGGATGAGGTGAGAACTGGGTGCAATCCCACACTCTCGATGGACGATACTCCTTCGCCCACCCTGGGCTCAGCATCCTTCCAGACAGGAGAATGGAGTCAGAGATGTCCATTGTGCCAGCATTCCAAAGCACCTCCCCAGACCCAAAGCTCCCAAGTCACCTCACTGGTCCCACCTGCCTGAAACTCCAAACGCTTTGCAACAATAGTCTCACCCCTTTCCCAGGCGGGAAGCTGTGTCAGGAGAAGCACAGGCAGGGTAGGGACCATCCTCAGTACATGAAGTCCAAGGTCCTCATGCACATCTCCAGATTTGGCACATATGTCCTACTGGAAAGATCTTCCATACATACTACTGTCATTCCCTGAAAATTCTCCAAGCATTAAGCATTGCATTCAGTTTGGTCGCCTCATTACAGAAAGGATGTAGATGCTTTGGAGATGGTGCAGAGGAGATTTATCAGGACGTTGCCTGGATTGGAGAACATGTCATGTGAAGCAAGGTTTATCAGAGCTCTGGAGCAATGAAGGATGAGAGGTGACTACATAGAGAAGCATTTAAGAATTTGAGGGGCACAGATAGGGTGGACAGCCAACACTTTTTATTCGCCCCCACCCCCACCGAGGTGCCAAGAGCAAACACCAGAGGACACATGTTTAAGGTGAGTGGGGAGATATCAAAGGTAAGTTTTTTGTTGCACAGAGTGATGGATGCCTGGAATACATTGACAGAGGTAGTGGTGGAGGCTAGTACAATAGGGACATTCAATAGTCTCATAGATAGGATCATGGACATAAGCAAAATAGAGGGTTGCAGATGTGAGGTAGGGAAAGATTGTGGAGTAGGTTTATATAGGTCAGCCCACATCATGGGGTGATGTGACTATGTTCACTGACCCTGCTGGAGGTTGCTGCTGGAACTGTTCAATCTCTATCTTTCGGATGGATATGAACAAACACCTTAAACATTCCTCTGCTAACAGACTCTCCTGCTCCTGAAAGGAATTCTCTCTTCAACAAAGTGCTGAATTCCCACACCACGATTTAATCTTTCCTTCGCCTCGAGGGAAGAATGTCAGTGTCTCTTGTCTCCTCTGTGGGCTCCTCCCTGCCCTTGACCATAGGGTCTCAGGCATAGAGGAAGGAATGGCAAGGCATCCCTGGGTTATTTGACTGCGGGATGAGAGGAGTGGGGCTCATCCTGGTCAATGGCAAGGACCACCTCAGTAGCCAAGTTTCTTCACCATCGAGTTCCAACAAGAGGCCCATATTTAACTTTCAATCAACACATCTCAACAGATAACAAGCTTCCAAAACACATCTTCACATAATTCCCTCTGGGACTTGACAGCTCAGCTGAATGGGAGGAGTTTGGCATTGGTGGGTCCAACCCATTCAGGAACTTTATTACATGCTGCCAAGTGCATATTAATCAAACATCAGGCAGGACATGCACAACATGCTTGCACTCAGTGTCCCAGTATCTAACCCTGGGGTCTGTTCACAGTGAGCTGGCACCGCAAGGCTCATCACAGTCCGATTGCACACACCCCCAACGTAGTTATCTCATGCAGTGACCATGCGAGGCAGCAAAGCTGATGCAGCAGCAACTCCAGGAACGCCTGCCGTGGGGACAGCTCTGACTGCCGAGAGTGAGCAGGAGCCTAGAGCAGCTTGTGTCAGGAGGAGTTGGAGAAACCCAGCAGGTCACGCAACATCCACAGGAAGTTCAAGGCAGTGCCCAACCAGACGCAACCTTGCATACCGATAAACCGACTCAGCCCGCCAACTAGGCGACATTGATTGGCTTCTCCAATTTGTGTTAACCCCACCTCCAGCGGTCTTCCTCTTTCCCTACTCATATCATCCTTCAGCTCCCCTCCCTTTCTCCTCCCATCCACTTCTTAGCCCTTTTCCTTTATCATTTCTCAGCTTCCTTATCTTCAACCTTCCATCTAGGACCTCTTAATGCTTCCCCCCCGCCCCCCCCCTTCCCCTTCCTACTGCTCCTCCCTCATCTTTTATTCAGGCCTACGCTAAATTTTGGCACTGCTGACAAATTGCTAAGACCCAAAAGATTAAATTAAATTGGGACATATAGTACAGCAACGGGCCCTTCCAGCCCATGAGCCTGTGCCAACCAAATACACCAATTAACCTACAAACCCTGTATGTATGGAGGGAGGGATGAAACCAGAGCACCCAGGGGAAACCCGCACGGTCATACGGAGAACGTACCAACATCTTACAGACAGCAGTGGATTAGAACATGGGCTGTGCTAAGATCTGTGCTAACTGTTTGGCTACCCTTTACTTCCTGTGGATGCTGCATGACCTGCTGAGTTTCTCCAGCACTTCGGTGTATTGACCCCAGCATCTGCAGATCTTCTTGTTTGCGACCAGAGATGTTTGATCAAGCTTGGTTAATGAAGCATAGGAACCCCTCCTGATAGAAACCTGCCCCTAGCACTAATCCACAGCAGACTACAATACCCAGGTGAGCAGTGCATGAGAGTAATGGTCCAGTCAGTGCCACAGACACGCTCAGCAACGGTTCAGGTGGTGACTGTCGAAGCAGGATTACAGCCGAGAGGGGAGGAAAGCAAGTTCAGAACCTGGCCCTTACTGTGCGTGGGGCAAATTCACCAAGCTCGGAGTCCGTGGCACTGTGTGGGTTGGCAGCTGGCAGTGGCAGCGTGGGCACTGGTGGATTAATGGGGGAGGAGGTGGAGCATGGAGAGTGGGGGACCCCTTTCTGCAGGTGCGGGGGGATGAAGTCGTCGAGTGTTGGCAGGGTCAGTTGTGCAAAGACGGGATGAGATGGTGAGGACGACGAGGCTTGCTCGGCTGATACCAGGGATGGAAGAAGCGTGTACGGACTCTCCTCGCTTTCACAGGTTGTGCCAGCAGGAGCTCTGCTTGACCAGGAGATCCCGTCAGACTGGGCTAAGGCAGCAGAGAGGTCCTGCAGGGAAAGAGCTTGCATTACTAAGTGAGGCTGCAGGAGAGCAACACCCAGCTGAACACCCCTTCCCTCTCATTGTGTGAGAGTGAACGCTCTCCTTTGCAGGCTACATGGAGGCAAAATCCAAACTGTGACAGGTAACTATGCACAGGTTTTAATCAGGGAGCAGCAGGTGAACCTCCAGGAAAGAAAGGACCCCACAAGCTGTCCCCTCCAACTCTAGGGCAGAGGGAGTCTCCACAACCTGTCTCCTCCCATTCAGGGATAGAAGGGACCCCACAACCTGTTCCCTCCCACTCTAGGACAGAGGGAGTCTCCACAACCTGTCTCCTCCCAATCAGGGATAGAAGGGACCCCACAACCTGTCCCCTCCCTCTCTAGGACAGAAAATTCCTCATTCCTGTCCCCTCCCATTCTGGAATAGAATGGTCCACAAAAGCTGTCCCCTCCTCCCCAAGGGCAGAGAGAGTCCCCACAATCTGTCCCCTCCCAATCTGGAATACAAGGGTCCCCACAACCTGTACACCCTCCCCTAGGGCAGAGGGAGTCACCACAACCTGTCTCCTTCCAATCAGGGATAGAAGGGACCCCACAACCTGTCCCCTCCCACTCTAGGACAGAAGATTCCCCACTCCTGTCCCCCCCATTTCTGAAATAGAATGGTACACAAAAGCTGTCCCCTCCTCCCCAAGGGCAGAGAGAGTCTCCACAACCTGTCCCCTCCCATTCACGGATAGAGGGTCCCTACAATCTTTCCACTCCCACTCTAGGGAAGAGGGAGTCTCCACAACCTGTCTCCTCCCATTCAGGGATAGAAGGGTCCCCACAACCTGTCCCCTCCCAATTTGGAATACAAGGGTCCCCACAACCTGTACACCCTCCCCTAGGGCAGAGGGAGTCACCACAAACTGTCCCCTCCCACTCTAGGACAGAAGATTTCCCATATCTGTCCGCTCCCATTCAGGAATAGAAAGGTCCCCACAACCTGTCCCCTCCTCCCCTCGGGAAGAGGGAGTCTCCACAACCTGTCCCCTCCCATTCACAGATAGAAGGGACCCCACAACCTGTCCCTCCCACTCCACGAAAGAGGGACTCTCCACAAACTGTCTCCTCCAATTCTAGGATAGAAGGGTCCCCACAACCTGTCCCCTCCCACTCCAGGACAGAAGATTCCCACAACTGTCCCCTCCTTCTATGGGGCAGTGAGAGTCTACACATCCTTTCCTCTCCCATTCTGGAATAGAAGGGTTCCCACAACCTGTCCCCTCCAACTCTAGGGCAGAGGGAGTCTGCACAACCTGTCTCCTCCCATTCAGGGATAGAAGGGACCCCACAACCTGTTCCCTCCAACTCTAGGACAGAGGGAGTCTCCACAACCTGTCTCCTCCCAATCAGGGATAGAAGGGACCCCACAACCTGTCCCCTCCAACTCTAGGACAGAAGATTCCCACAACTGTCCCATCATTCTGCGGGGCAGTGAGAGTCTACACATCCTTTCCACTCCCATTCTGGAATAGAAGGGTCCCCACAACCTGTCCCCTCCTCCCCTCGGGAAGAGGGAGTCTCCACAACCTGTCTCCTCCCACTCAGGGATAGAAGGGACCCCACAACCTGTTCCCTCCAACTCTAGGACAGAGGGAGTCTCCACAACCTGTCTCCTCCCAATCAGGGATAGAAGGGACCCCACAACCTGTCCCCTCCTCCCCTCGGGCAGATGGAATCTCCAAAACCTGTCCCCTCCCATTAAGGGATAGAATGTTCCCCTCAACTTGTCCCCTCCTCCTCTATGGCAGAGGGAGACTCCACTACCTGACCCCTCCCATTCAGGGATAGAAGGATCCCCACAACCTGTCCTCTCCCACTCTAGGACAGAATATTTCCCATACCTGTCATTTCCCATTCTGGAATAGAAGGGTCCCCACAAGCTGTCCCCTCCTCCCCAGGGCAGAGAGAGTCTCCACAACCTGTCCCTTCCCATTCACGGATAGAAGGATCCCCACAATCTTTGCCCTCCCACTGAAGGGAAGAGAGAGTCTCCACAACCTGTCTCCTCCCATTCAGGGATAGAAGGGTCTCCACAAACTGTCCCCTCCCACTCTAGGACAGAAGATTCGCCATACCTGTCCCCTCCCATTCTGGAATAGAAGGGTTACCACAACCTGTCCCCTCCCACTCTAGGACAGAAGATTCGCCATACCTGTCCCCTCCCATTCTGGAATAGAAGGGTTACCACAACCTGTCCCCTCGCATTCTAGGACAGAGGGAGTCTCCACAACCTGTTCCTCCTATTCAGGGATAGAAGGGTCCCCACAATCTGTCCCCTCCCACTCCAGGACAGAAGATTCCACATACCTGTCCCTTCATTCTGCGGGGCACTGAAAGTCTACACATCCTGTCCCCTCCCATTCTGGAATAGAAGGGTCCCCACAACCTGTCCCCTCCTCCTCTAGGGCAGAGGGAGTCTCCACAACCTGTCTCCTCCCACTCAGGGATAGAAGGGTCCCCACAAGCTGTCCCCTCCCACTCTAGGACAGGAGATTCCCCATACCTGTTCCCTGCCATTCTGGAATAGAAGGGTCCCCACAACCTGTGCCTTCCTCCTCTAGGGCAAGGGAGTCTCCACAACCTGTCCCCTCCCACTCAGGGATAGAAGGGTCCCCACAACCTGTCCCCTTCCACTCCAGGACAGAAGATACCCCATACATGTCCCCTCCTTCTGCAGGGCACTGAGAGTCTACACTTCCTGTCCCCTCCCATTCTGGAAAAGAAGGGTCCCCACCACCTGTGCCCTCCTCCTCTAGGGCAAGGGAATCTCTACAACTTGTCCATTTCCACTCAGGGTTAGAAGGGTCCCCATGGCCTGTTCTCTCCCAAATGCAGGACAGAAGATTTCCCATAACTGGTCCTCTCCTACTCTAAGATGGAGAGATTCCTCAGAACTAGTCCCTTCCTCTCTGGGACATCAGGCTCCCCAATGTCCATCCTGTCCCTGTAAGAGACCCTTCACTAATGTTATTTTCCTGGTCTTGCCCCAGTTGAAGCTGATTTACCGGGTGTGCCTCATGTCTCTCGTGCTACGACTCATCCAGTCCTGCTGCCTGCTACAATACTGGGCATTGCAACTAAACCTGGTCATACTCTCCCCCAACTAGAAAGAATGAAGCATTTAGGGCAGGGCACTCGGTCACATCTTCCACTTTCTAACCTGCACGATGCCAGAACTTAAACCCTAATCAACACAAGCAGTGACCAGGAGCTCAGCGCAGAGCTGGAGACCTCCTTGCAAATTATTCTGCACAAGGAGAGCGTGTGGTTATTCATCAATTTCAACAAAGCCTCAGGCACAACAGTGATTCTAATCTCCAGACGCTGCTGTGTAACGGCCTGTGTTTGTTACTGAGTGAAGGGTGTTACTATGTCCTAGGCAGTCACCTTTCAATGCCATTCCAAACCCAAGGCAGTGAACAAAAACAGGACAGGCGCTTTCAAAGAAAAGGTGTACATGCACTTTGATGGAATATTCTCATTACAGAAGAGGGGTGAGGAAGTGCCTTCCAGGGAGTGGGCAGACATCATCAAATGCCGTGTGGAAAATGATGGGAGGATGACACACACAGAGTGAAAGTTCAATAGATACCCCACTGCTTCTGTCTGCCCATTGAGGGGGAGTCCCTCGAGCGGTGGGAAGAACCTCGGCTGGTTTCTGACCAATCACAGGCGACGTCTCCCGATCCAGCGCTGACCTTCGGCCGTGTGATCCTGGGGGTGGGTTTCCCTGTGGGAGGCTGGACACCACGCCGATGCACCCAGCCCTGAGCGGGGAGACCGGAGGCACGGCGGCATGGGGGATGGGTAGAGGAGAGCTGGCGACAGGCAAGGGGATCACCGGGGCTGAAGCTCCCACGTCCTGGGATGGTGGGTAGGCCAAGCCTCCGGGTGCGGGGGAAGCAATTCTCCTGGACAATGTAATGTACAGATTGCTGACCTTTCTCGCTGGGGCAGGCACTTTGGCTGGGACACCAAGCCAGCCAACAGTCTCTGGCTTGGCAGCTGGTGCAGGAACCCAACCCTGTGCTGAGGCACTGTGGTGGTGAATGGTTTGGGAAGGCAGCAGAACTTTATCATCACCCAGGCTGGACTTCCTGGTGTAACTGGATACAGGTTCCTCGTGATACAGGCTGGGCTCAGGTCTAATGTACACATAATCCAGAATAGGGACAGGAGTGAAGTATGACAACTTAACCCGGTTGGAGGGGCGCCAGGCAAAGCTCTCTTCCCTGGGAGGTAGAGGGACACGAGGAGGCTTCTCGATTTGAAGAAAAATAGAATGCAATAAACAAAACAAAAGTTAAAGAAAGCAGACAAAAATTAAATCAGAGGAAAATAAATCCTTAATTAACAGCTGTTGAATTACAAACAAAATGATAGCGTCCAAACAGGCTCCTCCAGAAGAAATGATTCTTTTTGCATGAAGAGGAACTTAGTCCTCTGCTTTACTTCAAACCCCCTTCTCAGCTTTGCTCTTTAATCTCTTCCAACCCTTTGCAGCTTCCTGACGCTCCCGACTTTATCTTTCTATTATTGCCCTGCTTGACCTCCACTTGTTCCCAATTCCTGGAAATATTCCCTCTGAACCTTTCTATTTCTCTTTCCACCTCAAAGCTCCTCAACGAGCGCCACCAAACTGTTCTATTTCAAGTGGCCTGATGTTGGGGTTCAGGCTAGCTGTTCTTGCCCACTGTTACATCCCCTGCAATAGATTATTCCTCAAAGCCGACCAGCCCAAGGATGCAAGACTTTGTACCTGAGGTTGTATCTTGTGGTCGCTTGGCAGATTAGGTCGCACGCTACGAAATCCTTTAACTGACAATGATAAGGGGGCGGCTTCCTCATGAGATTCGCCCGTTGACGGTGGCCTCCAAATATCTGAATGGGTCAATGGCACAAGGCATCCAGAGTCAGCGTCAAGAACCCCCAACGCAGGACCAGAATAGAGAAAAGTCTGCTCTCTCCTACCTGTCTCCGAACCTGTGTTTTAACAGTCAATGAGAGAGAAGGGAACACGAGAGAAAGAGAGAGAGAGAGTTTACTCACACAGTGACCAGCTTGGTGACAGATCCAAACATCATCAGACATTTCTCAACCGTGACAAAATCTTTTTTCATGGCTGCTGGCTTGTTCTGAGCTGTTTGTTGCCACAGCAACCCATTCTAAACATGATGCCCTTGCAATCTCTGACCCTGGATCGCACAATGTATCACTGATCCACTGACATGAAGGCAACCATTGTTCTCAGCTCTTTTATTCAGGAGTGGAGTTCAAAAAAATACAAAAGTCAAAATAATTCACATTATCTCAATTCAGAGCAAGATGGGAAATGTCACAAACAACCGAATTTCAATTTAAAAAAAAATCACTTCGTGTAGGCAGAGAGTGAACAAAGCAGCTCTTCAAAGTATTCAGCCAAAACAGAGAGCAAGACAGGAATCCTGGAAAATTAAAATTTCCTTTTGAAAACTGATCACAAAACTCTATACAACTCCAAAGATTTCCATTCCACTCAGAAAGGTGGAGCTTGTGAGGTGGAGATGGTGAGGCAGTTCGGTCCATCTACAAAGCCACTATTCTATCCCTGAGACAGCCCTGTCCTTGATGTGGCTCCAGACCCAACAACATATTCAAGTCATAAATGTCTCTGGAAAGGCCTGGCCTATGGGGTTTTGATTCGAGAGCACACACTATAATAATTACAGGAGTCACACAGGCAAAAGGGTGTGTAAAATCATGGAGGTTAAGGGAGGGTTGGTTGTTTGGGGGAAGGGGGTTGAGTGGTGGATTAAGAGGGGTATCGAAGGGGGTTTGGAGTTTGGGGAGGTGAGGGAGAGGTGACAGGGCTGGAGGGTCGGTTGAAAGGAGGGCTGATGGAAAAGGTGTCTGAGGAATGAAGTATTTAAGGGAGAAAGATTATCGGGGAGTTGGGATTTGAGGGAGGTCTGGGGATTTGAAGGAGGTTTGCAGAGTTTGAGGGAGGTTTGTGGTGGTTTGAAGGAGTTTTGTGGAGATTTGAGGAAGGTTTATGAAGTTTCATGGAGGCTTGTGGGTGTGAGGGAGGTACAGAGATTTGAGGGAAATCTGCAGGGATTTGACAGAGTTTTGGGCGTTTGAGGGAGGTTTGGGGCTGTGAGGGAAGCTTAATGGTTTGAGGAAAGTTTGGGGCATTTTGAGGAAGGTTGGAGCTTTGAGGGAGGTCTGTTGGGATTTGAGGGAGGTTTAGGAGTGTGAGGGAAGTTTAAGGGTTTGAAGGAGGGGACGGTGTGAAGGACAAACTACCCACGTCCTCTGTCGTGCACTTTTGGGGAGGAAGAATGGACAAGCAAACGGGAAGCTTCAGAACCAAACACAAGGTCTGGGGAGATAGCTGGTCAAATCCTCCGAGTCTATTGTGCCACTGACTGCAGGGTTCTCCACACCAGCTGCACTGGGACAGTTACACAAGATGATGGGACTCAGTCCCAAACAGAGCAAGGGGCTCCAAAGTTCCAGAAGGCTTCTCTCATAAGGAAAATTTCCACTAGGACCACGATCCCCTTGCAATTTTGGCGGTAGAGAAAAGGAAGAACATGCAAAGAAACCTCTGCAACCCATTCTCCTCATCACTTCCCCGTAGCCCTTGGGTGAGACTCAGGGGATATCAGCTCAGGAGTACTTTCCAGTGAGTTATAGACAATAGGAGCTGGAGTAGGGCCTTCGGCCCGTCGAGCCAGCACCACCATTTTACAGATCATGGCTGATCACTACCATCAGTACCCCTTTCCAGCCTTATCCCATGTCGAGGCTGCAGAGGTTATCACAAATCATGGGTAAACCATCGGGAACACCTACAGGGAACGCAGCCATCAGAGGGCAACAGCAATCATCAAGGATTCACACCACCCAGCACACACTTTTTTCACTGCTATCATCAGGAAAGAGGTGTAGGTACCACAAGACTCACACCAGCAGGTTTAGGATCAGCTGCTACCCCTCTGCTCTCAACAGTAATCAGGGACTCATTTAAGGACTCTTTAACTGACTTTTTTTTTCCCTCTCTGTATTGCACAGCTTGTTTACATTGAGTCCAGTAATTTTTTGCATGGCCATTAAGTGGTAATTCTGCTGCACCAGTAGGAAAAAGAATCTATGTGATGTCATGTGCATACTCTGACAATAAATCTGAAATCTGATAATGCCTTACCATCTCTACTGGGCAATGGGTGAGGATTCTGACTCGGTGAGGTGTCAGGGTCTGGAAATTCCGCATAGCCTGAAGTTGTCCTCATTGTCACCGATCCCTTCCCCACGCTGACTTTCAATGGGTTGCCTTCTGGAAGGAAAAGGGATGACAAGTTATGCTGGTCACATTCACTGACATGCATGGAAAATAGAATGTTGTGGGAATTGGATGGGAAACAGCACTCCAGACCCACATAGTACACTACAGCACAGAAGCAAGACCTTGGGCCCATCTAGTCCACGCCAAACTATTTATTCCCCCTAGTCCCATTGACCTGCAGTCAGACCATAGCCTTCCATACCCCTCCCATCCATGTACCTATCCAATCTTTGAAATTGAACTCGTATCCACCACTTTAGAGGCACTGGGCAATGCTTATAGTCACTCTTTGTTTGCCCTATGACAGACATAATTTGAAGTATATCTTGTATATCATATTTTTACTTTATTATTAAACTTCAGCTGGCAGGTTGTTCCACATTCTTACCTCCCTCTGAGTGAAGTTCCCCGAATGTTCCCCTTAAACAATAGTCAGTAGGTGCTGGAGTCGGCCAATTGGCCTGTCAAGCCAGCACTGCCATTTATTGGATCATGGCTGATCATTCTCCGTCAGTACCCATTTCCAGCCTTATCCCCATCACCCTTAACTCCCCAGCCCACAAGAGCCTTATCTAACTCCCTCTTGAGCATATCCAGTGAATCGCCCCTACCACCCTCTGCGGCAAAGCATTCCACAGATCTCTCCTCATCTCCATCCTAAAGGGCCTTCCCTGTATTCTTAAACTATGCCCTCTAGTCCTAGTCTCTCTCAGCATTGGGAACATAGAATCTGATTTCACCCTGTCTAGCCCCTTAATAATCTTATACACCTCAACCATGTCTCCCCTCATCCATCTAAACTCCATCGCATATAAGCCCAGTCTTTCTAACCTTTCAGCATATGTCAATCCTGCCAACCCGGGAACTAACCTTATAAATCTGCGCTGCACTCCCTCCAAGAGAGTGTGTCCTTCCTCAAATTTGGGGACCTGTACTCCCTAGTTCTTGTCTTACCTAACCTCAGTGAAAAGCCTGCTTTCATTAAGGCTATCTATACCCCTCATAATTAGGAATACCATCATCAAATCTCCCCTCATTCTCCGATGCTCTAGGAATCTAGGAAGTAAATTCCTAATCGACTCAACATTTTCCTACAACTCAGCTGCTTAAGAACGTAAATGTTCTCTTCCTTGGTGACAATCCACACCACCCACTTCTCAGGGACTAGGAGGATGGGTCAGGAGCTCTCATTGGAACCTTGTATTGCATGTAGGCTCTACATCGTGCATACCAGGCATCATCCATCAATGGCTACAGTGCGAGACTGCAGGCAAATTCCAACAGTCTGAAAATAAATTGTCTGGAGCAAGGTCTTCAGCTCCAGGTCCTGGCTTTCTGATACTTCCATTCTGAATCACTGCTTCCCACAGCTCTTGAATTGCACTCCTCAGACCACAGGTTCAATGCCTCTTTCTCCCAAATCCTCACAGATCCATCAGCTCATTACCTGATTCATTGCCCAATCCTTCACTACGCTTGTAAAAAGTTCACTCTCTTCCCATTCCTAGTGTGCTTACAAATATTCACCGTGCCTTGAAGCAGAATTTATCAACCATCAATCCTTCTTGTCAATGAGGTTTCTGCAATTACAAGCAAGGCCTAACAGCCACAGAGCTCACTGGGGTAAGAGAACAGAGCCAATTTGTGGACCTGAATTTTAAACTAAAAATGACATGGTGCAGACCAGGGTTCGAATCCAGCGTTGTCTAAGGAGTTGTGTTTTCCCCATGACTCCCACATAAAAGGTTTGTGGATAAATTGGTCATGAGTGTTTTTGGTCGGCGCAGGCTCATGCTGCATCACTGAATTTTTAAAAAAGTGACCACAAAATGGTCAGATTTTATTAGAAACTAACTTCTCGTAAAATATAAAATATAAAATTTCAACCTAGCTTGGTCTGCATCGGATATGCATCTTTCACAACAATGGGCAATATATCACCCAAACCTTCTGCCTGAATACAAATCCCATGTCTTCATGGAAGTTCAGCTCTATAAATCTCTGGTGGGACCACACTTAGAATATTGTGTTCATTTCTGGTCACCTCATAACAGAAAGGATGTGGAAGCTATGGAGAAGGTGAATCAGAAATTTATCAGGGCGTTGCGTGGATTGGAAAATATGGCACGAGGCAAGTTTAGCAGGATGAGGGCTTTTCTCTTTGGAAGAGGGGTGACTTAATAGAGGTGAACAAGTTAAGAGACATAGATAAGGGAGATAGTGAGCATCTTTTTTTCAGACTGTGAGGTCATCTGCTGAGGCCAAATTTGGAGTGTGCAGTTATGGTGGCCTAAATGCAGGAAGGATATCAGTAGGATCGAAAGAGTGCAGATTTACTGGGATGTTGCCGGGTCTTCAGGAGTTGAGTTACAGGGAAAGGTTAAACAGGTTAGGACTTTATTCCTTGGAGCGAAGAAGAATGAGGGGAGATTTGATAGAGGTTCACAAAATTATGAGGGGGTATAAACAGAGTTAAAGTGAGTAGGCTCTTTCCACTTAGACTGGGAGAGATAAATACGAGAGGGCATGGCTTTAGGGTGAAAGGGGAAAGGTTTAGGAGAAATATTAGAGGGAACTTCATTCAGAGAGCTACCATTTGATGTGGTAAAAGCGGGCTCACTCTTAAGTTTTAAGAATAAATTGGATAAATACACAGATGCGAGAGGTCTGGAGGGTTATTGACTGGACTAGAAAGTCTGAATGGCCTGTTTTCTGAACTGCAATGTTCTATGGTTCTACGAGGGGAGGAGAGTTTAAGAGAGACACCAGGGGTATTTTTTTTATATACAGAGAGTTGTGAGTCCCTGGGGTGGTGGTGGAGGCAAGAACAATAGGGGCCTTTAAGAGGCACACACAGGCAGAGGGATGAAAGAAAAATAGAGGGTTACAAGGGAGTTTCATTTTTATATGGTAGCACAACATTGTGGGCAAAAGGGCCTGTTCTGTGCTGTCATTTCTAGATTCTAGGAAGAGAGCAGCAGAAAAGAGGGACTGAGCGTAGCGTTCTCTCCACAAACCTCTCCCTCTGACATAGTCTGGTTTCCAATGTGAAACCAGAACTGTGTTTTTCCTTCCACAGACACCTGCTCAATCTGCTGCTTCTGGAGTTTTCTGTTTTCACTCCTCAAAGTGCACTTTTTGGACCTTTGGTGGGTCTGGTGTCAAACTTGGAAGCGCTGCCATGAGATTCCTTGGATCTGCAGTTTGACCAAAATGGGACGCAGTGGCACTGCACCATGTCCTTGATGCCCGATCAGTGGGACATGGAGCGGGTTTTGAACCAGCCATCTCCTCGACAGAATGAGGGACAGTTTCCCAATAAATCTAAAGATGTTACAATTACCCAAATTGCGGGAAATTGAGTTGAAACTGTCAAAATGTCCAGGAAGCAATGCTACAACAACAAACAGCGGAGTTCTTTGCCTTGTTTTGTAGAGAACTGCACTGGTACGATGGAAGCTGAGGATAGGGAAAGATTATTGTGGAGAGAGCTTACATAAGTCAGCACAAGCGTGGACAGTACTTCCATTCTGGGTAGAAAGGCCAGAACTGTGCTTTAATGTTCTATGTATAAAGATGACCAGTATTTAGAAGGTGGGGCATAATCTTAGTGAGAATGTGAAAACAGCTGGTGGCAGGTGGGTGAGAGGAGAAGCTGCTGAAAGGGGGACGGGTGATATCGGAGCAAGAGCCAATTACCAAATATACCTGTCACCTGCCGTGTATTGGGAAAACCACAGAGTCTTGCTGTGGGGTCAACTCTTGACGGTCAGGATCGTGAGCCCAGGGAGGACTGGACTGCCACACATAGAAAACACGCTGCTGCTCAACAAAAAAGGCACTGCTGGACATCGAGGACCCTTTGCTGGACATCAAGGAACACCACCAGACCCTCAGCCCACAGGAACAGGGACGGAAAGAGCAGCACAACTCAATCGGCTCACAAACCCAAAAGGAGCTGTTCCGAGAAATTTTTAGTGGGCAATTAACCAACCGCCACACGATGTGAGAATGTAGGGGTGGAAGGCGGGGGAGGTGGGGGTGGTGGGAACCTATGCAGTCACAGGGAGAATGCGCAAACTCCACACAGACTGGGCCCATGGTCAGGATTGAACTCTGGAGTCATTGGCACTATGAGGCAGGATCACTGCGCTGTTTGCTTCACCTCTCAGCAGCGGCAGAAGCCTAAAGGAATCTGCTAGAGGAACTCTGCAGCAGGAGCATACAAAGAATTGCTGTTTTAGGTCAAGACCTTCCAACTGAGGGTGAAGAGGGAAGGTATGACAAGGAGAGGAGTGAGGAAGGAGACGGGGGGGTGGTCTTGATCTGGGTCTTCATCCAAAACATGGGGCAGAATGAGACAGGGGCTGGTCCTGATCTGGTGTTCATCATAAACACAGGGAGGAATGAGATAGGGCTGGTCCTGATCTGGATCTTAATCAGAAACATGGGGCAGAATGCGACAGGGACTGATCCTGATTCAGGTCTTCATCAGAAACATCAACAATTCCTTTCCTCCCACGGAAGATGCTCAGGATTCTGAATCCCTCTGGTAATTTGTTCGGCTCCACATTCCTGCATCTCCCTTGGCTCCAGCTCAGCTGAACGTTGATGACCCAATCATGGAGTTAATCAATCAAGTCTACAAATGCTGGAGTCAAGTGTAATGCACAGACATGCTGGAGAAACTCAGCAGGTCACACACCATCCATAGAACGTACAGGGTAACCAATGTTTCGGGCCTGCTGAATGACTCTATCGCCTTTTAATCCACCCGCTTGACCACTCCATCCCTGTCATTACAACCAGGAGCCTCCCCTCACCCCCAATCCCTGGTAATTCATCTCCAACCCCATGGACGGCTGTTAGCCCTGGCCATCTTGACCCTACTTTTCCTTGAGTATCTCAGGGACAATCATTTTTTGAGATCAGTTATTCAGAGTCAGAAGCGACACAACAAGGCAAAGAAACAGCTGATTCCTTGCGGGGCTTCGAGTTTTGGGGCTCTCCACCACTCCTCCCAATATCTCTCCCCATGCCCCAAATGTTCCTTCACAGCCTCGGGTGTCAGGGAGAGGCTGGTATGCAGGCTATAGTTCCAACAGTAGTCTAAAAATGCTGGTCTCGCAGCACCCATTGAAGGTAAAGATATATTACCCTTCTTCAAAGTATAAGCAAAAAGCAGGCAGACAGGCGTCTAGTTCTGGGGAGTGGAGGAGAGAGGAGAAAAGCACAGGCCGACTGTGTGTCCGACATGGAGCATTCCTTTGACATGACCTGTACCTTGATCGGGCTGCTTTTGGCTGACAGGAAGTCCATTCACCACTGTCCCGGTGTTGGGAATTTCGTGTTCTGGAAGGAAGAGAAACAGCAGCAGTGAGATGAAGAACTTCAATGGGGATCCAGTGAATTCTGAAGTTAAAGAAGAAGGACTGCAGATGCTGAGGTCTGAGTGCAATACACAAGCATGCTGGAGAAACCCAGCAGGTTACTCTGCATCCATAGGAAGTAAAGGGCGACCAGCATGTCACTGGTTACCCTTTATGTTGGTTGACGAAGGGGGCGAGGCCAGAAATGCTGGTTACCTTTTACTTTCTATGGTTGGTGCAAGAGCCCTGCATAGGGGGGAGGGGAGGCGAACAGGTGGGAGGGTAGAAGAGCAAAAAGCTGAGAAGTGAGAGGGGGAGATGGCAGAGGGTAGCTCTCCAAGAGGAGAAAGGAAGGGGTGGGGAGCTTGACAAAAGAAGACAGAGGGATATGGAGAGAGAATTCTGGAAATGGGTTGTCAGCCAGATGATGTCCTGCATGTACCAAGGGCCTGTTCCACCATTAACCCCTCTTCAGTAACCCCCTCCCCCCACATCCATTCAGCACAGATACACACTCCTCAGCCCACGATACCTGTGCTCGCCATTGGGTACCTGTCGGTACTAATTCCATTTACCCATAATTGACGCAGTGCCCCTGCCTTTGTCAGTCAAGTGCTCATAAACTGTGAGCCCCACCCTCCGCCATTTTCTCAGACACCATTCCAAACCCAAACATCCTCTGGGTGAAAAAAGTTGCCCTTTAAATCTTAAATCAATGCCCTCAAAGCTTCGATGCCTCTGCTTTTTTTTGCTTTCTACACTCTCCATGTCTTGTGCACCTCAACCAGATTTTCTGTATACATCCTGCTCCTCCTGCTGGGATTCATGGGACATAAACCCAACCTATCCCTTCCTTCCGCCCTTTCCAGACTCGTTATGTGCAGGATTTCATAACTCCAAAGGAAATGGGCGAATGACAATTTTTCTCAAGCAAAATATTTCAGTAACAATTGGGTCTAGAGCAGTGATTCTCAACCTTCCCTTCCCACTCACATCCCACCTTAAAGCAACCCCTTACTAATCACAGAGCACCGACGGCATAGGGATTACTTAAAGTGGGATGTGAGTGGAACGAAAAAGGTTGAGAACCACTGGATTAGATTGTTGAGAAGGTCAGTACAAGATCGTGGGCCGACGGGCCTGTACTGTGCTGTAATGTTGCTAATGAATGCAGGCATCCCATATATCCTCCTACTACCTCCTCTTTGAACGTATACCAAGGTCCATGTGTTCCACAATACTCTCAAGGGCCCACCGTTGGTGTTTGACTCTGAATGGGCCTTCTGAAATGCATCACCTTGTATCAGCACTAACTTCAAAGGTTCATGGCCCACCCTGACCACCTGCAGATTAGAGAAACAACACTTTATTTTCTGCCTGGGCATCCTCAGCCAGATGGCATGAACTGCTTTCCATTACCCCTGCTGATCTTTTCTTCCCCCTTCCCCCATTTCCTACCTTTCCAGTTCTTTCACCTGCACAAAAGCCCTGCCGATCCCCCTCCTCTCCCTCAGTGCTGCTCTCCCCTCTCTCCCTTCTCCACCTATCATCTCCTCCTCCCCCCACCCCCCTCTCTTTCATTCTGTCACTCACCGGCATTTTCTCATTCTTTGATGAAGGGCTCAACCCCGAAGCGTCCATTCTGTATCTCTGTCTTTCCTACATATAGGGCACTGTTTGACCTGAGCATTGTGTGTTTTTATCTATGGCGTGCGGATTACTTCAGGTGGTATGTGAATGGAAAGACAAAGTTTGAAAACCGCTGCTCTAAATGGAATGGCCAGCAGAGGGGTCCGCTGAGCCGACTGGGAGAAAGTAAGCAGTGTAAGCAATAAAGAAGACTAACTCTCACTCCATCCATTCACATACCAAGCAGAAGCAACACAGGGAGGGGGAAAATCCTGCTATTGGACACTGAGAACCACAGAGCACTACATCACAGAAACAGACCCTTTGGCCCACCTAATCTGTACCAACCTACTACCAAAGGGTGAGACTAGCAAATTCAGCGACAACTTTCAAAAGAAATTGGATAAATTGCTGCAGGTTTAATTAATTTAGGTGACAGCATGAGAGGAGATACGAGGTAGCCCTATCCAAGGCCAATGCTGACATAGAAGGTACAGTTTTATTCTACTCAAGGTAGGAGGACAGGAATAGATCATCAACATCGCCATCCAATTAACCGGAGAAAAAACAGGAAAACAAAAGTCTCCTTCGTTCTTGCTGAAAAGTCAGCTTCGCCGTTTCTGGCATCAGGTGGCATCTTGCTCTCTACTGTGAGAGTAGGTAGGCCCTCATAGGTGGTTTCGTTTGCATTAGTTTTTCTCTTTATTTTTGCTCGTTTTTTTTCCTCCTGAGATTCAAGATTCCTTTATTGTCATGTAACATATGAAATTGCCTTCTCCCTGCTGTAAGGTGGTCAAAACTGTAGCCCTGCACCCCTCAGAGAAAGAGAAGCAAAAGAGAGTCCCTTCAGAGTCACTGTCCTTGGATTCACCTTCCAGCACCCCCACAGCCTCTGTGGCCACAGAGACACCTGTTCAATGCATCAGCAACCCAGGTCAAAAGCTCTGAGGCAATCAGCGCCAGAGGACCCTACGGGAGCCTCTCTTGCCCTCAGCGCCCTCTTGAATCCCAGCGCGCATGTGTGTGAGTGTGTGTGTGTGTGTGTGTGTGTGTGTGTGTGTGTATGTGTGTGTGTGTGTGTGTGTGTGTGTGTGTGTGAGCATGCGCCTAAGCACTGAGCCTCTTGCTGGTCCTCCGCTGCAGTTTCCTGCCTCTAGGCCCGGCTCCCCTGCTTCTCCTTTTAAATGGGGGGGGGGGGGGGTGCTCTCCCATTCACTGGTTCCCTGCACCAGTCCACTGTTCCCTGGAGTCTGCAACCCCTTGTGGCGGCTGCCCAGTACAGGAGCCACCAGCTTGGCCACAAGTTTCTATGGTTGGAGGATTTCACTTAAAAATTCCATCAGCTCCTTTAACAGGGCATTTGAAGCCTTTATGGAGCCTTCTGCATTAGAACTGGGAGGGTGGGGGGGTTTAGAACCATGGACATTCTTCTTTCTTCTTCTTTGGCTTGGCTTCGCGGACGAAGATTTATGGAGGGGGTAAAAGTCCACGTCAGCTGCAGGCTCGTTTGTGGCTGACAAGTCCGATGCGGTACAGGCAGACACGGTTGCAGCGGCTGCAGGGGAAAATTGGTTGGTTGGGGTTGGGTGTTGGGTTTTTCCTCCTTTGCCTTTTGTCAGTGAGGTGAGCTCTGCGGTCTTCTTCAAAGGAGGCTGCTGCCCGCCAAACTGTGAGGTGCCAAGATGCACGGTTTGAGGCGATAACAGCCCACTGGCGGTGGTCAATGTGGCAGGCACCAAGAGATTTCTTTAGGCAGTCCTTGTACCTTTTCTTTGGTGCACCTCTGTCACGGTGGCCAGTGGAGAGCTCGCCATATAACACGATCTTGGGAAGGCGATGGTCCTCCATTCTGGAGACGTGACCCACCCAGCGCAGCTGGATCTTCAGCAGTGTGGACTCGATGCTGTCGACCTCTGCCATCTCGAGTACTTCGACGTTAGGGATGAAAGCGCTCCAATGGATGTTGAGGATGGAGCGGAGACAACGCTGGTGGAAGCGTTCTAGGAGCCGTAGGTGATGCCGGTAGAGGACCCATGATTCGGAGCCGAACAGGAGTGTGGGTATGACAACGGCTCTGTATACACTTATCTTTGTGAGGTTTTTCAGTTGGTTGTTTTTCCAGACTCTTGTGTAGTCTTCCAAAGGCGCTATTTGCCTTGGCGAGTCTGTTGTCTATCTCATTGTCGATCCTTGCATCTGATGAAATGGTGCAGCCGAGATAGGTAAACTGGTTGACCGTTTTGAGTTTTGTGTGCCCGATGGAGATGTGGGGGGGCTGGTAGTCATGGTGGGGAGCTGGCTTATGGACATTACAGCACAGAAAAAGACCCATTTGACCCTTCTAGTCTGTGCTGAATTATTTTTTTTGCCTAGTGCTCCAATGACCTGCACCCAGACAATAGCTCTCCATACCTCTCCCATCCACGTGCCTGTCCAAATTCTTAAATGTTAAAATGCCCGCATTCACCACCCAGCTGAAATCTCATTTCACACTCCCACCACTCACTCTGTGAAGAGGTTCCCCCTAAACCTTTCCCCTTTCACCCTTAACCCATATCTTCTAGTTTGTATCTTACCTACCATCAGTGGAAAAAGCCTATCTACATTTATTCTGTCCATTCCCCTCATAATTTTAAAAACCTATCAAATCTCCCCTCATTCTTCTATGCTCCAGGGAATAGACTTTAACTTTTCCCTGTAACTCAGTTCCTGAATTCCTGGCAACATTGTAGAAAATCTTTGCTGCACTCTTTCAATCTTATTGATATTTTTCCTGTAGTTAGGTGATCAAAACTGTACACAATCTTCCAAATTTGGCCTCACCTACAACTTTACCATAACATCCCTACTCCTATACCCAATATTTTGATTTATGAAGGCCAATATGCCAAAAGTTCTTTACAACCCTATCCACCTATGATGCCACTTTCAAGGGAATTATGTATCTGTATTTACAGATCCCTCTGTTCTACTGCACACCTCAGTGCCTGACCATTTACCGTGTATGTCCCTTCTTGGTTTGTCCTTTCAAAGTGCAACATCTCACACTTGTCTGCAGGAAATTCCATCTTCCATTTTTCCAGCTGGTCCAGATCCCTCTGCAAGCTTTGAAAAATCTTTCTCGTTGTCCTCAATGCCTCCAATCTTAGTGTCATCTGCAAACTTGCTGATTCAATTTACCACATTATCATCCAGATCATTCATATAGATGACAAACGACAATGGTCCCAGCACCGATCCCTGAGGCACACCACTCGTCACAGACCTCCAGTCTGAGAAGCAATCATTCACCACTACTCTCTGGCTTCTACCGTACAGCCATTGTCAAATCCAGATCACTACATCACAATGAATACCTGGCATCTGAACCTTCCTGACTAACCCCCCCATGTGGGACCTTGTCAAAGGCCGTACTAACTTCCATGTTGGAGCACCCTTTCCTTCATCAACTTTCCTGGTAACTTCCTCGAAAAATTTTAATTGTCAGATTGGTTAATCAAGATCTACCACGCACAAAGCCATGTTGAATATCCTTAATCATTTTATGGATATCCAAATAATTGTATGTCTGATTTCTTAGAACACCTTCCAATAATTTACCTACTGCTGATGTCAGAGTCACCAGCCTATAATTTCCAGGGCTACTTTTGGAGCCTCTTTTTTAAAACAGAAAAATGTGAGCTACCCTCCAATCCTTATGGCAAAGTTTATTTTAAATATTTCTGCAAGAGTCCCTGTTATTTCTACACTAGCCTCCCTCAAGGTACGAGGGAACACCTTGTCAGGCCCTGGGGATTTATCCACCCTTATTTTCCTTTAATACAGCAAGCATTTCCTCCTCTTTAATCTGTATAGGTTCCATGACCTCACTGCTTACTTCCCACACTCTGTGCTAGTTTCCTGAGTGTATATGGATGAAAATAAAAATATTCAAGGTCTCCCCCATCTCTTTTCGCTCCACATTATCTGCCAAAGCAACCTCCTTTTAGCTTTCCAGAATTG
This sequence comes from Narcine bancroftii, assembly GCF_036971445.1. Lineage (NCBI taxonomy): Eukaryota > Metazoa > Chordata > Chondrichthyes > Torpediniformes > Narcinidae > Narcine > Narcine bancroftii. Next base: position 95,559,797 of record NC_091474.1, read on the forward strand.
TTTCATGAGGTTCTTCTTGTATTTTTTATACTCCTCAAATACTTCATTTGCCGCAGGTTGCCTACACTTGCTCTACTCCTCTCTCTTCTTCCGAATCAGATCCCTAACATCCCTCTAAAACCCAAGGTTCCCTCTGCCTGCTAACTGTGCCTTAAATCCTGACAGGAACATACAAACTCTATACTCAAAATTTCACCTTTGAAAGTCCTCAGTTGCGGAGTCCAGAGGACCCCAAAAACCAGCAGCAATAGATATGCACCACAACACAGGGTTACTTAAACTAAAGTAGTTTTTAATTATAATTGAATGAAAAAAAGAGAATTAAATTTTAACTTATTACTTAACCTACCTAACCTACTTAATCCCCCCTTTAATACTAAGCGCAGGTGTGTGTAATGTATATTTAAGATTAGAAAAGTTCTTTGGATCACAGTCCAATCTCACTGGTTGCAGAGAATTCTTGTACTGTGCACACAAGTTAACATTAACAAAGTTCACCAGTCTTTGGTGCTTAAGAGGCAAATGGTTACCACTCAGGAGGGTTCTTGCTGGTTTTCAGAGAGAGATTCCTTTTCCAGGACATCCTCAACTGATTCCTTCTCAATCAGTCTTGTTGATGAAATTTGCCCCCTTCAGGGTTCTCCAGATGATCCTCTTTCTTTCAGGTCACCTTTCACACCGCCAGTCTTTTCCTTTGATCAGGCAGCCTTCCAAAGTTTGCCAGCTTTGTCCTTCTGGAAATAATTTCTGTGACTCCTCTCTCTATTTCACACCCTCCCTTCTGAGAGCAAAACTCTTCTCCTCTGCCTGCAAAGGACTGAAATCTCTCCTCCCTCCCACCCCCGCATCGACATGATCTACCGGGATCATTATCTGAAGAGGGTGCGCAAAATTATTGAGAACCCCGCACACAGCATCCTTCAGCTGCTTCCAGAGGGGAAGAGACACAGGAGGATCAGAGGATCAGCTTCAGTGAGAAGGCTGAATGACCAAAGGAACTGTTCACACTGACCATCTGGGACTCTCATATTCATGAAACAATATTTATTTGCACAGATGAAATACCTGTCCTACATATGTACAGTTTGTCTGTGTGTGTGTGCTATGTCCAGTTGTGTGTCTGCGAGTTTTGCACCGAGGACCGGAAAACGTTGCATCATCGAGTTGTACTTGTACAATCAGATGACAATAAACTTGACTTGATAGCAGCATCAGGGACAGTGGTGTAACCGCATGTAACTCCCTGGGATAATAAATTTAGAGTATAAAGCCAATTTGAATTCAATTTTTTTTAAAATTTTTTATTTTTCACACCATAAATCACATTAGCCATGATATACACTATTTCTTTTTCACACATATACAGTGACTTTTTCTCCCCCCCACCCCTCCCTCCTCCCAAGCCACCCCACCCACACCCCCCCTCTCATCCATTTTAGGTATACAATCTAGTTTGCATTAAGCCAGTCAGACAATGTTGTCATTCAACAAAAATACACCAGAAATTCTACTGAGTCCATTCTTTTCTTTCCTTCTCCTTCCATCAACTTAGGTAATGTTTGTCCCCGGTAGGTTTTCGCTATTGTATTTAATGTAAGGCTCCCATACTTGTTCGAATATTTCAATATTATTTCTTAACCTATATGTTATTTTTTCTAATGGAATACATTTATTCATTTAAATTTAGTAGTTTCTTCCTTTTAATTTGGTTATGTATTCCATTAATATTTAAAGTCATATAGTTCAGCGTAGCTCTTTTATATTTTGTTTATCTTCTCTTTCCGTTTTTCCATCATTACCTTTCCTCCTTTTCCATTTCCGTTTTCTTATTTTCAACTCTTTATAAGTCAACATTCCTACAACATCCAACATTTTCCTTATTCTCCTATTTCTATCTTATTTATCCCCAATCTCCCCTTCCCCTCCTGAGTTGTCCTTTATCCCTTGTCGGACAACCACATCTCCCCTCTCCATTTGGATTTGCGAATCCACTCGCAAGCGTCAACTGATTTTGCAGTGACCGCTATTTCCCCCCACCCCGCCCCCCCCAGAAAAGATTTCACTTTTCATATGTCACAAAGGTCACTCTTTTAATTCCCTCCTTATTCTCTCTATTCCATTACCTTCCCTTATTAATTCTTGTCTATACTATCTATATTTTCCTCTAAGTACAGATACATTCACGTGTGCACATTGTCTCTATTCACTCTTATACCTCTTTACCCGCATACATATCAATCGTGATCATTTTTACTCTCATTACCCGTCTTCATCCCTCAGTCTATTTTTGTCTTTACCCACATACATATCAATCGTGATCATTTTTACTCTCATTACCCGTCTTCCTCCCTCAGTCTATTTTTGTAATTGTTCTGCAAATTTTCGTGCTTCTTCTGGATCCGAGAATAGTCTGTTTTGTTGTCCTGGAATAAATATTTTCAATACCGCTGGATGCTTTAGTATAAATTTATACCCTTTCTTCCATAAAATCGCCTTTGCTGTATTGAACTCTTTTCTCTTCTTTAGGAGTTCAAAACTTATATCTGGATAAATGAAGATTTTTTGCCCTTTATACTCCAGTGGTTTGTTGCCCTCTCTTACTTTTTCCATTGTCTTCTCCAGTACCTTTTCTCTTGTCGTATATCTTAGGAATTTTACTACAATAGATCTTGGTTTTTGTTGTGGTTGTGGTTTAGAGGCCAATACTCTATGTGCCCTTTCTATTTCCATTTCTTGCTGTAGTTCTGGACATCCTAGGGTCTTAGGGATCCAATCTTTTATAAACTCCCTCATATTCTTGCCTTCTTCATCTTCCTTAAGGCCCACTATCTTTATGTTATTTCTTCTGTTATAGTTTTCCATTGTATCTATTTTTTGAGCTAGTAGTTCTTGTGTCTCTTTAGTTTTTTTATTAGATTCCTCCAATTTCTTTTTTAAGTCTTCTACCTCCATTTCTGCTGCTACTGCCCGCTCTTCCATCTTGTCCATTTTCTTTCCCATTTCTGTTAAGGTCATCTCTATTTTATTCATTTTCTCTTCTGTGTTGTTTATTCTTTTTCTTAAATCATTAAATTCCTGTGTTTGCCATTCTTTAAATGACTCCATGTATCCTTTAATAAGAGAAAGTACCTCCTTTATCTTGCCTTCTATTTCACTGTACTCTTCCTCTTCCTCTTCTTCTTCCTCTGGGTTGGCCATCTGTTGTTTCTTTGTTGCCCTTTCCTTCTCTTCTTTCTTGTTTCTATTGTCTTTTGTGGTCTCTTCTTGCTGCAGGTGTTCTGCAGCTGTCGTTGCCGGCTGTGGAGATCGACTCTCCAGCTGGTCCCCCCTCCCGTCGGTGTGTTTTTTTTCATGCGCATCGCGCACTTCTACTCGGCTCAGCGAGCCATTTTTGTAGTCCATTATTTACCGACCTGAGGGAGCGGGTTTCTCTCTCTGCAGCGGGCCTCTTCGGACAGGTAAGGCCTTCACCTTTTTCCTCCTTTGTCTTCTCTTCCTCTCTTCTTACCATTGCTTTCGATTTTTCTTTTTTTGTCGCCATCTTCTTTCCACCTTTATACTCACTTTTCTGTAACTTTTATTTCTGTGCCTTTGTGTTTTCCTTTGTTTTTCCCGACTTTTCTGGAGAGGGCTGGAGTTCACCGTCCGGCCACTACTCCATCACGTGACTCCCCCGAATTCAATTTTTACATGTGGAAATTATTTTTAAACTACAAATGGCACAGTGGCATAGTTGTTAGCTACAACAGGGCCAGTGACTTGGGTTGGATCCGCCAGTCTGTAAGGAGTTTGTATGCTCCAGTTCTCAATGTGCAGGTTCAGGGGTGTATATGCACTGCCAGTCCAACAATAAGAAACACGCACAAATCTGGCCCATCGAGCCTGCTCTGCCATTCAATAAGATCACGGCTGTTCTGACAACGAACTCATTTCCATCACCCTACCTTTTCCCCATGACCCTTAATTCCCCTACAATGCAAACATCTTGTCTTAAATATATTTAATTTATGATTCAAGATTCCTTTATTGTCATGTAATGGTACAGAGCATGTAATATTACATGAAGCTGCCTCTGCCTGACGTAAGACAAAGAGTCACCATTAGCACTATCTGCGCCTGAGGTCGCCACCATTGCTTCCTTGGGCAGAAAATTCCACATATTCGCCACTCTCAAGGAAAAGCAGTTCTTCCTCATCTCCGTCCTCAGTCTATTCCCCTGAATTTTGAGACCGTATGCCTAGTTCTGGTCTCACCTACCAATGAAAACGACTTTCCTCCCTCTATTGATCTCTTTCAGAATTCTATATATATTTTATGTTCCTTTCTCAGTTTTCTAAGTTTTGAGGTGACTTAATCTCTATTCATTAATTAACATGCTTGAGTATTAAAAGTAAGTTTACTGTTTGATTTAATGTTATTTTTATAAGGGGATATTAAGTCGATTATTTTAGAGTTGAGATTGACTATCTACCAAACTGAATTTTTACGTTTGGCTTTGGCTGTTTCTAAAAAAAAATGTTTGGCTATTATTTAAAAATCCGATTTGGTTTTAGGAATGCAAAGATGGCACGCTGAAATGACATCCCGTATTCCTTTAGAAAAGGTAACGTATAATTTGAGGGTAAATATCATTTTTTTGTAAAAGTATGGAGCCAATATTTAAAAACTCTTTAATCTCCCAATCCACTCCGGTGGATGTCTCGGTTTCCACAGCTAAAAAGTAGATTTTAGTTGTTCTTAGTGATGATCTCCTTTCTTTCTTTGTAGGTAGGTAGGGGAGGTGGGAGGGTGTTAGTGGGGTGGATGAAGGAGGTTGGGGGTGTGTTATTCAATTATTTAATGTCTGTATTGATATATTATAACTATGATTTAAAATTGTAAATAAAATGTTTTTAAAAATTAACTAACATGCTCATCTCCAGAATCAATCTGGTTAACTGCCTCTAAAGCCAGTGTATCTTTTCTCAAGTGTGGAGACTGGAACTGCACGCAGTATTACAAACAAGAAAGTTTGTCGACACTGTGATTGTAGTTTACACTAAAATACTGGAGAAACTCAGCAAGCGACGTAGCAAAGATAAAAATAGCTAGCCAACCTTTTGGGGCCTGAGCCCTTCGTCCAGGTGCAGCCTCACCAGAACCGTGTATAGTTGCAGCAGGCCTTCCTGCTCGTAACTTCTGGGGAGTGACAATTGCAAATTCCAGAGGGCAACCGTTTAAGGTGAGGGAAGGAAAGTGTAGGGGAGATGTCAGAGGTAAGTTGTTTGTTTTTACACACAGTGAGTGGTGAATGCCTGGAGTGGTGGAGACTGGTACAATGGGACATGTAAAATCCTCTTAGAGGAACACATGGATCTAAGAAAAATAGAGGATTATGGGTTTGAGGGAGGGAAGGGTTGGATTATTGTGGAGTAGGTTGGCATGACATTGCAGGCTGAAGGGCTTGCAGTAATGTTCTGTTCTGGATTCAGTCCCTCCAGTGATGAAGGCCAACATTCCATTTGACTTCTCAAGGGCAGTATGGCATTCTGACTGATTGCTTCATTGTCTGTTATGGAGGTTCCAATGCACAGGACAGGAAAAGAACATCTTTAAGAGCTGGTTACCTAAGAAAGCGTCCTCTACCATCAAGGAGTTACGCACTCTTATAACACCAGCAATCCGAGTTTGAATTCAATGCTATCTGTAAGAGTTTGTACATTCTCCCAGGATCTGCATGGTTTCCTCCAGGTGCTCCAGTTTCCTCCCATCAGGGTCAGAGGTTAATTGAGATATTTGGGAAGAATGGGCTCATGGGCTGTACCACATTAAACACTGTGCTAACAATATGATATTGGTCCCTAGCTCCTTGATGAATGAACTCAAGGCCAATCAGTTCACTCCAGATTCCAGTGATTGTTGGTGCATTTCAAACAGACTAGGCAATGAATGAAGAGGGGATGAAGACCAACTCTGCTGTCCCTGTCAGTTCAACAGCTGGCAGCCCTTGGGATGCCTTCCATCCAAAGGATGAGGGCAGTTCTTCGTATTAGTTGTGAGTTGTGCACATACCTGAATTCATTGCGACGCTTGCACTTGCTTTGTGAACTTCAAGACTCTCGTTGTCTCTGCAATACAAAGCAACCACAGTCAATGCCACCCACCACCTTTGGCATTTGACCCAACAGAGAACAGCCAGAAACCCTCTCCATGTTTCAATTGTGAACAAATAACAATGCAATATTTGGGCTTTAACCCAGAGGCTTCTCAACCTTTTCACAGTCAATGAATCAATCACACATCAGAGATAATGTCAGGCACGGTTCTAAGTTCAATTGAGCAGGTCACGTAACATCTGTAAGGAAATAAAGGGTAACCAATGTTTTGAGCCTGGGCCTTTCATCAGGTACATGAAAAAATAAGCCAAAGGCTGAATAAAAAGGTGGGGAGACGGGCAGGGGGAGAGGGAGGAAGGGGAATGGGGAGGAATACAGGCCAACAGGTAAGAGGTAATACAGTGGAAGGGTAAAAGAAAAAAAAAACTTCCCCTCCTTCAAAGAACCAAATTCCTGTGAGTCAACATCTCTGAAGATTTATCCTGGGGCCATCATGTCATGAAGAAGGAGTTTGAGGAGGTTTGTCACCAAAGACTCTTGTAAATTTCTATAGGTGGAGAGCATTCTGACTGATTGCTTCATTGTCTGTTATGGAGGCTCCAATGCACAGGACAGGAAAAGGACATCTTTAAGAGCCGGTGACCTAAGAAAGCGTCCTCTACCATCAAGGACCCTCCCAGGCCATGTCCTCTCCTTTCTGCTACCATCAGGAAGGAGGTACAAGAGCCTGAAGACAAACACCCAATGGTACAAAAACAGCTTCTTCCCCTCCGCCATCAGATTTCTCAAAATAAACCACAGACACCACCTCACTTTTTTCTCTTCTTTTCCACAAATTATTTATTTTTAAATAGTGTATTAATGGAAATGTAATTTATTGCAAATTTTACACCTGTAATGCACAATACCGCTGTCGCAAAACAACAAATTTTTTGACACATGTTAATGACAATAACCTCATTCTGATTCCATTTACAGCATTCCAGGTACACAATATTCTGAGTAAAACTTACCTCTGACATCTAACCTAAATTTTCTTCTTAAACATTCACCTTAAACAGATGTCCTCTGTGTGGTGATACACCACTAGCCGACTGCAGGGTGCAACCTGTGTACGTGCAGGAAGAGCACTGGAGGACAAGGCCACACCTGGCCGGCTGTCAATCAGCCGACCTGAATGGACCAAGCCCCATCTGGTCGACTGCCAATTATCTGCTGGGATATAAACTAGATCTGGCCCCTCGAGGTCGATCTCAGGGCCAGCAGAGCCACACTCACAGCCAGCTCTGTGGAAGTTTGTGTGGAATAAAGCCTGTTGAACAGACTTTGTATTTTAGAGTCTGCTTTTCTGCTCGATAGCACATCACACTCTGGTATTTGTTATTGTTGCTCCAGGAAAAAATGTGCTGGCTGTCCACCCTATCTAAGCCCCTCTATTAAGTCACCTCTCACTCTTGGTCGCTTCAAAGAGAAGAGCCCTAGCTCCGTCAACCTTGTTTCATACATGTTCTCCATTCCAGGTAACATCCTGGTAAATCTCCTCTGCACCCACTTCAAAGCTTCCATGGCCTTCCTGTAATGAGGTGACCAGAACTCATACTGAATGCAATACCCTACGGGTGGACTTGGCCACACTATTTAAGCATCTACCTGCCATTCACTCAACATGATGCTGAAGAACGCCAATTATATGCACCGTCTATTTATTTATAAAGAAGGATAAACTGGGCAATGCAGCATTTCTACCGTGTACCGGTCCGCAACTCTGTTCTAGATCTAGACTATCACTAGGATTTCTTCCCCAGAATAGCTGGTCATGTGGTTCAACTCTGCAAGGCTCTTGCACCATTATTGGGTAAGCCAGATGTTTCACATACAAACAAGCAGACGTGTCAAATTAGCGCAACAATCACTTCTACCAGCACAGTAATTCATTAAAAAGCCAGTCTGACATTGGAACTTCAGCACATGATCTTTGCCACCAAGGCAATACTGTAAACCCATAAGACATCAGAAGTAGGCTATTCGTCCTGTCAAGCCTGCCCTGTCATTCGATCATGAGCTGATCATTTTCCCCCTCAGCCCGGCCTTCTCCCCATAACCTTTGATTTCCTGGCTAATCAAGAACTCTGTCTTATTGTCCTGGTCTCCACAACAGCCTGCAACAGCAAATTCCACAGATTTACCCCCCCCCCCCACCCCAGCTGAAGAAATACCTACACATCTCTGTTCTAAGCAGACGTCCTTTCAACCCTGAAGTTGGGCCCTCTTGTCCTTGACTCTCTCACCATGGGAAATAACCTTTCTACATTTACACTATCCATGCCTTTCAACATTCAATGAGATCCCCTCTCATTTTCCTAAATTCCAATGAGCACAGGCCAAGAGCTGTCAATCGCTCCTCACAAAGTATCCCTTTCATTCCCGAAATGATTTTGTGAACCTCATCTGAACCCTCTCCAACATCAGCATATCTTTTCTTAAAGAGGAGCCCAAAACTGCACACAATGCTCCACATGAGGTCTCACCAGTGCCTTATAAATACCTCAACAGCACAAGGGCCTGATTGGAAATGGAGTTGGGAGTAGAATGTTCTGCAGCTTTGGAGAAAGGATGGGAGAGCATACTTAAAAAGGAATACAGGGCAAGCACAGGAAGGGGATAAATTTTCCATCAGAGAGAATTTCCATCAGTGCAGTGATCTCTCGTACAATATTCCACCTGACCAACTTATAATGCAGTATCATCATCAGAAAATGTATGGCTCCATATCATCCTGGATCTATTTGAAAGTGAATTAGAACCAGAATCAGAATTTATGGTCTTGAACAGATCACAAAATTTCTTGTTTTGTGGCTGGGTCATGGTGCAAATGTTGCTGTAAATTACATTTAAGAATAAATGCCAAAGGAAGAGAAGGCAAGGCAGTGTCTGTAGTTCGTTAGAAATCTCTGAAGGGTGACTGTTCCTGGCATTACATCAGGTGCACAGTGCAAAGCTCCAGCCACGAAACCAGACCCAAGTGTTTCTTCCCCACACTCTGCTTCCTGTATATTGAACTCGGCTGTCAAGCACAGGCCTAGCTTAATTGGAACAATAGTCCAAAGCCAAGCAATGTCTGAATGGCTTTAATATCTTTACAGATTAAATGCCTCGAGACTTCTTTTGGGAATGAGACCAGGGGTTGAAGCAGGCCAGAACGAATGGGTGAGGCTTTCAATAGCAAAAGGAGGCAGCCCCTGGGCTTGCTCCACTCTTCAGCTGGGATGCCGCTGATTGCCTTCCCATTCCCTGCAGTCCTTGGTCCAGATCCACTGCTGACTTCAGCCCAAACAAAAATCCAACTCTCCCAGTGTGGAAATTTTCAACTTGATTCCCAGAGACAGCAGCTTCTTAGGGAACAGGGTTCCAGAATGACACCGTTCTTTTAGAAATAACAGCACAGAAAACAGGTCCTTTATCCTTTCTATTCTGTCCCAAACTCTTATTCTGCCAACACCCACTGGCCTGCACCAGTCTATAATCCTCCATACCCCTCCCATCCTTGCACCTGTCAAAATTTTCCTTAAATGTTAAAATCGAGCTCACATTCACCACTTCATCTGGAAACCCATTCCACACTCCCACTCTCCCTGTGTAAAGAAGTTCCCCCTAAACTTTTCTCCTTTCAGCCTTTCCCTGTTTAGCCTTAACTCGTGTCCTCTGGTTTGGATCTCATCTAATCCTACTTGCGTTTACCCTATCTACACCCCTCATAACTTTGTATACCTCTATTAATCTCCCCTCATTCTTCTTTGCTCCAGGGAATAAAATCCAAACCTGTTTAACCTTTCTCTGTATCTCAGTTCGTGAAGTTACGGCAACATCCTAGTAAATCTTCTCTGCTCTCTTTCAATCTTATTGATAGCAGTTCTGGCCTCACCAATGCTTGATACAACTTTATCATAATATCCCAACTCCCGTACTCAATACTTTGATTTATGAAGGCCAAGATCCCAAAAGCTTTCTTCATGGCCCTATCTACCTGTGACACCACATTCCAGGAATTACGTATCTGTATTCTTACCATTCTATTCTATTCTACTATACTCCTCAGTGCCCTACCAATTTACTATGATACCTAACAGAGCATTGTAGTTTGAAAACAAACCATGGGCAATATGGGCAGGCTGTTACAGTTCCATTTCTTTGCCCCTCTGCTCTCCTTGAATGACATTAATCACCTGAATTGGATCTTTTTTTGGGATTGCTTCAATCCGCAATCCAAAGATGTGCACCCTTGCATTACTTAACGATTGGCGATGAGCTTGCACAGCATCGAACCTTCCTACCTCCCTTCTTGAAGCACTGTTCTTGACCCAAACACAGGCACAAGTTGAGTCTCCGCTGGTGTAAAAACGCACAGAGATGCTGGAGGATCTCAGCCGGTCTCACAGCATCCGTAGGAGGTAAAGATATATCACCGGCGCTTTGGTTCTGAGCCCTTCTTCAAGCAAAGAACAGGAAGGCATCTGACACCTTCCTGTTCTTTATTTATTGCTTGAAGAAGGGCTCGGGCCCAAAACGTCAGTAATATATCTTTACCTCCTTTGGACTCTTTGAGTTCCTCCAGCATTTTTGTGTGTTTTTACTACAATCTACAGACTTCAGTATTTTATTACACTGGCGTATCACAGCTCTCATGGGAAGGGTACAGTTTGTATTGAACTACTGTTCTTCAATTAACTCTCGTGCTCAGAACCCAAAACATTCTGGTCCTTCCCAGCTCCGAGGTTTTCCACAATGCCTCTTTTGCAGGGTATAAGGGGAAGGAGCGCAGACATGACCTAACTGGCAGAAGTCACAAAGACTGAAAATCCCTGACATAAACGACACGTGGATTTTATCTTTTATAAAGTGAGTGGTTGGAGTCTGGAGCTTCCTAAGATTAAAGAGGGCAAGGCCCCATCTTGACCACATTTTACAGGAGCACCACGGTGGGTGTCTTGTCTGGCTAAATCATCGTGTGGTTTGGTAGCTGCAAACCATAAATCAATATTAAGAACCATCAAAACGGCCGAATAGATTATTGGGGTCTCCCTTTTCTCTAGTGATGACATTCACCCAGAGCATTGCTTAAGTAGGGTTCAAAGAATTATTGAGGACCTTTTCCATCCAGCACACAGTATCTTTGACCCAGTACCATCAGGAAGGAGGTACAGGAGCATCAAAATCAGGACTGTCAGGGTGGGAAATAGCTTTTTCCTGCAGGGTGTGAAATGGATGAACAGTATCCATAACAATAATTCATTATTCATATATATATTTATTTAAAATAATATCTTTATTTATATATGTGATTATAATGTGCTGTGATTTGTGTCTGTATGTATCCAAAGAAATACTGTTTCATCAGGTTGTATAGATACAGTCAGATGATAATGAACTTGAACTCAAACGAGAATTGGATATGTTCCATAGAAAAATAGGTTCAAGAGGAAGCCATTTGTCCCTTGAAGCCTGATCCAAAAATTCCTCAGTCCAGAATCATGAGACTGAGACCTTGGTTCTAATCCCACACAGCCAGGGAAAAGGGCTGTAGGGAAAGGGTGGAGCAGTAGGACAAGCTGGATTGTTCTTGCATGAAGTCAGTACGAACTTGATGTCTCAAATAGCCTCCTTCCTTGGAGGAACTCAGTGTTTCGGTCATGGCCAGGTCTCGGGCAGGACAAGAGCAAGCAACTCAGCTTCTGGCAGCAGTGGCTGTTTGCCCCATTCTGGGTCTTGGGAGCTGTTTAGGAGGAACCTCAACAAAGATTTCCAGACCTCTGGGAAAACACACGCTGCTAGAAGGAGATGCACTGTGGTCTCATTCACCCCACAACCCCTCAAGGGCATCATGTGGTGGGGAATTGAGACAGAGCTTGAACAGGGAGGGTCTTCTCACCACTGCCCAAGCAAGATTGAGAGCTGGGACAACAAAGCCTTGTGTGAAACCATCCAACAGAACTACTCGTCTCCTTTGTCCCACAGGTCATGGAACATGCCTTGAAAATGAATACCTGAGTGATGCAGTCATCCTCAACTATATGTCAGAGCTGAGGTACAACAGGAGGACTCTTCCAATGCAATGCAGAGAACGTGGACCCCAAATTGCACAGAGCAAGTGGCCACAAACAGCAAGGTGTATTCACAAAATCAGATCATTCCGATCTGATGGTGTGGGAATCATCTCCAAATCCCTGGATATTGAGATCTGCGGGAACGTTGGAACAAACTCAGTTGGAATAGAAACAAACTTAATTCAACATTTCTCCACATTCCAATGGATTTACCAAGTGGCAGCACACACCCTGACAGCACTGTGGGCGTGGTCACAACCCAACAGGACCAAACCATGGCCTGATCTGGAAAGTAGACAACAACTACATCCACACACACCCATCCTCCAGCAATGGTCAGTGCATGGGACTATCCCCCAGTGAGGGTCAGTGTGCATGAGGTCATCCCCCATTGAGAATCAGTGTGTGTGGGACTTGTTCACCTCTGAGGGTCAATGGGTGCAGGACTGTCCTTCAGTAAAGGTCAGGGCGTTCCCCCAGAGTGAGTCAGAATTTGTGGAACCACCCCCAGTGAGGGTAAATGCATGTGTGACTGTTCCACAGTGATGGTCAACGTATGTAGAACTGAACCCTAGTGAGGGTCAACATGTGTGTGAGACCTGTCCCGCAGTGATGATCAATGAGTGTGGGACCTTCCTCCAGTGAGGGTCAGTGTGTGGGACCCATCCCCCAGAGAGGGTCACTGTGTGTAGGACTGCACCCAAGTGAGGGTCAGTGTGTGTAGGACTGCACCCGAGTGAGGGTCATTGTGTTTGTGATAAAACTTAACCCTAAATCTATATTGAATTGGAGAGTGTTTTGAATGATTGAGTGTTGAACTGATGTTATAATCAGCCTACAATCCAGTTGCTGAAGAATCATCTTTTCCAATACATCATGCAGCTGCTGTCAATTCCTTAAAAGGTGCGGAAAAGTGGCCTCAGATTTAAAATGGATGAACAAGTAAAGGATTCTGTGAGGAATGTAACTATGTTGGCTTTGCACACTATAACATTGTCATGAGACATTGCAAGCCTTCAGGGATTTTGTGGAATGATAGTGAGTCTCACGTATGACGTCATGTCATCAAAATACTCGAACTGAGCACCCTTTTGGACTCCGAGGATTGTAGCAACAAAGGAGAGAGAGAGAGAGAGATTCAGCAGAAGGGTGCCAAGTATCTCTGATTTTTTAAAACTTTAGACACAGCACAGTGACAGGTCCTTCCAGCCCACAAGTCCGTCCTGCCCCAATGCACCAAAGTGACCAATTAACCTGTTAACCCCGTACATCTTTGCAAAGTAGGAGGAAACCGCAGCACCCAGAGGAAACTCATGGGAGACACTGGGAGAAGGTACAGACAACGGCGATTTGAAATCCAGGTATTTCAAATAACAGTATTGTTATTGCTGCCCCTAAACATGTAAAATCAAGGCAGGGTTCACTTCGCACGAAAAGAGTGCTGTTTATCGGAGTACCTTAAACATAATTTGTTTCCCAGGCTCCAATCCCATCAACCCTCACCTCCTACTAAGGCTATTACCTTCCATTTGCTTAAACTGTAAGAAACTCTTCAGGAAACTAGGAAATGTTTAAAGAGAGTAAATAAAACTCCAATTATGATGTGATCATTTTGTAGGCTGATACAAGCCAAGGTTCTAGCTTTCTGGGTGGATCTTTCATCTTTTAGCCTTAGGGGTCTTTGCCGAAGCTGCAACTCGGAACTGAAGGAGGTTCTTATCCTGTTATTCATCAAGGATATATTTCTATGCTTGATGGTAAACAGAAAAAACTTCATCAAATTCACCCCATTTGCAAGAAAAAATTAATACATTAATGCAAACTTTGATGAAATGTCTTAGATGAAGAGAATTCACTGCCACTGTCCAGGATTCACTGCCCATATTTTACAAACCTACCCTGGTGGAAGCTGCATGACGATCTGAAAAGGGAACACCAAAACCTCCGAGCGTAAAGCCCTGCAAAAGATAGTGGATGCGACCCAGGACATCACTGGCAAATGACTTTCCCACCATCAAGGACACCTATGGGGAACGCTGCCATCGGAGAGCAGCAGCAATCACGAACACCCACTCTGTTCTCGCTGCTGCCAATAGGAAAGAGGTGTAGCTGCCACAAGACTCGCCCCACTTGGTCCGGGAACAACTGCTACCCCTCCACCATCAGGCTCCTCACTGGCAAACCCAATCAGGGACTCATTTAAGACTTTAGTTTGCTTTTTTTTCCTCTTTGTATTGCTCAGTCATTAGTCTACATTTATTTATTTGTTCTCATGTGTAATTGTGACGAGGTTTTTTTGAACTACTAATAAGTGATGATTTTGCCTCACCTGCAGGAAAAAGAATCTCAGGGTTATATGTGATGTCATGCATGTACTCTGACCATAAATCTGAAATCTACAATGATCCTGCTGCAAAACCATAATCCTCTCCCATTCCCATCGTCTTCCACCAAACACAGGTCCCAGAATCCACTGGAAAGAGGAAACAATCATCAACATCAGAGAAAAGGTCGTCAAGATTAGTAATCACTTCCAAAAGAGAAGAGGTTAGTGCATCGCTATAATGGCAACAGCGACCCGGGTTCGTATCCCGTGCTGTCTGTAAGGAGTTTGCACGTTCTCCCCATGTCTGCATGGGTTTCCTCCGGGTGCACCAGTTTCCTCCCATCGTTCAAACGTACAAGGGTTATAGATTAATTAGGGTATTTGGAGGGGGGCACAGGCTCATGGGCCAAAAGGGCCTGTTAAGGTGCTGTATGTCTAAATTTAAAATCACTTTGCAAGGAGAGTTGGGGTGGTGGGGTGGGTGGGTGGTTGGTGTGCAGTTGAGGGGAGGGTGGTGTGTGGTTGAGGGGTTCAAACTGCATGTTCAGATATGACTCGCTGGGTCCTGGCACAGTTCTCAAGACCTGTGTTTCTCCACATTTGCAGGAAAGAGAACAAGCTCTTGAGTTATGAACCTTGCATTCTCAGTGGAGTATGTATGTCTCAGATACCTCCTACCCAGTCAACTACCTGCCTTCCATTCTACACTCACTGTCCTGACAGAACGTTCCAGTCACGCCTCCATCCCTGAACACTGAGAAAGGTCTGTTTACCTCCTACTTTTTAGCGGACCCTGGTTTATTGGTCTCTGTGACCAGTACCTCTCCCTGCCAGTTCAGCCCCCACACTGCTGGTACCCTGGTACACCTTGCCTTGGCACCAGCTATAGATACCAACTAACGTTACGGCAGTGCTGCCGCTGGCGCTCTCACGGGGCCCAACCTCCCAGTCCATTCTGCCAATGGCTCCATACAGCCTTTAAATGTACTTGAAATAGAGCCAATGATGGCTGCACTTATATCGGCAGCAGCCAGGAGAGGTAATAGACTCGAGGGAAGCAGAGGACTCCTCCCCCACAGTTTCTTTAATTAGGATCCTCGTCCCGTCAGGCTCTCCACTCCCTCACCGGGCTCCAAGAGTACAAATTCCCGAGGTATCTCAAGTGTTTCACTGCATATTTTTAGATGAACAAGGGATGGTGATCTCAGGCTCTGTCAGTTCTGACGAGGGCCAGGCGCTGCTGGCAGTAGCTCCTGCTGGCGAGGCGCAGAAGGTGACTTTCTGGAGTCCACACTGAGGGAAGTCAGGCAAAAGCGGCGACCAGTGCAGCGATACTGCACCAGTGCCACAGGCAGCCCATGATCACATTGCAATGGAGTAGGGCACCAGAAAACAAGGAGGCTACCTCCTGCCCCTCCCCCCACCGGTTGAGGAGGAGAAGCAGAGGAGACGACCCACGGGACGGTGACCATGGCAGCGGAGGGCTCTGAGGCTGAAGAACACGCAAGCGGTGGGGCTGTTGGCAACTCGAGGTGAGGAAGCCATGCTGGCTGGTAGGCTGCTGCCAACTGCGGGTCGAGGGATTCATACCAGGCTGTAGACTGCTGGAGACAGGCTCAAGATGGGCTGAAGGGGGTAGCAGGTATCAAAACTGGGATGCGAGAGGGGCTCTGAAGCGTTCCTGATCATGTCAGAGGTATGGATTTGGAGCTCGGGTTGATGGAGGAGAATCCATGGACTCTATTTTGCTTCTCTTTCTCTGACTTCAGGCAATTTTGCCTTATAACAGACAAAAACGAATGTTGTGTAATATTGCCACTTTTAATTTTTTTTTATACTTGTCGAGATACAGCGCAGTAACAGGTCCCTCTGGCCCACGATTTCACGCTGCCCATAAACACCCATGTGACCCATTTACCTACTAACCCGTACACCTTTGGAAAATGGGAGGAAAGCAGAGCGCCTGGAGGAAACACTTGGACATTGGAGAATCTACAACTCCTTATGTCAGAATCGAATTTAGATCACTGATGCTGTAATAGTGTCTTGCTAAATGTGACATCCTTCTGCGTCTATATTCCAGCCCCATTATCAGGGTCATCTGAAACCATATACCTTTAGCCTCATCCAAAACACTTGCCACCCCAATCACCCTCACCTGCTACACTGGCTCCAGGTGAAGTGGCATGAAGTGTAATATCTCATCTGAAGCTTTCACTGTTGTTAAACTGCCTGCCTCTCGAACCTCCTCTGCCCTCACAATCCTTATCCCTCCCATTCTGCCCTTTCAGGTAGCAGGGCTCTTGGCCTCCATCCCTCTTTCTTCCTTTTAAGGCATTCCGCAAGATCTACTTCTTTAGCCAAAAATCTTTTTTGTCCCACCTCTTGATGTCGCAGTAAAAGGAGCAGTTCAATTGCAAGGCGGTTGCCGTTGTTGTTCCAGCAACCCACGCGGCTTGCGGAAATAGTAAACAACGCACACTTTCCCAGACCCTGGCAATGTTTCACTGTCAGGCCATAGTTATTTTAATACTTCAAAGACAGAATGACTGCATGACTCCTTCCACAAGATGAGAGGAATGTCAGCTAGCTCTCTGTTGCAGAGCATGACGCCAACAACACAATTCCTCTGCCAAATTTGGAAGCTTGAGCTCAGGGTGACAGCATGCCACTGTCAATGCTGCCATTCAGGAAACCGGTCAGTGCCAGGCATTCCCCACCTTCCTCCAATGGCTCAATCTTTAACGTGTCAGCCTCTCGGTTGGGAGAGCCAGCAGAAGAGGCAGCAGGGCTCAAATCCAACCAGACCAACACATCATGCCCAATGACTGCTCCAGTTTACACTGGGCCTCTGCCCCATCTCTCTCTTTCCCTCTCTCCCTCTCTCCCTCTCTCTCTCTCTCTGTCTCCTGTCCTCCAGCTCCCCACCCCCTTCCCTCTCCATCCAGATACCAATCCCCTCCCCTTATCTATTCTTTTCTGCCCTCCCACCCACATCCACCTTGGCCTATGCTCCTCCCCCTGGCCCTTCTTCCCTCCTCTCCACCCTTTTCTTCAGGTGCCTGTCTGTTTTATGCTTGCATTTTGGCAAAGGGCCTGGGATATTGGTTACCCGTTGCTTCATATGGATCTTGTGTGATCTGCCTGCTGAGTTTCTTTAGTATATTGCACTACAATCTTCAGCAGATGTTCTTGCTCAACGCCCAATTATTGGTTTTTGTACACACGTCAAATAATGGAAAACCGCAAAACCCACAAATGGCTGATGTTACGTCTTACGTTTCTGAAATAAAATCAAACTGCTCTCCTCTCTCCAAAAAACCAGATGCAACAACCATGTTTTGTATGAGGATTTTCATTTTAAAGAGAATAATTTAAGCTTTTTAATATAAAAGTATTTAAAAATGACCAAAGACACATTTTACCTTGGTTCTAGTTTTTCAGTTAAAGGAGACATTTCCTCAGTTTTCCAGAATCCTTCACCGATTTGATTTTGCAGTACAGTTCCCAACTCTTAAAACGATGTGGCCTGCACACAATCTCTATGGTTTCAATCAGGTGGCGGCTTTGAGAGTGACAGCCTGGCTGTCTGCTTTAAATACCTGAACTCCTCCCCCACAGTTTCTTTAATTAGGATCCTCGTCCCGTCAGGCTCTCCACTCCCTCACTGGGCTCCAAGAGTACAAATTCCCGAGGTATCTCAAGTGTTTCACTGCATATTTTTAGATGAACGAGGGATGGTGATCTCAGGCTCTGTCAGTTCTGACAAGGGCCAGGCGCTGCTGGCAGTAGCTCCTGCTGGCGAGGCACAGAAGGTGACTTTCTGGAGTCCACACTGAGGGAAGTCAGGCAAAAGCGACGACCAATGCAGCGATACTGCACCAGTGCCACAGGCAGCCCATGATCACATTGCAATGGAGAATCCCAGAAGCTTTGAGCTGGGTGGGAGTGCCTCACTTTCTATCCAGTGACCCCCATATCATTCAGTGTCCGCACACAGTCCGTGCTTGGGACGCATGAGAGGCAGGGGTGAACCTATCGTCTCATGGAACATGACTCGCCTTCTGATGCAGGCAATGCATTATAGGTTGCCTGAGAGGCAGGGATGAATCTCTCGTCCCATAGAAAATGGCCCACATTCTGATGCAAGGCAATGCATTGTGGGATCCCTGGGAGGCAGGGGTGAACTTTTAGTCCCATAGAACATGATGCACAACATGGGCAGTACGGTTAGCACAATGTTATTACACACCAATGACCTGGGTTCGAATCCAGCAGTATCTGTAAAGAGTTTGTACATTCTCCCTGGGTCTGTGTGGTCTCCACCGTGTGCTCCAGTTTCGTCCCATGTTCCAAATACGTACAGGGCTAGTGAGTTAATTTGGTCACATGGGTGTAATTAGGTGGCATGGGCTCATGGACTGGAAGGGTCTGTTACCATTCTATGTTTTTAAATTGAACATTTTAAGTGGTCACAGACCATGCCTCCCACAGTCAGTTCCAGATTACTGATGTGTGGAGAACAGCTAAAGTCCCAGTGCCTCTCCCCATGCTACACCACTGGTCACAGGTTTCCAAATGAATTTCTGGAATGGGACAGAAAGCACTCTCCTCCTACACAGAGAGCGGTGGATTCCTGAACAACCCCCTTGATGTTGATTTGCAACAATACTCAGGGGATTTATTAGCCAAAATGACTGAGTATAAAGCAAATGCCAACAAGTGGAGAAACGGGTCAGTGTAAATAAATGTGAAGGTCCATCCCTGTTCCCATGACCCTGAAAAGGATGTATGGAGTTGTTTCTGAGTTAGCTCTCTTCACCACAGCTGGTGTGCCTATCAGCATAGCCAGGATTCAAAGGAGGGCGGCAGCTCTGTTTCCTCCATTCCCAGGCTCTCAGTGCCCCCATGCTCGGGGACTGAAAGTCGAAACAAAGGCCTGCATTGATTGAGGTACTGGTCCAGGAGGCTTAGACGGCAGCCGCGAGAAAAACACCCGAGCAAAATGGGAAAGTGAATCGAAAACCTACTAACCATCCAGAAACAGAAATGGCTCAATCTCTCCTCCCTCCACAGATACAACACAACCACACCAGGACCTGGGTTCAATATAACAGGCAATCCAAAATGAAAATAGATTTTTTTATTTTTGCAAGGTTCGAAAAAGACACAAACGTGTGCCCTATAGCAGAGCTTGGAGATTATTGGTGGTGGGAGTAAGTATCCACAGGGCAGATATTACATCTTAATGGACTAGAGAAAATGAAGTCATGCAGCATCCATAGAAAGTAAAAGCTCAGCAACATTTCGGGCCTGAGCCTTTCGTCAGGTAGAAGCAAAAAATAGGCAGGTGACCAGAGGGGCGGCGGAGGGGGGGGGGGGGGGGCAGGGGGAGCAGCACAAGCTAACAGGTAAGAAAGAGGTCACGTGAGAATTACAGAGGAAGAAACTGAGAAGTGAGGGGGAGAGGGCAGAGGATAGGAGAAGGAAAAGGGGTAGGGAGCTGGAAGAAAGAAGACAAAGGGATAGGCAAAAAAAAATGGGGGGTGAGGTTTAGAAACTGGAGAATTATGACTAACACACGTGTTACCCTGTATTCCTCCCCCTGCTCCTTCTTCTCTCCTCTGCCTCCCACTTTCTCCCCCCCCACCCCTTCACCTTTTCATTCAGGCTCCTGACTGTTTTCACTTACACCTGACCAAGGCCCTAAACCCAAAACGTTGATTGCCCTTTACTTGTCATGGATGACGCACGACCTGCTGAGTCTCCAGCTCATTTGTGCATTGCACTAGAGCACAGCATCTGCAGACTTTCTTGTGTAACTTGGGCATTAGTTGGTAGTGTGGGTTTAGACTTGGACTTCAAGGACTTCCTTTGATACCACTTCCATGCTAATTCCCTTCTAATTCTGTCAGACTATCAAGCACAATGGATTTTTTAACCAAGCTGATCAAGGAATATGAATAGAATGCCAATAAGTAGTGAAGAAACAGAGTGCCTAACATGATAAGTAATCGCAATGATCAAAACATATCCTCGCCATGCTCAGTGCTGTCATTACCAGATACATCCTGCCAACTAATCCCAGTTGATACAACATTCGATACTCTGCAAATTGTCAGAGAGAACAGTCCAAGACACTAAGAGAATAATGGAAGCTGATCCAATATCTTTCAAGAGAAGAAATGAATATACAGGACTATAGGATAGAGCAGAGCGATGGGATTGATTGTATCGACCTCTTCAAAGCCACAGCACAGGGTCGATGGGTGGCATCAAGATCAATAAACTTGAGTCATCTCTCCCCTTATCCCAACAACCTCCAACCTCGCAGTTATGAAGTACACAAATTACTAAGGGTGCAGTGATTTAACTAAAAGGCAGAAACCTATTTTTGAACATATATAGTCTTGATAAAGGACCGCCAGAATCAGAATTTTATTGTCATGAACAAGTCATGAAATTTGGTCTTTTGCGGCAGCGTCACTGAGTAAACATTCATATTTTATGAACTATCTTACAAGAATAACATATAAAAAATTTAAAGTAACAGTGCACGTGTGGCGGCCCACCGCTGTGGCGATCAAAAGCCAGCAGACTGCGCAGTGGCACTGGCCCTAGAAAACAAACCAGCGGACGAACGGCAAGGATAGGGTAAGGTCCAGCGACCCCAAAATGGTGCTGGCCCTGCTGCCCAGCCAATAGACAGGGACATAGCACAGGGAAGAAGATGTTGTCATGCAAGAAGGTACCTGCATGGGGGATCCTGCTTTTGTTATGTGGGCTGTTATGTCAGCAATTGGGCCAAACGGCAGTAACGCGAGAGGTATAAAAGTCAGGCTTGAGCCCCAATAAAACACAGAGCTTAACCTAACCACACTTGTGAGTGTGTTGTTCTTTCGAGGAGCGCGCGGCTACGCACGAAAAGTAAGGCAGTGTCTTTGATGCATTGATTATTCAGGAATCTGATGGCAGTGGGGAAAAAGCTGTTCTTGTGCCGCTGAGTGCTCATCTCTAGGTTCCTGTACCTTTCTCCCTGGTGGTAGGCGAGTGAAGAGGGCATGGCCTGGGTAGTGAAGGTCTTTGAGGATAGAGGTTGCTTTTTTAAGACTGCTTCATGTCGATGTCCTCAATGGAGTGAAGCCTGGTGCCTATGATGTCACAGGCGGAGTTAACAACTCTCATCTTGTCTTGAGAGTTGGTGCCTCCGTACCAGGAAGTGATGCAACCAGCCAGAATGCTCTCCATGGTACACCTGTAGATGTTTATGAGAGTCTTGGTGACACACTGAATCTCCTCAATCACTTCACAAAGTATAGCCGCTGGCGAGCCTTCTTGTTGATTGCATCAACATGAAGGCTCCAGGAAAGATCCTTAGAGATGTCGACACCCAGGAATTTGAAGTTCCTGACCCTCTCTACTACTGAGACCTCAATGAGGATTGGGTCGTGTTTCCCTGACTTCGTCCTTGGTATTTCTGATGTTGAGTGCAAGGTTGTTGTCATTACCTGATCTATCTCCCTTCTGTACACTTCCTCATTGCCGTTTTTGTTTCTGCCGACAAATGTGGTGTCATCTGGAAATATAGATAGCAGTCATTGGTGTAATAATGAGTAGAGCAGTGGGCTAAGCACACATCCTTGAGTACGCCTGTGTTGATGATCGGTGAGGAGGAGTCGTTGTTTCCAATTCGTACTGACTGTGGTCTTCTGATGAGAAAACCAAGGATCCAGTTGTAGAGGGGGGTACAAAGGCCTAGAGTTTGTAGCTTCTTAACCAGCACTGAGGGAATAATGGGATTGAAGGCCAAGCTGTGGTCGATGAAGAGCAGCCTTATTTATGAGTTACAGTTTTCGAGGCGATCCAGAGCTGAGTGGAGAACCAGCGATATCTGCCGTGGAGCGATTGTGACGATAGGCAAATTGCAGCGGGTCCAGATCTTTGCTTAGGTACGTGTTAATTCTGGCCATGACCAGCCTCTCAAAGCATTTCATCACAGCAGAAGTTAGTGTTACTGGACAGTAGTCATTGATGCAGGTCACACTACTCTTCTTGGGTACCGGGATGACTGATGCCCTTTTTAAAGCAGGTGGCAACCTCTGACTGCAGCAATGAGAGATTAAAAATGTCCATGAATGCTCCAGATAGTTGGCTGGCGCAAATGTTCAGTACCCTGCCAGGTATGCAGTCATTAAACAAGATGCCTTCTTGAATGAGGTTCTGATGTCACCCTCCAAGACAGACATCACAGGGTCCTCAGCCTTTTTTAGTAGGCACTGTTGGTTCTCCTTCTCAAAGCAGGCAGAGAAGGTGTTCAGCACATCGGGTAATGAAGTATCACACCCATCTATAGTGTTCACCCTCACTTTGTAGGCTGTAATGGCTTTCATGCCCTGCCATAACTGGCGTGCATCCTGATCCCCAGCCTTCCACGTCAAATTGTTCCACGCTTTTCATATGATCTTTTTCAGAAACTGAACAACAATTTTCTTGTGTTCTTGAAATCCTGTTTTCCCCAATGGGAGCCAAATTAGATTTGCATTAGAGGGAATCCATTTGGGAAAAGCGAGGAGGAACAAGACTCAGGGAAATGTTCTATGTATCCATTCTCAAAGGGGCCATACAGCCCCCTGAGGACAACAGCACATTTAAAGGGGGACCGGGGACTGAAATCATAAAGTCTTTTTTTATTTAGTCGGTAGGAGAGAAATACAGGGTGACGGGTAGCAAAACGATTAGGCCAGCACTGTTACAGCGTCAGCATCTGGTGTTTGAATCCAGCGCTCTGTTCTCCCCATGTCCGCATGGGTTTCTTCCAGTTTCTTCCCACCCTTTAAAACGTACTGGGTTGTCAGCCAGTTGGCTGTAACTGGGCAGCACGGGCTAGATGTTTAGGTCTTAATTTAAACAACTGCTTCCCAGGGAAGGGGTCCCATAAGCTTTGAGCAGAGGGGGCCATTGCTGAAAAAAGGTTGAGAATGGCTGCTCCAGTGTGAGACAACATTAATGAGATGGGCCAAATTATTCCCATCTCTGCCGCAAGACTCCTATGATTCTTAAAGACAAAAGTTTCTGTTGAAATGTTGACCTTTCATAATGTCCCCACTGCAATCTTTGTAACCCATTGAAGAAGATATTTCATTAAACAAGAACATCTGTAGATGGTGGGGGTTTGGTGTAGTGCATTAAAGTGCTGGAAAAATCAGCAGGTCACACAGCATCCAATAGGAAGTTACAAGTTGTCTCCAATCAGAAAGTGCCAATATCAGCCTCCAATATCTGTTAACCCCCTCCCCCAGTCACTCGCTCTTTCCCTACCCGTCTCTCCTTCTCCAGCTCCCCAGTCCCTTCCTCCTCCTATCAGCGAGCTACCCTGCTTAGTCTTCTGCCCTCTCTCCATATCACCTCAGCTTCTTTCCCTCCTACACTCCTGCCCGTAATCTCTCACCTGTTAGCCCATGCTCCTCCTCCCCATCCTCTCGCCTCAGAACCCCCTCCCCCACCTTACAATTTTCATCCCCCTGATTTTCATCACTCACGAAGAAGGGCTCAGGCCCGAAACACCGACTGCCTTTTATTTCGTATGGATAACTGCTTTTCCCAACCCCTTCCAAAAAGATTCTCTCTCCATTGTCTCTCAATCTCCCTTTCCTTCTGTCATCTACACCTGGACCCCTCCCTCAGCTTTGTTCCCCATTGTATACGTGTGGTGAAACCATTATTGTGTATATTTGTCAAGTGTAAATGTCAGGACCTTTCCGGGTTGACCCTGCTCTCACTGGCTGGCTCGTGATTCCTCCCCCCTTTTTTCCCCATAAAGGCTGTCCTGCCCCCAGTTGGAGTTCGGGTCAGTGTGAGCGGCCAATACAGGGTCGCTGTCCACCTCTTGTAAATAAAAGCCTTCAGTCTCGGCATCTTGATGTAATTGATCGTGTTTCAATATGTAACTTCACGATCTCTATTCTGACAAAGGGTCCCAATCTGAAACGGTGATTGGCTATTTCTATCCATGAACACCTGCTGGGTCCTCCAGCAATTCTTTGCCCACTGTATCATTTTATAGAGGCTGGTATCACATTTCCTTCAATAAAGTGGTGAAAATTTCAGGGTTTGGAATGTGATGTGCAAACTGAGGCAAGATAAGCTTAAAGAAATTGAAGGGCCAGGAGAAAAATGAATGGTTATGAAGAATATCACCATTAGCTACCAAGCCAAACACATTGTTTAATGCAAGACCATTTATTCCAAAGTTCTTTAAATGTTCTCCATACGCACCCTTGTTCAATTTCATGTGAAAGAAGGAGGTCCAACATTCATTCATTTTGCCTGCAGGAATGATCTATCTTTGACAACGTTTTGATTTCACAGTGCTCAGTGAAACTCAATGATACTTCCGAGGGTAAACACCCAGCCATGCTGAATAATACCTTGCAGTGAATGAACATATACACTTTAAGTACAGCTGCACCATCACAAAGCAGTCACTCATCATACATGGATGGAAAAAATGGTCTCACTCTGCATTTCTAATAAAACGTTCATTTCACATTCACAAACAGATCCCCTCAGGTTGCGTGATGGAACACACCTTGGGCGTTGTAAACCTCGAGAATGGTGATGAGTCAGTGATGAGTAACAGTGTGGGCTTCATATGGCTTCTGCACACAAGCAGGACCTTGGTAGAGTTGATGGAACTGTCATGAGGCTTGGAAGGAGAAAGAGGTACCGGTAAATCAGCCCAGAACTTTACTGAGTTACCTCATGGGTACTGCACACGAGGCTGTCAAGTACATATTGATACCTGCTATGCAGGACTATGCAAGGAATAGTTCCAACACCACATGCCCACCAGTGTCAAAATTTAAGGTCTGTGCTGGGAAACAGCCCCAGAGGTTGCAGCCTCTGGGCAGAAGACCCTTCCCCTCATTGAGAAGGAGAAGCAGAGGAGACATACGCATAGGACGGTGACCATGGCAATGAACCAGAGAGGGACTCAGCAGCTGAGGGCCACAGGCACCTTGCAGCTGAAAGACTCCGAAAGGCCGCAGGCTGCCGCAGACTGGCTGATGGGACCCAGGTGTCTGAAGTGGGATTAGAGGGGGTGCTGAGGGCAAGAAGATTCCTGAAGGTCCTCAGGCTCTTAAGGTTTCCTGATCATGTTGGAGGGATGGATCTGGAGCTCGGGTCGCTAATAAAATGAACAGGAGTCTACGCAGCTACAGAAGGTGTGGGAGACAGCATCTCTGAGGAACTCTCTTTTGCTTCTCTTTCTTTTATTGAAACTGGCATCAGGTGACACTAATAGCGATTCTTTATCTGCCTTACAGCATAAAGGAAATTCCACGTAATATTATATTTTCTGTTTTATTACATGCGAATGAAAGAATCTTGAATCAGGATCATCCTCCCCAGATTCAAGAGTTCATTCATTATTGGATGAGTTATACTGATGAAGGCCCCAAGCCTGGTTACCCTTTGCTTCCTCTGGAAGCTGCATGGCTGGCTGAGTTTCTCCAGCACATTTTTATTGTACTGTCCACTACAAAGGTCAACATTCTGTTGACTTCAGAAACATAAACACTCCCAATGGTGGAATCTTGGGCAAACAATGAGGAGTTGGAGGGTCAGGCAGCATCTGTGGAGAAAAGCGGTCAGTCAACGGCTTGGATAAAGGTCATTTATCCAGAGTCAAGTAAAACAGGATGTCAGAAAGTATATGAAGGGGGACAGAAAATGGGGAGAGGCATTAGACAGCAGATAGGAGAACTGGAAAGACAACTAGAGGGAGATGTGGTGGTGTGGGGAGGAGGGAAAGAAGAGATGGAACCAGAGAGAAGTAAAGATTTCCAAAAATGAGAAAGATCCATTTGCTTTCCTGCAGGTTATATACAAATATGCTCAGCTATCTCTAATATGGTCTCATCCCCTAGGTTCCTGCGCTCTCTCTTCACTGTTCTCTTTCTTTACCAGCTTACTCTCGGTGCTAATTAAATCTAACCGGCTCCAGACTCCATTGAAAAAGAAAAGTGCTCTGCCACGTTTCAGCAGGTGGAGAGGGTCAGCCTTCCCATTCTGGCAGCACAGAGGACTTGGCAAAAGCAAAACCTGCTCGCACTTTGCTCTGTGGACATGTTTATTGAGTCAGGGAGGCGGGAATGCATGGGTCCTGAGAGTCGGATACAGCAATTGGAAGTGTTATCATCCAACACTTGAGATGTGGTCTCAATCACTGCCTGGTGACTCACACACACATGCCCGCTATGTGATCCTCAGATGTATTTACTACAGCCTGATGTAAACATTTAAGTGTGTAAATCACAGCGTGCGTTGAAAGGTCACAAACACCAGCCTGCTGTCTTCTGCTCAATACATCATGTTCTATTTTCCTTTTAGCTGGTTGCACAAAGGCAGCCAACATCATAGAGGACCCCCTCCATCCTGGTCACAAGATCACAAGACAAAGGGACAGATGCAGGCCACTAGGCCCATCGAGTCTGTTCCATAAATCTACACTAAGCTACTCTACACTAGTTCCAATTTCCGGCCTTTCCCCCATATCCCTTGATGACTTCACTAATAAGATACTTGTCTATTTCTTATTTAAATACTCCCAGTGATCTGGCTTCCACTGCTGTATGTGGCAGAGAGTTCCACAGATCCATGACCCTCTGGCTAAAGATGGTCTTACTAATCTCTGTTTTATATGGAAAACCTCTAATTTTCAGATGATGACCCCTTGTCCTCGATTCACCCACCAAGGGAAACATCTTTCCCGCATCCACCCTATCAAAATACGAAAAGCCTCTATGAGATCTCCTCTCATTCTCCTACATGCCAATGAATACAACTTCTTCTCACTACAACCTTTGGCCTAAAGACTAGCACCTCTGGGATCAAGAACAGTTTCTTCCCAACGGCCATCAGGTTCTTGATCCTCATCTTTCCACAATTATCACAGACGCACTCCAATTCCACAAAAAGGACTCTCTGCACAATAGTAATGCTACATTTTTCTTGCACAGTCGTAACTGTGAACAATATTATCTATCTTTTGTATTTATTATCTCTTTTAATTTAATATATGACATTATAATATTTTCTTTTTACAAAGTACCTGTTCAGCTGCAACTAGTAAGAATTTCAGTCCCTATTTCAGTGGTGTGGTTAGCATAGTGGTTAGTGCAACACAGTTATAGCACCAGAGATCTGGGTTTGAATCTGGTGCTGTCTGTAAGGAGTTTGTACGTCTCCCCTCCCCTTTTCTGGATGGGTTTCCTCTGGATGCACCAGTTCCAAAAGCATACAGGGTTGGCAGGGTGTAGTAAAAACACAACGCTGGAGAAACTTAGCAGGTCAAACAGTTCTCCTTGTGTAGGAAAGATAAAGATAGATAACCAACATTTCGGGCTTGAGCCCTTCATTAAGGTATGGAAAAATGGTGGCAGGCGTTGGAATAAAATGGTGGGGTGGAGGGAGGGGTCGGGGAAGGAGCATGGTCCCAAAGGCAGGAGGGAGGGCACAACACCAAGCAGGGGGAGGAGATGTGGTTCAGGGAATAGAGAGGGAAAGGGGTGGAGAGCTAAGAGAAAGAAGGGGAAAGGGAAGGGAGGGTTGGTTAGAAGAAACTAGAGAAATCGATGTTAATGCCATCCAGTTGGAGAGTGTCTATGACAGTAAACTGATTATGTCACTACTACTCGGGTTCCAAACTGTCCTTCCAAGTGAAGCAACACCCATGAATCTGCAGGGGTCGTCTACTGCTCCTGTTGAAGCTGCCTCTATACCAGGGCGACATGATGCCAACTGGGAGATTGTTTCTGTCCATTGCAACAGCACCGAGGCCAACCACATGCCATTCCCGCACCGACATGCCAAGCCTAGGCTAACCAAAAATTGGAGGACCAACATCTTGTATTTCATCTGGGCACTCTCCAAACAGAAGGAATTAACATAGACCTCAAATCTCCATTCACCATCTTCCCCCATGACTCCCTCTTTCTCTGTCTTCTTTCCTCTAGTTCTCCACCCCCCTTTCACCCATCCTTTCTTAGCCCTCTTTCCCATCACTTCTAAGCTTTTACTCTCTTCTACCCTCCCACCTGTGAACTCTTACCGGTCAGCCTGTGCTCCTTCCCATGTCCCTTCCTCCTCCCCCCCCTCCCTCTACTCCAACCTTTTTAGTCAGATGCCTACCTCATTCTGCTTATTCCTGATGAAGGGCCCAGGCCCGAAAGGTGGATGACCCTTTACTTTCTATGAATGCTGCGTGACCCGCTGAGTTTCTCCAGCATGTTTGTGTGTGGTTTAGTTTTCTAAACATTATCTCATGATGTTTCCTTTTTGCAAAGCAAGTCTTAAAATGTTTCCAAGTCATTCCTATGCAAATTCTTCTAATGAATGCACAGTTGGGTTTTTTTATTAGCTTTTTCATTTAAAATAACCTTATAATTTTTGAGAGATGTAATTGCTTTTATTTGATGCTTCTCAGAAGGAGACTGAATAAATATTGTCACTATTGGGATGCTTTCAAGCAGTTCAAAGGTATTTAATAAGATCTCTACCTCTTTCTCCACACAAAAAAAAAATTATTCTTGAGCAGTACAACCTCAAACTCAGCACAGACACCATCGAATTACAGAGTCCTTCCATCACACAGATGGTTAGTGATTCGAACCAGGTTTACATGCAAGGAACGGCTTCTGGACTATTTTGCCTTGCTTTGAAAGCCACCTTCCCCGTTCGGAGCCTTGTATTCCTGTCCATATATATTCTATTCCATAACTACTAGTACCTTGAAGCCTATAGGGTAATGGACACTTTCTTTCAGATGCTCCCCTACTCTTTAAGGGCAGCGTGGTTGACGTAGCAGTTGTCACCACACCTTTACAGCGTCAGCATTCAGGGCCAGACTTGGGTTTGAATCCTGTGCTGCCTGTAAGGTGTTTGTACGTTCTCTCTGTGTCTACATGGGTTTTCTCTGGGAGCTCCGGTTTCCTCCCACCCTGCGAAAACATACCGGAGTGCATGTTAATGGGATGCAATTTGGACAGCACGGACTCGTAGGGCCGAATTGGCCTGCTGCGGTGCTGTATGTCTAATTTAAAAAAGAATATTTTAGAAAGTTAACCCTGAACTTAAGTTTAGGTCAACTACTGTCCCATCTAATATAATCACGGAACATTACAGCTCAGGAACAGACCCTTTGGCCCATCTAGTTAGTTCCAAACTGGTATTCTGCCTAGTCCCATTGATCTGCACCCAGACCATAGCCCTCCATAACACTCCCATCCATGTATTTATCCAATCTTCTCTTAAATATCAAAATTGAGCTTGCATTCACCACTTCAGCTGGAAGCTCATTTTACACTTCCACCACTCTCTGCCTGAAGAGGTTTCCCCAAATGTTCCCCACCTTTTTTTTTGAAGGTGGAAAGTTGCTGGGGAGGGGTCAAGGTGATAAGCTATTTGACAAAAGGTGGGAGGGGAGTGAGATAGGAAGAGGGAAGGGATAGTTCGAGGTTTACTATTCCACTCATAAATGACTGAGGGACAAATCTATCTCAGCATTCCTCAATTTGGAATGCAGCATGTCCACACCACTCATTAATTAATGCAGATGGTGTCCAAGAAACAGTTGTACCTCAGACACTGGCATATGAAGCCTGCACTTCCCATCGGCTGTCCTTCCACGAGCCACGCTCTCAGACTGGGAATCTCCCAGGTTATAGAGAAACTAGAAGGCTACTTCAGCTAATCGTAAAGACACTCTTGCAACAGCTGCCGGTGCTCAGACTTGCAGTGGGAATTTATGACCAGATATGGTGATGTCATTTGTTCGATTCTTCTCCGGGACTAGGAACGTCTGTGTCCCAAGTTAAAGTTCAAGATTTGTTTAGTAATAAATCAGATCGAAGCCAGCAAAGAATGCTTCATTTCAAAGTGAACATTATCAGCTAACACACGCATATTGACGTCAGGGATCTGAAGGATTCATGAGTTTAGACATCTAATTTATCTATCGTCCAAAATTCAAATCACCCAATTCAAAGGAATGAAAATTTAATTCTGTGCTTATCATCACAGCCAGTGCACAATGTGCAAGCAAGATTTCCAGTGTACATCTTACAAAGATTCATAAATAGCCCCTTAAAAAGCAGCTGTGGTTTCCAGATCTGGGGTTCATTTAAAGTATTCATTTTCCAGGACTGGGCTTCTTGTATTTATTACCATCACTAATTCCCCTTGAATCCAATGATGTGCTTGGCCATTGAGAGTATCAAATAACCTACCCTGCAGATGGTATTGGGAGTCACACACAGCACATTCCCTTCCCTGATGACTGTTAGTGGATCCCAGATGGGCTCTTGTGACAATTCAGTCATTTTGTGATTCCTGTCTTTAATTGTCACTATTTTATTTATATTCCAGAGTATTAATGTAATTCGGGATTTGAACTTGGGTCTCTCGATCATTAATCCTGGCTCCAGGGTTTCCAGTCTAGTAATTTAACCAGTGCATTGCCAGCAAACCCTCATGGAGGGTCGAAACTCTCGTCCACGTTTGCTCAAACACACATAACTAACAGGCAAGACAGAATTACTGGTTCATCTTGCCTCCCACCACAACCACAGCAGGGAGAGTTTATAGAAGGCTTCTTCAGGTAGATTCTCCACTAAGAATGCGCTGAAGAAGAAGAAGCGGCCCTTTGTCTTGTCGTTCAGGTGGGAGCACTAAAAGTGGAGCGCTGGCCACCTGAAGGGACAGCTGCACTGGGATGCGCATCTGAACGCACTCCGGCTCCTGTCCCTTGAACTGTCAAGTTAGGATGGCTGGCTGTCAGCTGGGACAGATGGATCAGATGGCCAACTCCTTCTCCTGTTTCTTATGTTCTTATGCCATACTCCCTTGGAGATGCAGTGAGGTCATTTCTAATGCTAATTTTACCGAGACAACATGGTAGAAGGCCCATGAAATCCTTGCTGCCCAATTACACCCAGCAACCTTTGGAGGGTGGGAGCAAACCAGTGCACCCAGAGGAAACCCATTCAGGTCACGGGGAGAAAGTCCATACTCCTTATAAACAGCGCTGGTTTCTGGCACTGTAATAGAGAGTTACGCTCACTTTCTGCACCATGCTGCAATCAACGCACCTGAACTAAATGGCTGGACCCCAAGACTGCATTGAAAAGCAACATTGTTTTAGCTTGTAAACCAGTTCTATTCCTAAAGCAAGCCTGATTCTATCAGAACCAGAGGTGACGCGGTCCCCTAGGCAGGTAGATCATTCAATTATTTCATTTCAGACGTTACAAACACCCTCATAGACTGAGTGCCTGCTTCATCTTTCAGCTCTGGCCCTTTTGCCTGACATCTGCTGCCAAATCTATAGATCAGTTGAGTTTGAGAACCTGCCATCAGCTGGAAGTTTACACAAAGGGGGAGGGGAGATGGGGAGGGAGGGGTAAATCTGCACAGCCGTTGGAGAAAAGACCAACCCAATCCATTGCAAAAAGAAGGAATTTGAAGTTTTGGATATCAGATAAAGTCGACATTTATCACCCATCACTATTCACCTGCAAAGTGGATGCGAAGGTTTGAAGTTGATCTGGTAAGATAGCTACAGAGGGCTGGAGGCATCCATGGTGAAGAGAGATGCAAGTCCACATCAGCAGGATACAGAGAGATTTCTGATTTCAGGGGAGCTGTAAAAGACCCATGAGCACAAATCTTGGTGCAGTTTGAAGATCCTCTCTCACTGAATGAATGTCCTCAACTCAGTGGCAAAGCACAGAAACTGGCTCTTCAGCCCACTTGTCCATTCTTACCTGGATGCCTATTAACATCAATCACACTTTCCTGTATTTGGCCCATACCTGTCTATTCTTTTCCGATCCATATAATTATCCAAATGCTTTTTAAATCCCATGGTCATACTTAGCTTTACCACCTCCTCTGGCAACTTATTCCACATACCCATTCCCTTCTGTTTAAAAAAAAACCTACCTTCAGATCTCCTTTCAATTTTTCCCCACTCATCTTGAACCTTTTCCCTCCATTTTACACTCCCCTCCATTTGGAATATGTACCGTGTCCATGCCCCTCGTCATTTCGATAAACCTCTGCAAGGTCACCCCTCAGCCTCCTGAGGTCCAGTGGGAACAATCCCAGCTTTTCCAATCTCTCCTTGTACTGCAAGTCTCCATTGCAGGTGACACATCCTGGTGAATCACTTCCTCCAGCTCAACAAAAGTTATTGCATGAAGTGCGATGGACAACACCCATAAGTATCGCACCCTTCACTTGTGCATCGGGATCATTGGGAACTGCAAAATCAATGCTCTGAGACTCCATTATTTATTAATAATATTTATTTTTCATTTCAATGTATTGTATGTGTGTTATGTCTGTTTGCGTGTTGGCACTGTTTTGCACCGTGGACCGAAGAATGCTGTTTCGTCAGGTTGTACTGGGACAATCAGATGATAAATAAACTTGAATTTGAGGACCGATCCTGGAACCAACACCTCCTCATTTTTTAGGAAGGTGCAGTAGCACCTACACTATCCAAGGAGGTTGTGGATGGCAAGGCTACCAGCCCTGGTCTCGACAACTTTTTACAGGAACACAACTGAGAGTTTCCTGTCTGGCTGCATCATTGTGTGGGACGGTAGCTGTAAAGTAACAGACTGGAAGCCAATAGAGAGGATCATCAAAAAAGTTGAGAAAAATCACGGGGTCTTCCTTTCTGCTATTTGCAATACATTGTATTTAGTAAAAGCGTTGAATGAATAGGGGTCAAAGAATTATAGACGACCCTTTCCAACCAGTACCTATGGCCATTAAGAAGGTGGTACAGGAGTATACTGTTTCATTGGGGTGTATGCGTACAGTCAGATAATAAACAAACTTGACAGATGGGGCCCTGTTTAATGCCTTATCCTACCAGCACCAATGTCACTGCAGGACACCCTCCAATGAAACAGTACTGGGGGATCAAAATTCAAACTGGCATCTTGATCTCCCAAGTTTAAACCATGTACGAAGCATAATTTACCAAATGAATTCAGAGGTAAACTTAGAATCAATGTGCAATAAAGTGTACACAGGGTATATTAATTTGGTACTTCTCAATGGAAACTTTGAAGAACAAAACTCATTTTGACATCTCTCTCTCTCTCTCTCTCTCTCTCTCTCTCTGTCTCCCCCTTTCTTTTGAAAGAATCATTGAATCCTTTCCTCCGTCTGTCTGTTCCAGGAGACTGCCATTAGGCATTGTAACCTGGTGAATAGGGTAGCATTGATCTACGAGAGGTCACTGGTAAGGCCAATGGAACATTTTGTAGAGATCTCTCCACTCCTTTGAAGCACTTGTTCTCAGTAATCGATGAGTCAGACTCAAAAATTTATGGAGGGGAAAATACCAGGAGGAAGCGATCATTCGTTGAATCCAAGATCCACAAAATTAACAGGAATACGAGCATTAAACTCTGAACATCATCAAACAGTAGAGAAAGTGTTTCTTCTTTCAACCTCTCCAGAGACTGGAAACACTTTGCATCAGTAAACCTCCCATCACCAAAAGGAGATTGTGAGCTCCTATCGATTTTTTTAATATTTAAAACATAATCAGCTTACTGGTGCATTTATGTAGGGTTATGAAAATCAATTCCTTCTCTGTACCAAGTTTCCTCAGCTCAACCTGCAGCTGGAAGATTTTAAGGTTTAAATTATAATCAGCTGAGATATTTTTTTTTAAATTTAGAGATATACCAGGGTAACAGGCCCTTCTAGTCCATAAGCCTGTGTCGCCCAACACAGGTGACCAATTAACCTACAACCCCCCCCCTCATATTTCAGAGGATGAGAGGAAACCGAAGCACCCGGAGGAAACTCACACAGACGCAGGGCAAACGTACAAACTCCTTTTAGGCAGCGCCAGATTCAAACCTGGGTCACTGCGTAGTGATGTAATGTATTCTGCGCACTGCTTCCTATTGGTTATGACTGTAGATTGGCTCCACCTTACTGGTATAACAGATGGTGCAACTTATCCCACTGGTCAGTAGAGGTGGCTTCTTCTGTTAATAAAAGCCTATAGAATGATATAAATCGGGCCCTTGCTTATGGCATATCAATTACCACTGGCTCCAGGGTTTTGAAGCGTACGTGCGAAAGAACAATGTCATGCAAGACGCCGAGAAAATGGACCATCTCATGGCTCTCCTCAGAGACGTCCCCTGCTCTGTGGTCAGAGAGGTAGTTGGCTCTCAGAATGCAGTGAATCTCCATAGAGCCTATTATGATAGGCCTCAGAACACCCTGTTCGGAAGCAACAAGCAGGTGAGAGCGTAGATGTTTTCACACTCGCCCTGAAGGGGCGATCTAGAGACTGTGCCTGCGCTGCCATCACGGCTGAAGCCCACCGTGAGTCCCTGATATTAGACGTGTTCATAAGCAGTCTGGAATCCAGATACCTTAGACAGCGTCTACTGGAGACCCTTTTAATGCGGCTCTGCAACAAGCGAAGATGCTACATGCTACTGCCACAAGGAGATCCAATCCTGGCTTCCATGAAGGTAAATCAGGATAAATCCGATGATCTGCAGCCGTTCTCGATGAAAGTGGATGTAAATGGGCAGCCTATTAACTGCTTATTTTATTTGGGCAGTACGGACAGTTATATTCACCCTTTGACCGCTTGAGCACTAAATCTTGTGTTATACCTGTCTAAGCGCACAATCACGATGGCTTGCTCGGGACTAGAACAAGATACAACAAGTTATTGCAAAATTAATTGAAAAATACATGACAATGAATATACTGACTTCAAGATTTCTGTACTCCCTGGCCTATGTGCTCCAATGCTTCTGGGTCTAGACTTCCAATGCCAAATGAAAAGTATCATCTTGGCATTTAATGGCCCTTTGCCATCCATTACCATCTCGCCAAAGAGGTTTTGCGGTTTGTCCACACTAAAAATTAAACCCCCTCGCCTCTTCACTAATTTGCCCTCGGATTGTAAGCCTATAGCTACAAAAAGTAGGTGCTACAGTAAAGAAGACAGACTCTTTATTAAAGACGAGGTTAAGAACTTGTTAAAGGAAAACATCATTGTGCCCAGCGTAAGTCCTTGGCGCGCTCAAGTAGTAGTGGTCAGAAATGGTGCAAAACCTAGAATGGTCATGGATTATAGCCAAACTATAAACAGGTACAACTCAACTAGATGTTTACCTCCGCCTCGCATTTCAGACATGGTTACTCAAATTGCCCTATTGATCTGAAATCAGCTTACCACCAAGTTCCCATCCATAAGGACGAAAGGCAGTTTACCTCTTTTGAGGCAGATGGCAAACTCTTCCAGTTTAAGGGAATTCCTTTTGGCGTCGCTCAGAGGGTATCCGTTTTTCAAAGAGAGAGAGATAGGTTAGTGGAAACATATAAGTTGCAGGCCACTTTTCCTTATCTGGATAATGTTACCATCTGTGCTGAATACAAACCACGTTATTACAAGTCCTCACCTTCCTCATTGATCAAAGCTTCTAGACCCTTTGAACGCCTCAGTGTAGATTTTAAAGGGAGACTGCCTTCGAATAATAGAAACGTTTATTTTCTTCGTGTTATTGATGACTTTTCCCATTTCCCTTTCGCTATCCCTTGTACTGAGGTTTCTGCTGGTCCTGTAATTAGATATCTTGATTCCATTTGTAGTATTTTTGGTTATCCGAATTCGACAGAGGTTCAGCCTTTATGAGCTCGGAGCTTCGGCAATATCTTCTTGACACTACCAGTTACAACCCTCGGGGGAATGGGCAAGTTGAACGCAGCAATGGTACAATCTGGAAAGCTGTTACCATGGCACTCAAATCTAAGGGTCTCCCCACCAGCCGCTGGCAAGAAGTGTTGCCCGAAGCTTTGAACTCTATCCGTACCTTACTCTGCACGTCAACTAATGAAACACCTCATCAGTGTTTGTTTTCTTTTCCCAGAAAGTCGAAGACTGGATCGACCTTGCCGGTCTGGCTCTCTAGACCTGGAGAAGTTTTACTGTTAGACAGAGCAAGGTGGATGCATTAGTTGAGCGTGTACAACTGCTTTATGCTAACCTGCAATATGCTCAAATTGCTTTTCTTGATGGGAGACAGGACACAGTTTCCCTTAGGGATCTTGCTTTGCCAGGGGGTTCTGCCTGCAGCTTCTAACCTTTTTCCCACTACTACT